>NC_064825.1:4861819-5224934 GCF_024166365.1 Elephas maximus indicus
ACCCTAAACTATTCCCTAACTCTAGCCTAACCCTAAACCTAACCCGAACTCCAGCCCTAACCCTAACTGTAACACCGTAAAACATCAGCTTAACTGTAAACCTAACACTAAACCTCACACAAACCCCTAACCCTTTCCCTAACCCTAACCATATCCCTCATCCTAGCCCTAACCCTGACCTAAACCTAACCCTTACTCTAACCCTAAACTTAACCCTAACCTTCTCTCTGCCCTACCCTAACCCTAACTCTAACAATAACTCTAAACCTGCCCTAACCGTAACCCTGAACCCTAGCACTAACTCTAACTCTAAACCTAACCCTAACCTAGCCCTACCCTTTAGCGTAAACCTAGCCTGAAACCTAGCCTTACATCTACCCGAACCCTAACCCTATTCCTAACCCTAACACTAACCTTAACCCTACTCTAACCTTAAACCTAACCCTGACTATTAACTGAACTTCACCCTAACTCTAAGCCTAACTCTAAGTCTAACCGTAACCATAACAATTACCTTAAACCCTCACCTTAACTGTAAACCTAAGCCTAACCCTCACCCTAACCCTTAACCGTATCCCCAACCCTAAACCTAATGCTATCCCAAACCTTATCCCTAACCCTAACCCTAATACGAACAATAACCCTAACCTAACCCTAATATTAACCCTAAACTTAACCCTACCCGAACCATAAACCTAACCCTAACACCCTAAACCTAACGTCTAACACCATCTCTAATCCTAACCCTTATCATAACCATCACCCTTAACCGAAACTTCACACTAACACTAAACCTAACCTCATGCTAACCCTAAACATAACCCCTAACTCTAACCCGAACGCTAAACCTAACCTTAACACTAACCTGAACACAAACCCAAACTCTAGCCCTAACTCTAAAAATAACCCTCACCCTATCCTAAACTTCATCCAAACCCTAACCCTAACTTTAACCCTAAACCTAAACCTAACCTAAACCCTAGCCTTGAACCAATCTCTATCAATAACGCTAGTCCATTTGTAAGCCTAGACCGAACACTTATAATAACCCTGAACCTAACACTAAACTTAATCCTAATCCTAAATCTAGACCTAAGCCTAATCCTAACCCTAGACCTAATCCTAACCCTAACCTTAACTCTAACCTTGACCCTAAATAGAACACTGACTCTAACCCTCGACTTGGACCTAAATCTAAATCTTACCCTACACCTAACCCTAAACTTAAACCTAACCCTAACCCTAAACCTAAGCCTGACTCTCAACGGAACCCTAACCCCTAACCTAATCTTCTCCCTTAACATAAACTTCACCCTAACCCTAACCCTAAAACTAAACATAACACTAAATCTCACCCTAACCCTTACCCTAACCCTAATCCTAACCAAAACACTAACACTAATCCTAAACTTAACTCTAACCCTGACCCTAACTCTAACTCTAGCCTAATCCTAACCCTAGAACTGACCCTACACACTCAGCTTAAATGGAAACCTAGCAGTAACCTTCACCGGAATATCTAAACCTAACCCCAACCTTTAACCTAACCCTATTTTTTTTATCTCTAACCTTAACATAGCCCTAAACTTAACCATGACTTAAACCTAACACTAACCCTAACACTAACTCTAAACCTAACCTTAACCCTCAACTTAATCCTAACCTTATCCCTAACCCTAACGCCTAACGCTAACCCTAAGCTCAAACCTCACCCTTAACTTAAACTTCACCCTAACCCTAACCCTAAAGCGAACACTAACCCGAACCGTAAACCGAAGCCTAAACCTGACCCTAACATTAACACAAACAGCTAACCCTAACACTAAGCCTAACCCTTAACTTAACCCTAACCTTAACACAAACACCAAACCCTAACGCTAACCCTCATCCTTCACCTAAACTTCACCCTAAACTTAAGCCTAACCCTAACCCTAAAACTAAACCTAACCCTAAACTATTCCCTAACTCTAGCCTAACCCTAAACCTAACCCGAACTCCAGCCCTAACCCTAACTGTAACACCGTAAAACATCAGCTTAACTGTAAACCTAACACTAAACCTCACACAAACCCCTAACCCTTTCCCTAACCCTAACCATATCCCTCATCCTAGCCCTAACCCTGACCTAAACCTAACCCTTACTCTAACCCTAAACTTAACCCTAACCTTCTCTCTGCCCTACCCTAACCCTAACTCTAACAATAACTCTAAACCTGCCCTAACCGTAACCCTGAAGCCTAGCACTAACTCTAACTCTAAACCTAACCCTAACCTAGCCCTACCCTTTAGCGTAAACCTAGCCTGAAACCTAGCCTTACATCTACCCGAACCCTAACCCTATTCCTAACCCTAACACTAACCTTAACCCTACTCTAACCTTAAACCTAACCCTGACTATTAACTGAACTTCACCCTAACTCTAAGCCTAACTCTAACTCTAACCGTAACCATAACAATTACCTTAAACCCTCACCTTAACTGTAAACCTAAGCCTAACCCTCACCCTAACCCTTAACCGTATCCCCAACCCTAAACCTAATGCTATCCCAAACCTTATCCCTAACCCTAACCCTAATACGAACAATAACCCTAACCTAACCCTAATATTAACCCTAAACTTAACCCTACCCGAACCATAAACCTAACCCTAACACCCTAAACCTAACGTCTAACACCATCTCTAATCCTAACCCTTATCATAACCATCACCCTTAACCGAAACTTCACACTAACACTAAACCTAACCTCATGCTAACCCTAAACATAACCCCTAACCCTAACCCGAACCCTAAACCTAACCTTAACACTAACCTGAACACAAACCCAAACTCTAGCCCTAACTCTAAAAATAACCCTCACCCTATCCTAAACTTCATCCAAACCCTAAACCTAACTTTAACCCTAAACCTAAACCTAACCTAAACCCTAACCTTGAACCAATCTCTATCAATAACGCTAGTCCATTTGTAAGCCTAGACCGAACACTTATAATAACCCTGAACCTAACACTAAACTTAATCCTAATCCTAAACCTAGACCTAAGCCTAATCCTAACCCTAGACCTAATCCTAACCCTAACCTTAACTCTAACCTTGACCCTAAATAGAACACTGACTCTAACCCTCGACTTGGACCTAAATCTAAATCTTACCCTACACCTAACCCTAAACTTAAACCTAACCCTAACCCTAAACCTAAGCCTGACTCTCAACGGAACCCTAACCCCTAACCTAATCTTCTCCCTTAACATAAACTTCACCCTAAAACTAAACATAACACTAAATCTCACCCTAACCCTTACCCTAACCCTAATCCTAACCAAAACACTAACACTAATCCTAAACTTAACTCTAACCCTGACCCTAACTCTAACTCTAGCCTAATCCTAACCCTAGAACTGACCCTACACACTCAGCTTAAATGGAAACCTAGCAGTAACCTTCACCGGAATATCTAAACCTAACCCCAACCTTTAACCTAACCCTATTTTTTTTATCTCTAACCTTAACATAGCCCTAAACTTAACCATGACTTAAACCTAACACTAACCCTAACACTAACTCTAAACCTAACCTTAACCCTCAACTTAATCCTAACCTTATCCCTAACCCTAACGCCTAACGCTAACCCTAAGCTCAATCCTCACCCTTAACTTAAACTTCACCCTAACCCTAACCCTAAAGCGAACACTAACCCGAACCGTAAACCGAACCCTAAACCTGACCCTAACATTAACACAAACAGCTAACCCTAACACTAAGCCTAACCCTTAACTTAACCCTAACCTTAACACAAACACCAAACCCTAACGCTAACCCTCATCCTTCACCTAAACTTCACCCTAAACTTAAGCCTAACCCTAACCCTAAAACTAAACCTAACCCTAAACTATTCCCTAACTCTAGCCTAACCCTAAACCTAACCCGAACTCCAGCCCTAACCCTAACTGTAACACCGTAAAACATCAGCTTAACTGTAAACCTAACACTAAACCTCACACAAACCCCTAACCCTTTCCCTAACCCTAACCATATCCCTCATCCTAGCCCTAACCCTGACCTAAACCTAACCCTTACTCTAACCCTAAACTTAACCCTAACCTTCTCTCTGCCCTACCCTAACCCTAACTCTAACAATAACTCTAAACCTGCCCTAACCGTAACCCTGAACCCTAGCACTAACTCTAACTCTAAACCTAACCCTAACCTAGCCCTACCCTTTAGCGTAAACCTAGCCTGAAACCTAGCCTTACATCTACCCGAACCCTAACCCTATTCCTAACCCTAACACTAACCTTAACCCTACTCTAACCTTAAACCTAACCCTGACTATTAACTGAACTTCACCCTAACTCTAAGCCTAACTCTAACTCTAACCGTAACCATAACAATTACCTTAAACCCTCACCTTAACTGTAAACCTAAGCCTAACCCTCACCCTAACCCTTAACCGTATCCCCAACCCTAAACCTAATGCTATCCCAAACCTTATCCCTAACCCTAACCCTAATACGAACAATAACCCTAACCTAACCCTAATATTAACCCTAAACTTAACCCTACCCGAACCATAAACCTAACCCTAACACCCTAAACCTAACGTCTAACACCATCTCTAATCCTAACCCTTATCATAACCATCACCCTTAACCGAAACTTCACACTAACACTAAACCTAACCTCATGCTAACCCTAAACATAACCCCTAACCCTAACCCGAACCCTAAACCTAACCTTAACACTAACCTGAACACAAACCCAAACTCTAGCCCTAACTCTAAAAATAACCCTCACCCTATCCTAAACTTCATCCAAACCCTAAACCTAACTTTAACCCTAAACCTAAACCTAACCTAAACCCTAACCTTGAACCAATCTCTATCAATAACGCTAGTCCATTTGTAAGCCTAGACCGAACACTTATAATAACCCTGAACCTAACACTAAACTTAATCCTAATCCTAAACCTAGACCTAAGCCTAATCCTAACCCTAGACCTAATCCTAACCCTAACCTTAACTCTAACCTTGACCCTAAATAGAACACTGACTCTAACCCTCGACTTGGACCTAAATCTAAATCTTACCCTACACCTAACCCTAAACTTAAACCTAACCCTAACCCTAAACCTAAGCCTGACTCTCAACGGAACCCTAACCCCTAACCTAATCTTCTCCCTTAACATAAACTTCACCCTAACCCTAACCCTAAAACTAAACATAACACTAAATCTCACCCTAACCCTTACCCTAACCCTAATCCTAACCAAAACACTAACACTAATCCTAAACTTAACTCTAACCCTGACCCTAACTCTAACTCTAGCCTAATCCTAACCCTAGAACTGACCCTACACACTCAGCTTAAATGGAAACCTAGCAGTAACCTTCACCGGAATATCTAAACCTAACCCCAACCTTTAACCTAACCCTATTTTTTTTATCTCTAACCTTAACATAGCCCTAAACTTAACCATGACTTAAACCTAACACTAACCCTAACACTAACTCTAAACCTAACCTTAACCCTCAACTTAATCCTAACCTTATCCCTAACCCTAACGCCTAACGCTAACCCTAAGCTCAAACCTCACCCTTAACTTAAACTTCACCCTAACCCTAACCCTAAAGCGAACACTAACCCGAACCGTAAACCGAAGCCTAAACCTGACCCTAACATTAACACAAACAGCTAACCCTAACACTAAGCCTAACCCTTAACTTAACCCTAACCTTAACACAAACACCAAACCCTAACGCTAACCCTCATCCTTCACCTAAACTTCACCCTAAACTTAAGCCTAACCCTAACCCTAAAACTAAACCTAACCCTAAACTATTCCCTAACTCTAGCCTAACCCTAAACCTAACCCGAACTCCAGCCCTAACCCTAACTGTAACACCGTAAAACATCAGCTTAACTGTAAACCTAACACTAAACCTCACACAAACCCCTAACCCTTTCCCTAACCCTAACCATATCCCTCATCCTAGCCCTAACCCTGACCTAAACCTAACCCTTACTCTAACCCTAAACTTAACCCTAACCTTCTCTCTGCCCTACCCTAACCCTAACTCTAACAATAACTCTAAACCTGCCCTAACCGTAACCCTGAACCCTAGCACTAACTCTAACTCTAAACCTAACCCTAACCTAGCCCTACCCTTTAGCGTAAACCTAGCCTGAAACCTAGCCTTACATCTACCCGAACCCTAACCCTATTCCTAACCCTAACACTAACCTTAACCCTACTCTAACCTTAAACCTAACCCTGACTATTAACTGAACTTCACCCTAACTCTAAGCCTAACTCTAACTCTAACCGTAACCATAACAATTACCTTAAACCCTCACCTTAACTGTAAACCTAAGCCTAACCCTCACCCTAACCCTTAACCGTATCCCCAACCCTAAACCTAATGCTATCCCAAACCTTATCCCTAACCCTAACCCTAATACGAACAATAACCCTAACCTAACCCTAATATTAACCCTAAACTTAACCCTACCCGAACCATAAACCTAACCCTAACACCCTAAACCTAACGTCTAACACCATCTCTAATCCTAACCCTTATCATAACCATCACCCTTAACCGAAACTTCACACTAACACTAAACCTAACCTCATGCTAACCCTAAACATAACCCCTAACCCTAACCCGAACCCTAAACCTAACCTTAACACTAACCTGAACACAAACCCAAACTCTAGCCCTAACTCTAAAAATAACCCTCACCCTATCCTAAACTTCATCCAAACCCTAAACCTAACTTTAACCCTAAACCTAAACCTAACCTAAACCCTAACCTTGAACCAATCTCTATCAATAACGCTAGTCCATTTGTAAGCCTAGACCGAACACTTATAATAACCCTGAACCTAACACTAAACTTAATCCTAATCCTAAACCTAGACCTAAGCCTAATCCTAACCCTAGACCTAATCCTAACCCTAACCTTAACTCTAACCTTGACCCTAAATAGAACACTGACTCTAACCCTCGACTTGGACCTAAATCTAAATCTTACCCTACACCTAACCCTAAACTTAAACCTAACCCTAACCCTAAACCTAAGCCTGACTCTCAACGGAACCCTAACCCCTAACCTAATCTTCTCCCTTAACATAAACTTCACCCTAAAACTAAACATAACACTAAATCTCACCCTAACCCTTACCCTAACCCTAATCCTAACCAAAACACTAACACTAATCCTAAACTTAACTCTAACCCTGACCCTAACTCTAACTCTAGCCTAATCCTAACCCTAGAACTGACCCTACACACTCAGCTTAAATGGAAACCTAGCAGTAACCTTCACCGGAATATCTAAACCTAACCCCAACCTTTAACCTAACCCTATTTTTTTTATCTCTAACCTTAACATAGCCCTAAACTTAACCATGACTTAAACCTAACACTAACCCTAACACTAACTCTAAACCTAACCTTAACCCTCAACTTAATCCTAACCTTATCCCTAACCCTAACGCCTAACGCTAACCCTAAGCTCAAACCTCACCCTTAACTTAAACTTCACCCTAACCCTAACCCTAAAGCGAACACTAACCCGAACCGTAAACCGAAGCCTAAACCTGACCCTAACATTAACACAAACAGCTAACCCTAACACTAAGCCTAACCCTTAACTTAACCCTAACCTTAACACAAACACCAAACCCTAACGCTAACCCTCATCCTTCACCTAAACTTCACCCTAAACTTAAGCCTAACCCTAACCCTAAAACTAAACCTAACCCTAAACTATTCCCTAACTCTAGCCTAACCCTAAACCTAACCCGAACTCCAGCCCTAACCCTAACTGTAACACCGTAAAACATCAGCTTAACTGTAAACCTAACACTAAACCTCACACAAACCCCTAACCCTTTCCCTAACCCTAACCATATCCCTCATCCTAGCCCTAACCCTGACCTAAACCTAACCCTTACTCTAACCCTAAACTTAACCCTAACCTTCTCTCTGCCCTACCCTAACCCTAACTCTAACAATAACTCTAAACCTGCCCTAACCGTAACCCTGAACCCTAGCACTAACTCTAACTCTAAACCTAACCCTAACCTAGCCCTACCCTTTAGCGTAAACCTAGCCTGAAACCTAGCCTTACATCTACCCGAACCCTAACCCTATTCCTAACCCTAACACTAACCTTAACCCTACTCTAACCTTAAACCTAACCCTGACTATTAACTGAACTTCACCCTAACTCTAAGCCTAACTCTAACTCTAACCGTAACCATAACAATTACCTTAAACCCTCACCTTAACTGTAAACCTAAGCCTAACCCTCACCCTAACCCTTAACCGTATCCCCAACCCTAAACCTAATGCTATCCCAAACCTTATCCCTAACCCTAACCCTAATACGAACAATAACCCTAACCTAACCCTAATATTAACCCTAAACTTAACCCTACCCGAACCATAAACCTAACCCTAACACCCTAAACCTAACGTCTAACACCATCTCTAATCCTAACCCTTATCATAACCATCACCCTTAACCGAAACTTCACACTAACACTAAACCTAACCTCATGCTAACCCTAAACATAACCCCTAACCCTAACCCGAACCCTAAACCTAACCTTAACACTAACCTGAACACAAACCCAAACTCTAGCCCTAACTCTAAAAATAACCCTCACCCTATCCTAAACTTCATCCAAACCCTAAACCTAACTTTAACCCTAAACCTAAACCTAACCTAAACCCTAACCTTGAACCAATCTCTATCAATAACGCTAGTCCATTTGTAAGCCTAGACCGAACACTTATAATAACCCTGAACCTAACACTAAACTTAATCCTAATCCTAAACCTAGACCTAAGCCTAATCCTAACCCTAGACCTAATCCTAACCCTAACCTTAACTCTAACCTTGACCCTAAATAGAACACTGACTCTAACCCTCGACTTGGACCTAAATCTAAATCTTACCCTACACCTAACCCTAAACTTAAACCTAACCCTAACCCTAAACCTAAGCCTGACTCTCAACGGAACCCTAACCCCTAACCTAATCTTCTCCCTTAACATAAACTTCACCCTAAAACTAAACATAACACTAAATCTCACCCTAACCCTTACCCTAACCCTAATCCTAACCAAAACACTAACACTAATCCTAAACTTAACTCTAACCCTGACCCTAACTCTAACTCTAGCCTAATCCTAACCCTAGAACTGACCCTACACACTCAGCTTAAATGGAAACCTAGCAGTAACCTTCACCGGAATATCTAAACCTAACCCCAACCTTTAACCTAACCCTATTTTTTTTATCTCTAACCTTAACATAGCCCTAAACTTAACCATGACTTAAACCTAACACTAACCCTAACACTAACTCTAAACCTAACCTTAACCCTCAACTTAATCCTAACCTTATCCCTAACCCTAACGCCTAACGCTAACCCTAAGCTCAAACCTCACCCTTAACTTAAACTTCACCCTAACCCTAACCCTAAAGCGAACACTAACCCGAACCGTAAACCGAAGCCTAAACCTGACCCTAACATTAACACAAACAGCTAACCCTAACACTAAGCCTAACCCTTAACTTAACCCTAACCTTAACACAAACACCAAACCCTAACGCTAACCCTCATCCTTCACCTAAACTTCACCCTAAACTTAAGCCTAACCCTAACCCTAAAACTAAACCTAACCCTAAACTATTCCCTAACTCTAGCCTAACCCTAAACCTAACCCGAACTCCAGCCCTAACCCTAACTGTAACACCGTAAAACATCAGCTTAACTGTAAACCTAACACTAAACCTCACACAAACCCCTAACCCTTTCCCTAACCCTAACCATATCCCTCATCCTAGCCCTAACCCTGACCTAAACCTAACCCTTACTCTAACCCTAAACTTAACCCTAACCTTCTCTCTGCCCTACCCTAACCCTAACTCTAACAATAACTCTAAACCTGCCCTAACCGTAACCCTGAACCCTAGCACTAACTCTAACTCTAAACCTAACCCTAACCTAGCCCTACCCTTTAGCGTAAACCTAGCCTGAAACCTAGCCTTACATCTACCCGAACCCTAACCCTATTCCTAACCCTAACACTAACCTTAACCCTACTCTAACCTTAAACCTAACCCTGACTATTAACTGAACTTCACCCTAACTCTAAGCCTAACTCTAACTCTAACCGTAACCATAACAATTACCTTAAACCCTCACCTTAACTGTAAACCTAAGCCTAACCCTCACCCTAACCCTTAACCGTATCCCCAACCCTAAACCTAATGCTATCCCAAACCTTATCCCTAACCCTAACCCTAATACGAACAATAACCCTAACCTAACCCTAATATTAACCCTAAACTTAACCCTACCCGAACCATAAACCTAACCCTAACACCCTAAACCTAACGTCTAACACCATCTCTAATCCTAACCCTTATCATAACCATCACCCTTAACCGAAACTTCACACTAACACTAAACCTAACCTCATGCTAACCCTAAACATAACCCCTAACCCTAACCCGAACCCTAAACCTAACCTTAACACTAACCTGAACACAAACCCAAACTCTAGCCCTAACTCTAAAAATAACCCTCACCCTATCCTAAACTTCATCCAAACCCTAAACCTAACTTTAACCCTAAACCTAAACCTAACCTAAACCCTAACCTTGAACCAATCTCTATCAATAACGCTAGTCCATTTGTAAGCCTAGACCGAACACTTATAATAACCCTGAACCTAACACTAAACTTAATCCTAATCCTAAACCTAGACCTAAGCCTAATCCTAACCCTAGACCTAATCCTAACCCTAACCTTAACTCTAACCTTGACCCTAAATAGAACACTGACTCTAACCCTCGACTTGGACCTAAATCTAAATCTTACCCTACACCTAACCCTAAACTTAAACCTAACCCTAACCCTAAACCTAAGCCTGACTCTCAACGGAACCCTAACCCCTAACCTAATCTTCTCCCTTAACATAAACTTCACCCTAAAACTAAACATAACACTAAATCTCACCCTAACCCTTACCCTAACCCTAATCCTAACCAAAACACTAACACTAATCCTAAACTTAACTCTAACCCTGACCCTAACTCTAACTCTAGCCTAATCCTAACCCTAGAACTGACCCTACACACTCAGCTTAAATGGAAACCTAGCAGTAACCTTCACCGGAATATCTAAACCTAACCCCAACCTTTAACCTAACCCTATTTTTTTTATCTCTAACCTTAACATAGCCCTAAACTTAACCATGACTTAAACCTAACACTAACCCTAACACTAACTCTAAACCTAACCTTAACCCTCAACTTAATCCTAACCTTATCCCTAACCCTAACGCCTAACGCTAACCCTAAGCTCAATCCTCACCCTTAACTTAAACTTCACCCTAACCCTAACCCTAAAGCGAACACTAACCCGAACCGTAAACCGAACCCTAAACCTGACCCTAACATTAACACAAACAGCTAACCCTAACACTAAGCCTAACCCTTAACTTAACCCTAACCTTAACACAAACACCAAACCCTAACGCTAACCCTCATCCTTCACCTAAACTTCACCCTAAACTTAAGCCTAACCCTAACCCTAAAACTAAACCTAACCCTAAACTATTCCCTAACTCTAGCCTAACCCTAAACCTAACCCGAACTCCAGCCCTAACCCTAACTGTAACACCGTAAAACATCAGCTTAACTGTAAACCTAACACTAAACCTCACACAAACCCCTAACCCTTTCCCTAACCCTAACCATATCCCTCATCCTAGCCCTAACCCTGACCTAAACCTAACCCTTACTCTAACCCTAAACTTAACCCTAACCTTCTCTCTGCCCTACCCTAACCCTAACTCTAACAATAACTCTAAACCTGCCCTAACCGTAACCCTGAACCCTAGCACTAACTCTAACTCTAAACCTAACCCTAACCTAGCCCTACCCTTTAGCGTAAACCTAGCCTGAAACCTAGCCTTACATCTACCCGAACCCTAACCCTATTCCTAACCCTAACACTAACCTTAACCCTACTCTAACCTTAAACCTAACCCTGACTATTAACTGAACTTCACCCTAACTCTAAGCCTAACTCTAACTCTAACCGTAACCATAACAATTACCTTAAACCCTCACCTTAACTGTAAACCTAAGCCTAACCCTCACCCTAACCCTTAACCGTATCCCCAACCCTAAACCTAATGCTATCCCAAACCTTATCCCTAACCCTAACCCTAATACGAACAATAACCCTAACCTAACCCTAATATTAACCCTAAACTTAACCCTACCCGAACCATAAACCTAACCCTAACACCCTAAACCTAACGTCTAACACCATCTCTAATCCTAACCCTTATCATAACCATCACCCTTAACCGAAACTTCACACTAACACTAAACCTAACCTCATGCTAACCCTAAACATAACCCCTAACCCTAACCCGAACCCTAAACCTAACCTTAACACTAACCTGAACACAAACCCAAACTCTAGCCCTAACTCTAAAAATAACCCTCACCCTATCCTAAACTTCATCCAAACCCTAAACCTAACTTTAACCCTAAACCTAAACCTAACCTAAACCCTAACCTTGAACCAATCTCTATCAATAACGCTAGTCCATTTGTAAGCCTAGACCGAACACTTATAATAACCCTGAACCTAACACTAAACTTAATCCTAATCCTAAACCTAGACCTAAGCCTAATCCTAACCCTAGACCTAATCCTAACCCTAACCTTAACTCTAACCTTGACCCTAAATAGAACACTGACTCTAACCCTCGACTTGGACCTAAATCTAAATCTTACCCTACACCTAACCCTAAACTTAAACCTAACCCTAACCCTAAACCTAAGCCTGACTCTCAACGGAACCCTAACCCCTAACCTAATCTTCTCCCTTAACATAAACTTCACCCTAACCCTAACCCTAAAACTAAACATAACACTAAATCTCACCCTAACCCTTACCCTAACCCTAATCCTAACCAAAACACTAACACTAATCCTAAACTTAACTCTAACCCTGACCCTAACTCTAACTCTAGCCTAATCCTAACCCTAGAACTGACCCTACACACTCAGCTTAAATGGAAACCTAGCAGTAACCTTCACCGGAATATCTAAACCTAACCCCAACCTTTAACCTAACCCTATTTTTTTTATCTCTAACCTTAACATAGCCCTAAACTTAACCATGACTTAAACCTAACACTAACCCTAACACTAACTCTAAACCTAACCTTAACCCTCAACTTAATCCTAACCTTATCCCTAACCCTAACGCCTAACGCTAACCCTAAGCTCAAACCTCACCCTTAACTTAAACTTCACCCTAACCCTAACCCTAAAGCGAACACTAACCCGAACCGTAAACCGAAGCCTAAACCTGACCCTAACATTAACACAAACAGCTAACCCTAACACTAAGCCTAACCCTTAACTTAACCCTAACCTTAACACAAACACCAAACCCTAACGCTAACCCTCATCCTTCACCTAAACTTCACCCTAAACTTAAGCCTAACCCTAACCCTAAAACTAAACCTAACCCTAAACTATTCCCTAACTCTAGCCTAACCCTAAACCTAACCCGAACTCCAGCCCTAACCCTAACTGTAACACCGTAAAACATCAGCTTAACTGTAAACCTAACACTAAACCTCACACAAACCCCTAACCCTTTCCCTAACCCTAACCATATCCCTCATCCTAGCCCTAACCCTGACCTAAACCTAACCCTTACTCTAACCCTAAACTTAACCCTAACCTTCTCTCTGCCCTACCCTAACCCTAACTCTAACAATAACTCTAAACCTGCCCTAACCGTAACCCTGAACCCTAGCACTAACTCTAACTCTAAACCTAACCCTAACCTAGCCCTACCCTTTAGCGTAAACCTAGCCTGAAACCTAGCCTTACATCTACCCGAACCCTAACCCTATTCCTAACCCTAACACTAACCTTAACCCTACTCTAACCTTAAACCTAACCCTGACTATTAACTGAACTTCACCCTAACTCTAAGCCTAACTCTAACTCTAACCGTAACCATAACAATTACCTTAAACCCTCACCTTAACTGTAAACCTAAGCCTAACCCTCACCCTAACCCTTAACCGTATCCCCAACCCTAAACCTAATGCTATCCCAAACCTTATCCCTAACCCTAACCCTAATACGAACAATAACCCTAACCTAACCCTAATATTAACCCTAAACTTAACCCTACCCGAACCATAAACCTAACCCTAACACCCTAAACCTAACGTCTAACACCATCTCTAATCCTAACCCTTATCATAACCATCACCCTTAACCGAAACTTCACACTAACACTAAACCTAACCTCATGCTAACCCTAAACATAACCCCTAACCCTAACCCGAACCCTAAACCTAACCTTAACACTAACCTGAACACAAACCCAAACTCTAGCCCTAACTCTAAAAATAACCCTCACCCTATCCTAAACTTCATCCAAACCCTAAACCTAACTTTAACCCTAAACCTAAACCTAACCTAAACCCTAACCTTGAACCAATCTCTATCAATAACGCTAGTCCATTTGTAAGCCTAGACCGAACACTTATAATAACCCTGAACCTAACACTAAACTTAATCCTAATCCTAAACCTAGACCTAAGCCTAATCCTAACCCTAGACCTAATCCTAACCCTAACCTTAACTCTAACCTTGACCCTAAATAGAACACTGACTCTAACCCTCGACTTGGACCTAAATCTAAATCTTACCCTACACCTAACCCTAAACTTAAACCTAACCCTAACCCTAAACCTAAGCCTGACTCTCAACGGAACCCTAACCCCTAACCTAATCTTCTCCCTTAACATAAACTTCACCCTAAAACTAAACATAACACTAAATCTCACCCTAACCCTTACCCTAACCCTAATCCTAACCAAAACACTAACACTAATCCTAAACTTAACTCTAACCCTGACCCTAACTCTAACTCTAGCCTAATCCTAACCCTAGAACTGACCCTACACACTCAGCTTAAATGGAAACCTAGCAGTAACCTTCACCGGAATATCTAAACCTAACCCCAACCTTTAACCTAACCCTATTTTTTTTATCTCTAACCTTAACATAGCCCTAAACTTAACCATGACTTAAACCTAACACTAACCCTAACACTAACTCTAAACCTAACCTTAACCCTCAACTTAATCCTAACCTTATCCCTAACCCTAACGCCTAACGCTAACCCTAAGCTCAATCCTCACCCTTAACTTAAACTTCACCCTAACCCTAACCCTAAAGCGAACACTAACCCGAACCGTAAACCGAACCCTAAACCTGACCCTAACATTAACACAAACAGCTAACCCTAACACTAAGCCTAACCCTTAACTTAACCCTAACCTTAACACAAACACCAAACCCTAACGCTAACCCTCATCCTTCACCTAAACTTCACCCTAAACTTAAGCCTAACCCTAACCCTAAAACTAAACCTAACCCTAAACTATTCCCTAACTCTAGCCTAACCCTAAACCTAACCCGAACTCCAGCCCTAACCCTAACTGTAACACCGTAAAACATCAGCTTAACTGTAAACCTAACACTAAACCTCACACAAACCCCTAACCCTTTCCCTAACCCTAACCATATCCCTCATCCTAGCCCTAACCCTGACCTAAACCTAACCCTTACTCTAACCCTAAACTTAACCCTAACCTTCTCTCTGCCCTACCCTAACCCTAACTCTAACAATAACTCTAAACCTGCCCTAACCGTAACCCTGAAGCCTAGCACTAACTCTAACTCTAAACCTAACCCTAACCTAGCCCTACCCTTTAGCGTAAACCTAGCCTGAAACCTAGCCTTACATCTACCCGAACCCTAACCCTATTCCTAACCCTAACACTAACCTTAACCCTACTCTAACCTTAAACCTAACCCTGACTATTAACTGAACTTCACCCTAACTCTAAGCCTAACTCTAACTCTAACCGTAACCATAACAATTACCTTAAACCCTCACCTTAACTGTAAACCTAAGCCTAACCCTCACCCTAACCCTTAACCGTATCCCCAACCCTAAACCTAATGCTATCCCAAACCTTATCCCTAACCCTAACCCTAATACGAACAATAACCCTAACCTAACCCTAATATTAACCCTAAACTTAACCCTACCCGAACCATAAACCTAACCCTAACACCCTAAACCTAACGTCTAACACCATCTCTAATCCTAACCCTTATCATAACCATCACCCTTAACCGAAACTTCACACTAACACTAAACCTAACCTCATGCTAACCCTAAACATAACCCCTAACCCTAACCCGAACCCTAAACCTAACCTTAACACTAACCTGAACACAAACCCAAACTCTAGCCCTAACTCTAAAAATAACCCTCACCCTATCCTAAACTTCATCCAAACCCTAAACCTAACTTTAACCCTAAACCTAAACCTAACCTAAACCCTAACCTTGAACCAATCTCTATCAATAACGCTAGTCCATTTGTAAGCCTAGACCGAACACTTATAATAACCCTGAACCTAACACTAAACTTAATCCTAATCCTAAACCTAGACCTAAGCCTAATCCTAACCCTAGACCTAATCCTAACCCTAACCTTAACTCTAACCTTGACCCTAAATAGAACACTGACTCTAACCCTCGACTTGGACCTAAATCTAAATCTTACCCTACATCTAACCCTAAACTTAAACCTAACCCTAACCCTAAACCTAAGCCTGACTCTCAACGGAACCCTAACCCCTAACCTAATCTTCTCCCTTAACATAAACTTCACCCTAAAACTAAACATAACACTAAATCTCACCCTAACCCTTACCCTAACCCTAATCCTAACCAAAACACTAACACTAATCCTAAACTTAACTCTAACCCTGACCCTAACTCTAACTCTAGCCTAATCCTAACCCTAGAACTGACCCTACACACTCAGCTTAAATGGAAACCTAGCAGTAACCTTCACCGGAATATCTAAACCTAACCCCAACCTTTAACCTAACCCTATTTTTTTTATCTCTAACCTTAACATAGCCCTAAACTTAACCATGACTTAAACCTAACACTAACCCTAACACTAACTCTAAACCTAACCTTAACCCTCAACTTAATCCTAACCTTATCCCTAACCCTAACGCCTAACGCTAACCCTAAGCTCAATCCTCACCCTTAACTTAAACTTCACCCTAACCCTAACCCTAAAGCGAACACTAACCCGAACCGTAAACCGAAGCCTAAACCTGACCCTAACATTAACACAAACAGCTAACCCTAACACTAAGCCTAACCCTTAACTTAACCCTAACCTTAACACAAACACCAAACCCTAACGCTAACCCTCATCCTTCACCTAAACTTCACCCTAAACTTAAGCCTAACCCTAACCCTAAAACTAAACCTAACCCTAAACTATTCCCTAACTCTAGCCTAACCCTAAACCTAACCCGAACTCCAGCCCTAACCCTAACTGTAACACCGTAAAACATCAGCTTAACTGTAAACCTAACACTAAACCTCACACAAACCCCTAACCCTTTCCCTAACCCTAACCATATCCCTCATCCTAGCCCTAACCCTGACCTAAACCTAACCCTTACTCTAACCCTAAACTTAACCCTAACCTTCTCTCTGCCCTACCCTAACCCTAACTCTAACAATAACTCTAAACCTGCCCTAACCGTAACCCTGAAGCCTAGCACTAACTCTAACTCTAAACCTAACCCTAACCTAGCCCTACCCTTTAGCGTAAACCTAGCCTGAAACCTAGCCTTACATCTACCCGAACCCTAACCCTATTCCTAACCCTAACACTAACCTTAACCCTACTCTAACCTTAAACCTAACCCTGACTATTAACTGAACTTCACCCTAACTCTAAGCCTAACTCTAACTCTAACCGTAACCATAACAATTACCTTAAACCCTCACCTTAACTGTAAACCTAAGCCTAACCCTCACCCTAACCCTTAACCGTATCCCCAACCCTAAACCTAATGCTATCCCAAACCTTATCCCTAACCCTAACCCTAATACGAACAATAACCCTAACCTAACCCTAATATTAACCCTAAACTTAACCCTACCCGAACCATAAACCTAACCCTAACACCCTAAACCTAACGTCTAACACCATCTCTAATCCTAACCCTTATCATAACCATCACCCTTAACCGAAACTTCACACTAACACTAAACCTAACCTCATGCTAACCCTAAACATAACCCCTAACCCTAACCCGAACCCTAAACCTAACCTTAACACTAACCTGAACACAAACCCAAACTCTAGCCCTAACTCTAAAAATAACCCTCACCCTATCCTAAACTTCATCCAAACCCTAAACCTAACTTTAACCCTAAACCTAAACCTAACCTAAACCCTAACCTTGAACCAATCTCTATCAATAACGCTAGTCCATTTGTAAGCCTAGACCGAACACTTATAATAACCCTGAACCTAACACTAAACTTAATCCTAATCCTAAACCTAGACCTAAGCCTAATCCTAACCCTAGACCTAATCCTAACCCTAACCTTAACTCTAACCTTGACCCTAAATAGAACACTGACTCTAACCCTCGACTTGGACCTAAATCTAAATCTTACCCTACACCTAACCCTAAACTTAAACCTAACCCTAACCCTAAACCTAAGCCTGACTCTCAACGGAACCCTAACCCCTAACCTAATCTTCTCCCTTAACATAAACTTCACCCTAACCCTAACCCTAAAACTAAACATAACACTAAATCTCACCCTAACCCTTACCCTAACCCTAATCCTAACCAAAACACTAACACTAATCCTAAACTTAACTCTAACCCTGACCCTAACTCTAACTCTAGCCTAATCCTAACCCTAGAACTGACCCTACACACTCAGCTTAAATGGAAACCTAGCAGTAACCTTCACCGGAATATCTAAACCTAACCCCAACCTTTAACCTAACCCTATTTTTTTTATCTCTAACCTTAACATAGCCCTAAACTTAACCATGACTTAAACCTAACACTAACCCTAACACTAACTCTAAACCTAACCTTAACCCTCAACTTAATCCTAACCTTATCCCTAACCCTAACGCCTAACGCTAACCCTAAGCTCAAACCTCACCCTTAACTTAAACTTCACCCTAACCCTAACCCTAAAGCGAACACTAACCCGAACCGTAAACCGAAGCCTAAACCTGACCCTAACATTAACACAAACAGCTAACCCTAACACTAAGCCTAACCCTTAACTTAACCCTAACCTTAACACAAACACCAAACCCTAACGCTAACCCTCATCCTTCACCTAAACTTCACCCTAAACTTAAGCCTAACCCTAACCCTAAAACTAAACCTAACCCTAAACTATTCCCTAACTCTAGCCTAACCCTAAACCTAACCCGAACTCCAGCCCTAACCCTAACTGTAACACCGTAAAACATCAGCTTAACTGTAAACCTAACACTAAACCTCACACAAACCCCTAACCCTTTCCCTAACCCTAACCATATCCCTCATCCTAGCCCTAACCCTGACCTAAACCTAACCCTTACTCTAACCCTAAACTTAACCCTAACCTTCTCTCTGCCCTACCCTAACCCTAACTCTAACAATAACTCTAAACCTGCCCTAACCGTAACCCTGAACCCTAGCACTAACTCTAACTCTAAACCTAACCCTAACCTAGCCCTACCCTTTAGCGTAAACCTAGCCTGAAACCTAGCCTTACATCTACCCGAACCCTAACCCTATTCCTAACCCTAACACTAACCTTAACCCTACTCTAACCTTAAACCTAACCCTGACTATTAACTGAACTTCACCCTAACTCTAAGCCTAACTCTAACTCTAACCGTAACCATAACAATTACCTTAAACCCTCACCTTAACTGTAAACCTAAGCCTAACCCTCACCCTAACCCTTAACCGTATCCCCAACCCTAAACCTAATGCTATCCCAAACCTTATCCCTAACCCTAACCCTAATACGAACAATAACCCTAACCTAACCCTAATATTAACCCTAAACTTAACCCTACCCGAACCATAAACCTAACCCTAACACCCTAAACCTAACGTCTAACACCATCTCTAATCCTAACCCTTATCATAACCATCACCCTTAACCGAAACTTCACACTAACACTAAACCTAACCTCATGCTAACCCTAAACATAACCCCTAACCCTAACCCGAACCCTAAACCTAACCTTAACACTAACCTGAACACAAACCCAAACTCTAGCCCTAACTCTAAAAATAACCCTCACCCTATCCTAAACTTCATCCAAACCCTAAACCTAACTTTAACCCTAAACCTAAACCTAACCTAAACCCTAACCTTGAACCAATCTCTATCAATAACGCTAGTCCATTTGTAAGCCTAGACCGAACACTTATAATAACCCTGAACCTAACACTAAACTTAATCCTAATCCTAAACCTAGACCTAAGCCTAATCCTAACCCTAGACCTAATCCTAACCCTAACCTTAACTCTAACCTTGACCCTAAATAGAACACTGACTCTAACCCTCGACTTGGACCTAAATCTAAATCTTACCCTACACCTAACCCTAAACTTAAACCTAACCCTAACCCTAAACCTAAGCCTGACTCTCAACGGAACCCTAACCCCTAACCTAATCTTCTCCCTTAACATAAACTTCACCCTAAAACTAAACATAACACTAAATCTCACCCTAACCCTTACCCTAACCCTAATCCTAACCAAAACACTAACACTAATCCTAAACTTAACTCTAACCCTGACCCTAACTCTAACTCTAGCCTAATCCTAACCCTAGAACTGACCCTACACACTCAGCTTAAATGGAAACCTAGCAGTAACCTTCACCGGAATATCTAAACCTAACCCCAACCTTTAACCTAACCCTATTTTTTTTATCTCTAACCTTAACATAGCCCTAAACTTAACCATGACTTAAACCTAACACTAACCCTAACACTAACTCTAAACCTAACCTTAACCCTCAACTTAATCCTAACCTTATCCCTAACCCTAACGCCTAACGCTAACCCTAAGCTCAATCCTCACCCTTAACTTAAACTTCACCCTAACCCTAACCCTAAAGCGAACACTAACCCGAACCGTAAACCGAACCCTAAACCTGACCCTAACATTAACACAAACAGCTAACCCTAACACTAAGCCTAACCCTTAACTTAACCCTAACCTTAACACAAACACCAAACCCTAACGCTAACCCTCATCCTTCACCTAAACTTCACCCTAAACTTAAGCCTAACCCTAACCCTAAAACTAAACCTAACCCTAAACTATTCCCTAACTCTAGCCTAACCCTAAACCTAACCCGAACTCCAGCCCTAACCCTAACTGTAACACCGTAAAACATCAGCTTAACTGTAAACCTAACACTAAACCTCACACAAACCCCTAACCCTTTCCCTAACCCTAACCATATCCCTCATCCTAGCCCTAACCCTGACCTAAACCTAACCCTTACTCTAACCCTAAACTTAACCCTAACCTTCTCTCTGCCCTACCCTAACCCTAACTCTAACAATAACTCTAAACCTGCCCTAACCGTAACCCTGAAGCCTAGCACTAACTCTAACTCTAAACCTAACCCTAACCTAGCCCTACCCTTTAGCGTAAACCTAGCCTGAAACCTAGCCTTACATCTACCCGAACCCTAACCCTATTCCTAACCCTAACACTAACCTTAACCCTACTCTAACCTTAAACCTAACCCTGACTATTAACTGAACTTCACCCTAACTCTAAGCCTAACTCTAACTCTAACCGTAACCATAACAATTACCTTAAACCCTCACCTTAACTGTAAACCTAAGCCTAACCCTCACCCTAACCCTTAACCGTATCCCCAACCCTAAACCTAATGCTATCCCAAACCTTATCCCTAACCCTAACCCTAATACGAACAATAACCCTAACCTAACCCTAATATTAACCCTAAACTTAACCCTACCCGAACCATAAACCTAACCCTAACACCCTAAACCTAACGTCTAACACCATCTCTAATCCTAACCCTTATCATAACCATCACCCTTAACCGAAACTTCACACTAACACTAAACCTAACCTCATGCTAACCCTAAACATAACCCCTAACCCTAACCCGAACCCTAAACCTAACCTTAACACTAACCTGAACACAAACCCAAACTCTAGCCCTAACTCTAAAAATAACCCTCACCCTATCCTAAACTTCATCCAAACCCTAAACCTAACTTTAACCCTAAACCTAAACCTAACCTAAACCCTAACCTTGAACCAATCTCTATCAATAACGCTAGTCCATTTGTAAGCCTAGACCGAACACTTATAATAACCCTGAACCTAACACTAAACTTAATCCTAATCCTAAACCTAGACCTAAGCCTAATCCTAACCCTAGACCTAATCCTAACCCTAACCTTAACTCTAACCTTGACCCTAAATAGAACACTGACTCTAACCCTCGACTTGGACCTAAATCTAAATCTTACCCTACATCTAACCCTAAACTTAAACCTAACCCTAACCCTAAACCTAAGCCTGACTCTCAACGGAACCCTAACCCCTAACCTAATCTTCTCCCTTAACATAAACTTCACCCTAAAACTAAACATAACACTAAATCTCACCCTAACCCTTACCCTAACCCTAATCCTAACCAAAACACTAACACTAATCCTAAACTTAACTCTAACCCTGACCCTAACTCTAACTCTAGCCTAATCCTAACCCTAGAACTGACCCTACACACTCAGCTTAAATGGAAACCTAGCAGTAACCTTCACCGGAATATCTAAACCTAACCCCAACCTTTAACCTAACCCTATTTTTTTTATCTCTAACCTTAACATAGCCCTAAACTTAACCATGACTTAAACCTAACACTAACCCTAACACTAACTCTAAACCTAACCTTAACCCTCAACTTAATCCTAACCTTATCCCTAACCCTAACGCCTAACGCTAACCCTAAGCTCAAACCTCACCCTTAACTTAAACTTCACCCTAACCCTAACCCTAAAGCGAACACTAACCCGAACCGTAAACCGAAGCCTAAACCTGACCCTAACATTAACACAAACAGCTAACCCTAACACTAAGCCTAACCCTTAACTTAACCCTAACCTTAACACAAACACCAAACCCTAACGCTAACCCTCATCCTTCACCTAAACTTCACCCTAAACTTAAGCCTAACCCTAACCCTAAAACTAAACCTAACCCTAAACTATTCCCTAACTCTAGCCTAACCCTAAACCTAACCCGAACTCCAGCCCTAACCCTAACTGTAACACCGTAAAACATCAGCTTAACTGTAAACCTAACACTAAACCTCACACAAACCCCTAACCCTTTCCCTAACCCTAACCATATCCCTCATCCTAGCCCTAACCCTGACCTAAACCTAACCCTTACTCTAACCCTAAACTTAACCCTAACCTTCTCTCTGCCCTACCCTAACCCTAACTCTAACAATAACTCTAAACCTGCCCTAACCGTAACCCTGAAGCCTAGCACTAACTCTAACTCTAAACCTAACCCTAACCTAGCCCTACCCTTTAGCGTAAACCTAGCCTGAAACCTAGCCTTACATCTACCCGAACCCTAACCCTATTCCTAACCCTAACACTAACCTTAACCCTACTCTAACCTTAAACCTAACCCTGACTATTAACTGAACTTCACCCTAACTCTAAGCCTAACTCTAACTCTAACCGTAACCATAACAATTACCTTAAACCCTCACCTTAACTGTAAACCTAAGCCTAACCCTCACCCTAACCCTTAACCGTATCCCCAACCCTAAACCTAATGCTATCCCAAACCTTATCCCTAACCCTAACCCTAATACGAACAATAACCCTAACCTAACCCTAATATTAACCCTAAACTTAACCCTACCCGAACCATAAACCTAACCCTAACACCCTAAACCTAACGTCTAACACCATCTCTAATCCTAACCCTTATCATAACCATCACCCTTAACCGAAACTTCACACTAACACTAAACCTAACCTCATGCTAACCCTAAACATAACCCCTAACCCTAACCCGAACCCTAAACCTAACCTTAACACTAACCTGAACACAAACCCAAACTCTAGCCCTAACTCTAAAAATAACCCTCACCCTATCCTAAACTTCATCCAAACCCTAAACCTAACTTTAACCCTAAACCTAAACCTAACCTAAACCCTAACCTTGAACCAATCTCTATCAATAACGCTAGTCCATTTGTAAGCCTAGACCGAACACTTATAATAACCCTGAACCTAACACTAAACTTAATCCTAATCCTAAACCTAGACCTAAGCCTAATCCTAACCCTAGACCTAATCCTAACCCTAACCTTAACTCTAACCTTGACCCTAAATAGAACACTGACTCTAACCCTCGACTTGGACCTAAATCTAAATCTTACCCTACACCTAACCCTAAACTTAAACCTAACCCTAACCCTAAACCTAAGCCTGACTCTCAACGGAACCCTAACCCCTAACCTAATCTTCTCCCTTAACATAAACTTCACCCTAACCCTAACCCTAAAACTAAACATAACACTAAATCTCACCCTAACCCTTACCCTAACCCTAATCCTAACCAAAACACTAACACTAATCCTAAACTTAACTCTAACCCTGACCCTAACTCTAACTCTAGCCTAATCCTAACCCTAGAACTGACCCTACACACTCAGCTTAAATGGAAACCTAGCAGTAACCTTCACCGGAATATCTAAACCTAACCCCAACCTTTAACCTAACCCTATTTTTTTTATCTCTAACCTTAACATAGCCCTAAACTTAACCATGACTTAAACCTAACACTAACCCTAACACTAACTCTAAACCTAACCTTAACCCTCAACTTAATCCTAACCTTATCCCTAACCCTAACGCCTAACGCTAACCCTAAGCTCAAACCTCACCCTTAACTTAAACTTCACCCTAACCCTAACCCTAAAGCGAACACTAACCCGAACCGTAAACCGAAGCCTAAACCTGACCCTAACATTAACACAAACAGCTAACCCTAACACTAAGCCTAACCCTTAACTTAACCCTAACCTTAACACAAACACCAAACCCTAACGCTAACCCTCATCCTTCACCTAAACTTCACCCTAAACTTAAGCCTAACCCTAACCCTAAAACTAAACCTAACCCTAAACTATTCCCTAACTCTAGCCTAACCCTAAACCTAACCCGAACTCCAGCCCTAACCCTAACTGTAACACCGTAAAACATCAGCTTAACTGTAAACCTAACACTAAACCTCACACAAACCCCTAACCCTTTCCCTAACCCTAACCATATCCCTCATCCTAGCCCTAACCCTGACCTAAACCTAACCCTTACTCTAACCCTAAACTTAACCCTAACCTTCTCTCTGCCCTACCCTAACCCTAACTCTAACAATAACTCTAAACCTGCCCTAACCGTAACCCTGAACCCTAGCACTAACTCTAACTCTAAACCTAACCCTAACCTAGCCCTACCCTTTAGCGTAAACCTAGCCTGAAACCTAGCCTTACATCTACCCGAACCCTAACCCTATTCCTAACCCTAACACTAACCTTAACCCTACTCTAACCTTAAACCTAACCCTGACTATTAACTGAACTTCACCCTAACTCTAAGCCTAACTCTAACTCTAACCGTAACCATAACAATTACCTTAAACCCTCACCTTAACTGTAAACCTAAGCCTAACCCTCACCCTAACCCTTAACCGTATCCCCAACCCTAAACCTAATGCTATCCCAAACCTTATCCCTAACCCTAACCCTAATACGAACAATAACCCTAACCTAACCCTAATATTAACCCTAAACTTAACCCTACCCGAACCATAAACCTAACCCTAACACCCTAAACCTAACGTCTAACACCATCTCTAATCCTAACCCTTATCATAACCATCACCCTTAACCGAAACTTCACACTAACACTAAACCTAACCTCATGCTAACCCTAAACATAACCCCTAACCCTAACCCGAACCCTAAACCTAACCTTAACACTAACCTGAACACAAACCCAAACTCTAGCCCTAACTCTAAAAATAACCCTCACCCTATCCTAAACTTCATCCAAACCCTAAACCTAACTTTAACCCTAAACCTAAACCTAACCTAAACCCTAACCTTGAACCAATCTCTATCAATAACGCTAGTCCATTTGTAAGCCTAGACCGAACACTTATAATAACCCTGAACCTAACACTAAACTTAATCCTAATCCTAAACCTAGACCTAAGCCTAATCCTAACCCTAGACCTAATCCTAACCCTAACCTTAACTCTAACCTTGACCCTAAATAGAACACTGACTCTAACCCTCGACTTGGACCTAAATCTAAATCTTACCCTACACCTAACCCTAAACTTAAACCTAACCCTAACCCTAAACCTAAGCCTGACTCTCAACGGAACCCTAACCCCTAACCTAATCTTCTCCCTTAACATAAACTTCACCCTAAAACTAAACATAACACTAAATCTCACCCTAACCCTTACCCTAACCCTAATCCTAACCAAAACACTAACACTAATCCTAAACTTAACTCTAACCCTGACCCTAACTCTAACTCTAGCCTAATCCTAACCCTAGAACTGACCCTACACACTCAGCTTAAATGGAAACCTAGCAGTAACCTTCACCGGAATATCTAAACCTAACCCCAACCTTTAACCTAACCCTATTTTTTTTATCTCTAACCTTAACATAGCCCTAAACTTAACCATGACTTAAACCTAACACTAACCCTAACACTAACTCTAAACCTAACCTTAACCCTCAACTTAATCCTAACCTTATCCCTAACCCTAACGCCTAACGCTAACCCTAAGCTCAATCCTCACCCTTAACTTAAACTTCACCCTAACCCTAACCCTAAAGCGAACACTAACCCGAACCGTAAACCGAACCCTAAACCTGACCCTAACATTAACACAAACAGCTAACCCTAACACTAAGCCTAACCCTTAACTTAACCCTAACCTTAACACAAACACCAAACCCTAACGCTAACCCTCATCCTTCACCTAAACTTCACCCTAAACTTAAGCCTAACCCTAACCCTAAAACTAAACCTAACCCTAAACTATTCCCTAACTCTAGCCTAACCCTAAACCTAACCCGAACTCCAGCCCTAACCCTAACTGTAACACCGTAAAACATCAGCTTAACTGTAAACCTAACACTAAACCTCACACAAACCCCTAACCCTTTCCCTAACCCTAACCATATCCCTCATCCTAGCCCTAACCCTGACCTAAACCTAACCCTTACTCTAACCCTAAACTTAACCCTAACCTTCTCTCTGCCCTACCCTAACCCTAACTCTAACAATAACTCTAAACCTGCCCTAACCGTAACCCTGAAGCCTAGCACTAACTCTAACTCTAAACCTAACCCTAACCTAGCCCTACCCTTTAGCGTAAACCTAGCCTGAAACCTAGCCTTACATCTACCCGAACCCTAACCCTATTCCTAACCCTAACACTAACCTTAACCCTACTCTAACCTTAAACCTAACCCTGACTATTAACTGAACTTCACCCTAACTCTAAGCCTAACTCTAACTCTAACCGTAACCATAACAATTACCTTAAACCCTCACCTTAACTGTAAACCTAAGCCTAACCCTCACCCTAACCCTTAACCGTATCCCCAACCCTAAACCTAATGCTATCCCAAACCTTATCCCTAACCCTAACCCTAATACGAACAATAACCCTAACCTAACCCTAATATTAACCCTAAACTTAACCCTACCCGAACCATAAACCTAACCCTAACACCCTAAACCTAACGTCTAACACCATCTCTAATCCTAACCCTTATCATAACCATCACCCTTAACCGAAACTTCACACTAACACTAAACCTAACCTCATGCTAACCCTAAACATAACCCCTAACCCTAACCCGAACCCTAAACCTAACCTTAACACTAACCTGAACACAAACCCAAACTCTAGCCCTAACTCTAAAAATAACCCTCACCCTATCCTAAACTTCATCCAAACCCTAAACCTAACTTTAACCCTAAACCTAAACCTAACCTAAACCCTAACCTTGAACCAATCTCTATCAATAACGCTAGTCCATTTGTAAGCCTAGACCGAACACTTATAATAACCCTGAACCTAACACTAAACTTAATCCTAATCCTAAACCTAGACCTAAGCCTAATCCTAACCCTAGACCTAATCCTAACCCTAACCTTAACTCTAACCTTGACCCTAAATAGAACACTGACTCTAACCCTCGACTTGGACCTAAATCTAAATCTTACCCTACACCTAACCCTAAACTTAAACCTAACCCTAACCCTAAACCTAAGCCTGACTCTCAACGGAACCCTAACCCCTAACCTAATCTTCTCCCTTAACATAAACTTCACCCTAACCCTAACCCTAAAACTAAACATAACACTAAATCTCACCCTAACCCTTACCCTAACCCTAATCCTAACCAAAACACTAACACTAATCCTAAACTTAACTCTAACCCTGACCCTAACTCTAACTCTAGCCTAATCCTAACCCTAGAACTGACCCTACACACTCAGCTTAAATGGAAACCTAGCAGTAACCTTCACCGGAATATCTAAACCTAACCCCAACCTTTAACCTAACCCTATTTTTTTTATCTCTAACCTTAACATAGCCCTAAACTTAACCATGACTTAAACCTAACACTAACCCTAACACTAACTCTAAACCTAACCTTAACCCTCAACTTAATCCTAACCTTATCCCTAACCCTAACGCCTAACGCTAACCCTAAGCTCAAACCTCACCCTTAACTTAAACTTCACCCTAACCCTAACCCTAAAGCGAACACTAACCCGAACCGTAAACCGAAGCCTAAACCTGACCCTAACATTAACACAAACAGCTAACCCTAACACTAAGCCTAACCCTTAACTTAACCCTAACCTTAACACAAACACCAAACCCTAACGCTAACCCTCATCCTTCACCTAAACTTCACCCTAAACTTAAGCCTAACCCTAACCCTAAAACTAAACCTAACCCTAAACTATTCCCTAACTCTAGCCTAACCCTAAACCTAACCCGAACTCCAGCCCTAACCCTAACTGTAACACCGTAAAACATCAGCTTAACTGTAAACCTAACACTAAACCTCACACAAACCCCTAACCCTTTCCCTAACCCTAACCATATCCCTCATCCTAGCCCTAACCCTGACCTAAACCTAACCCTTACTCTAACCCTAAACTTAACCCTAACCTTCTCTCTGCCCTACCCTAACCCTAACTCTAACAATAACTCTAAACCTGCCCTAACCGTAACCCTGAAGCCTAGCACTAACTCTAACTCTAAACCTAACCCTAACCTAGCCCTACCCTTTAGCGTAAACCTAGCCTGAAACCTAGCCTTACATCTACCCGAACCCTAACCCTATTCCTAACCCTAACACTAACCTTAACCCTACTCTAACCTTAAACCTAACCCTGACTATTAACTGAACTTCACCCTAACTCTAAGCCTAACTCTAACTCTAACCGTAACCATAACAATTACCTTAAACCCTCACCTTAACTGTAAACCTAAGCCTAACCCTCACCCTAACCCTTAACCGTATCCCCAACCCTAAACCTAATGCTATCCCAAACCTTATCCCTAACCCTAACCCTAATACGAACAATAACCCTAACCTAACCCTAATATTAACCCTAAACTTAACCCTACCCGAACCATAAACCTAACCCTAACACCCTAAACCTAACGTCTAACACCATCTCTAATCCTAACCCTTATCATAACCATCACCCTTAACCGAAACTTCACACTAACACTAAACCTAACCTCATGCTAACCCTAAACATAACCCCTAACCCTAACCCGAACCCTAAACCTAACCTTAACACTAACCTGAACACAAACCCAAACTCTAGCCCTAACTCTAAAAATAACCCTCACCCTATCCTAAACTTCATCCAAACCCTAAACCTAACTTTAACCCTAAACCTAAACCTAACCTAAACCCTAACCTTGAACCAATCTCTATCAATAACGCTAGTCCATTTGTAAGCCTAGACCGAACACTTATAATAACCCTGAACCTAACACTAAACTTAATCCTAATCCTAAACCTAGACCTAAGCCTAATCCTAACCCTAGACCTAATCCTAACCCTAACCTTAACTCTAACCTTGACCCTAAATAGAACACTGACTCTAACCCTCGACTTGGACCTAAATCTAAATCTTACCCTACACCTAACCCTAAACTTAAACCTAACCCTAACCCTAAACCTAAGCCTGACTCTCAACGGAACCCTAACCCCTAACCTAATCTTCTCCCTTAACATAAACTTCACCCTAAAACTAAACATAACACTAAATCTCACCCTAACCCTTACCCTAACCCTAATCCTAACCAAAACACTAACACTAATCCTAAACTTAACTCTAACCCTGACCCTAACTCTAACTCTAGCCTAATCCTAACCCTAGAACTGACCCTACACACTCAGCTTAAATGGAAACCTAGCAGTAACCTTCACCGGAATATCTAAACCTAACCCCAACCTTTAACCTAACCCTATTTTTTTTATCTCTAACCTTAACATAGCCCTAAACTTAACCATGACTTAAACCTAACACTAACCCTAACACTAACTCTAAACCTAACCTTAACCCTCAACTTAATCCTAACCTTATCCCTAACCCTAACGCCTAACGCTAACCCTAAGCTCAATCCTCACCCTTAACTTAAACTTCACCCTAACCCTAACCCTAAAGCGAACACTAACCCGAACCGTAAACCGAACCCTAAACCTGACCCTAACATTAACACAAACAACTAACCCTAACACTAAGCCTAACCCTTAACTTAACCCTAACCTTAACACAAACACCAAACCCTAACGCTAACCCTCATCCTTCACCTAAACTTCACCCTAAACTTAAGCCTAACCCTAACCCTAAAACTAAACCTAACCCTAAACTATTCCCTAACTCTAGCCTAACCCTAAACCTAACCCGAACTCCAGCCCTAACCCTAACTGTAACACCGTAAAACATCAGCTTAACTGTAAACCTAACACTAAACCTCACACAAACCCCTAACCCTTTCCCTAACCCTAACCATATCCCTCATCCTAGCCCTAACCCTGACCTAAACCTAACCCTTACTCTAACCCTAAACTTAACCCTAACCTTCTCTCTGCCCTACCCTAACCCTAACTCTAACAATAACTCTAAACCTGCCCTAACCGTAACCCTGAAGCCTAGCACTAACTCTAACTCTAAACCTAACCCTAACCTAGCCCTACCCTTTAGCGTAAACCTAGCCTGAAACCTAGCCTTACATCTACCCGAACCCTAACCCTATTCCTAACCCTAACACTAACCTTAACCCTACTCTAACCTGAAACCTAACCCTGACTATTAACTGAACTTCACCCTAACTCTAAGCCTAACTCTAACTCTAACCGTAACCATAACAATTACCTTAAACCCTCACCTTAACTGTAAACCTAAGCCTAACCCTCACCCTAACCCTTAACCGTATCCCCAACCCTAAACCTAATGCTATCCCAAACCTTATCCCTAACCCTAACCCTAATACGAACAATAACCCTAACCTAACCCTAATATTAACCCTAAACTTAACCCTACCCGAACCATAAACCTAACCCTAACACCCTAAACCTAACGTCTAACACCATCTCTAATCCTAACCCTTATCATAACCATCACCCTTAACCGAAACTTCACACTAACACTAAACCTAACCTCATGCTAACCCTAAACATAACCCCTAACCCTAACCCGAACCCTAAACCTAACCTTAACACTAACCTGAACACAAACCCAAACTCTAGCCCTAACTCTAAAAATAACCCTCACCCTATCCTAAACTTCATCCAAACCCTAACCCTAACTTTAACCCTAAACCTAAACCTAACCTAAACCCTAGCCTTGAACCAATCTCTATCAATAACGCTAGTCCATTTGTAAGCCTAGACCGAACACTTATAATAACCCTGAACCTAACACTAAACTTAATCCTAATCCTAAACCTAGACCTAAGCCTAATCCTAACCCTAGACCTAATCCTAACCCTAACCTTAACTCTAACCTTGACCCTAAATAGAACACTGACTCTAACCCTCGACTTGGACCTAAATCTAAATCTTACCCTACACCTAACCCTAAACTTAAACCTAACCCTAACCCTAAACCTAAGCCTGACTCTCAACGGAACCCTAACCCCTAACCTAATCTTCTCCCTTAACATAAACTTCACCCTAACCCTAACCCTAAAACTAAACATAACACTAAATCTCACCCTAACCCTTACCCTAACCCTAATCCTAACCAAAACACTAACACTAATCCTAAACTTAACTCTAACCCTGACCCTAACTCTAACTCTAGCCTAATCCTAACCCTAGAACTGACCCTACACACTCAGCTTAAATGGAAACCTAGCAGTAACCTTCACCGGAATATCTAAACCTAACCCCAACCTTTAACCTAACCCTATTTTTTTTATCTCTAACCTTAACATAGCCCTAAACTTAACCATGACTTAAACCTAACACTAACCCTAACACTAACTCTAAACCTAACCTTAACCCTCAACTTAATCCTAACCTTATCCCTAACCCTAACGCCTAACGCTAACCCTAAGCTCAATCCTCACCCTTAACTTAAACTTCACCCTAACCCTAACCCTAAAGCGAACACTAACCCGAACCGTAAACCGAACCCTAAACCTGACCCTAACATTAACACAAACAGCTAACCCTAACACTAAGCCTAACCCTTAACTTAACCCTAACCTTAACACAAACACCAAACCCTAACGCTAACCCTCATCCTTCACCTAAACTTCACCCTAAACTTAAGCCTAACCCTAACCCTAAAACTAAACCTAACCCTAAACTATTCCCTAACTCTAGCCTAACCCTAAACCTAACCCGAACTCCAGCCCTAACCCTAACTGTAACACCGTAAAACATCAGCTTAACTGTAAACCTAACACTAAACCTCACACAAACCCCTAACCCTTTCCCTAACCCTAACCATATCCCTCATCCTAGCCCTAACCCTGACCTAAACCTAACCCTTACTCTAACCCTAAACTTAACCCTAACCTTCTCTCTGCCCTACCCTAACCCTAACTCTAACAATAACTCTAAACCTGCCCTAACCGTAACCCTGAAGCCTAGCACTAACTCTAACTCTAAACCTAACCCTAACCTAGCCCTACCCTTTAGCGTAAACCTAGCCTGAAACCTAGCCTTACATCTACCCGAACCCTAACCCTATTCCTAACCCTAACACTAACCTTAACCCTACTCTAACCTTAAACCTAACCCTGACTATTAACTGAACTTCACCCTAACTCTAAGCCTAACTCTAACTCTAACCGTAACCATAACAATTACCTTAAACCCTCACCTTAACTGTAAACCTAAGCCTAACCCTCACCCTAACCCTTAACCGTATCCCCAACCCTAAACCTAATGCTATCCCAAACCTTATCCCTAACCCTAACCCTAATACGAACAATAACCCTAACCTAACCCTAATATTAACCCTAAACTTAACCCTACCCGAACCATAAACCTAACCCTAACACCCTAAACCTAACGTCTAACACCATCTCTAATCCTAACCCTTATCATAACCATCACCCTTAACCGAAACTTCACACTAACACTAAACCTAACCTCATGCTAACCCTAAACATAACCCCTAACCCTAACCCGAACCCTAAACCTAACCTTAACACTAACCTGAACACAAACCCAAACTCTAGCCCTAACTCTAAAAATAACCCTCACCCTATCCTAAACTTCATCCAAACCCTAAACCTAACTTTAACCCTAAACCTAAACCTAACCTAAACCCTAGCCTTGAACCAATCTCTATCAATAACGCTAGTCCATTTGTAAGCCTAGACCGAACACTTATAATAACCCTGAACCTAACACTAAACTTAATCCTAATCCTAAACCTAGACCTAAGCCTAATCCTAACCCTAGACCTAATCCTAACCCTAACCTTAACTCTAACCTTGACCCTAAATAGAACACTGACTCTAACCCTCGACTTGGACCTAAATCTAAATCTTACCTACACCTAACCCTAAACTTAAACCTAACCCTAACCCTAAACCTAAGCCTGACTCTCAACGGAACCCTAACCCCTAACCTAATCTTCTCCCTTAACATAAACTTCACCCTAACCCTAACCCTAAAACTAAACATAACACTAAATCTCACCCTAACCCTTACCCTAACCCTAATCCTAACCAAAACACTAACACTAATCCTAAACTTAACTCTAACCCTGACCCTAACTCTAACTCTAGCCTAATCCTAACCCTAGAACTGACCCTACACACTCAGCTTAAATGGAAACCTAGCAGTAACCTTCACCGGAATATCTAAACCTAACCCCAACCTTTAACCTAACCCTATTTTTTTTATCTCTAACCTTAACATAGCCCTAAACTTAACCATGACTTAAACCTAACACTAACCCTAACACTAACTCTAAACCTAACCTTAACCCTCAACTTAATCCTAACCTTATCCCTAACCCTAACGCCTAACGTTAACCCTAAGCTCAATCCTCACCCTTAACTTAAACTTCACCCTAACCCTAACCCTAAAGCGAACACTAACCCGAACCATAAACCGAACCCTAAACCTGACCCTAACATTAACACAAACAGCTAACCCTAACACTAAGCCTAACCCTAAACTTAACCCTAACCTTAACACAAACACCAAACCCTAACGCTAACCCTCATCCTTCACCTAAACTTCACCCTAAACTTAAGCCTAACCCTAACCCTAAAACTAAACCTAACCCTAAACTATTCCCTAACTCTAGCCTAACCCTAAACCTAACCCGAACTCCAGCCCTAACCCTAACTGTAACACCGTAAAACATCAGCTTAACTGTAAACCTAACACTAAACCTCACACAAACCCCTAACCCTTTCCCTAACCCTAACCATATCCCTCATCCTAGCCCTAACCCTGACCTAAACCTAACCCTTACTCTAACCCTAAACTTAACCCTAACCTTCTCTCTGCCCTACCCTAACCCTAACTCTAACAATAACTCTAAACCTGCCCTAACCGTAACCCTGAAGCCTAGCACTAACTCTAACTCTAAACCTAACCCTAACCTAGCCCTACCCTTTAGCGTAAACCTAGCCTGAAACCTAGCCTTACATCTACCCGAACCCTAACCCTATTCCTAACCCTAACACTAACCTTAACCCTACTCTAACCTTAAACCTAACCCTGACTATTAACTGAACTTCACCCTAACTCTAAGCCTAACTCTAACTCTAACCGTAACCATAACAATTACCTTAAACCCTCACCTTAACTGTAAACCTAAGCCTAACCCTCACCCTAACCCTTAACCGTATCCCCAACCCTAAACCTAATGCTATCCCAAACCTTATCCCTAACCCTAACCCTAATACGAACAATAACCCTAACCTAACCCTAATATTAACCCTAAACTTAACCCTACCCGAACCATAAACCTAACCCTAACACCCTAAACCTAACGTCTAACACCATCTCTAATCCTAACCCTTATCATAACCATCACCCTTAACCGAAACTTCACACTAACACTAAACCTAACCTCATGCTAACCCTAAACATAACCCCTAAACCTAACCCGAACCCTAAACCTAACCTTAACACTAACCTGAACACAAACCCAAACTCTAGTCCTAACTCTAAAAATAACCCTCACCCTATCCTAAACTTCATCCAAACCCTAAACCTAACTTTAACCCTAAACCTAAACCTAACCTAAACCCTAGCCTTGAACCAATCTCTATCAATAACGCTAGTCCATTTGTAAGCCTAGACCGAACACTTATAATAACCCTGAACCTAACACTAAACTTAATCCTAATCCTAAACCTAGACCTAAGCCTAATCCTAACCCTAGACCTAATCCTAACCCTAACCTTAACTCTAACCTTGACCCTAAATAGAACACTGACTCTAACCCTCGACTTGGACCTAAATCTAAATCTTACCTACACCTAACCCTAAACTTAAACCTAACCCTAACCCTAAACCTAAGCCTGACTCTCAACGGAACCCTAACCCCTAACCTAATCTTCTCCCTTAACATAAACTTCACCCTAACCCTAACCCTAAAACTAAACATAACACTAAATCTCACCCTAACCCTTACCCTAACCCTAATCCTAACCAAAACACTAACACTAATCCTAAACTTAACTCTAACCCTGACCCTAACTCTAACTCTAGCCTAATCCTAACCCTAGAACTGACCCTACACACTCAGCTTAAATGGAAACCTAGCAGTAACCTTCACCGGAATATCTAAACCTAATCCCAACCTTTAACCTAACCCTATTTTTTTTTATCTCTAACCTTAACATAGCCCTAAACTTAACCATGACTTAAACCTAACACTAACCCTAACACTAACTCTAAACCTAACCTTAACCCTCAACTTAATCCTAACCTTATCCCTAACCCTAACGCCTAACGCTAACCCTAAGCTCAATCCTCACCCTTAACTTAAAATTCACCCTAACCCTAACCCTAAAGCGAACACTAACCCGAACCGTAAACCGAACCCTAAACCTGACCCTAACATTAACACAAACAGCTAACCCTAACACTAAGCCTAACCCTTAACTTAACCCTAACCTTAACACAAACACCAAACCCTAACGCTAACCCTCATCCTTCACCTAAACTTCACCCTAAACATAAGCCTAACCCTAACCCTAAAACTAAACCTAACCCTAAACTATTCCCTAACTCTAGCCTAACCCTAAACCTAACCCGAACTCCAGCCCTAACTATAACTGTAACACCGTAAAACATCAGCTTAACTGTAAACCTAACACTAAACCTCACACAAACCCCTAACCCTTTCCCTAACCCTAACCATATCCCTCATCCTAGCCCTAACCCTGACCTAAACCTAACCCTTACTCTAACCCTAAACTTAACCCTAACCTTCTCTCTGCCCTACCCTAACCCTAACTCTAACAATAACTCTAAACCTGCCCTAACCGTAACCCTGAACCCTTGCACTAACTCTAACTCTAAACCTCACCCTAACCTGGCCCTACCCTTTAGCGTAAACCTAGCCTGAAACCTAGCCTTACATCTACCCGAACCCTAACCCTATTCCTAACCCTAACACTAACCTTAACCCTACTCTAACCTTAAACCTAACCCTGACTATTAACTGAACTTCACCCTAACTCTAAGCCTAACTCTAACTCTAACCGTAACCATAACAATTACCTTAAACCCTCACCTTAACTGTAAACCTAAGCCTAACCCTCACCCTAACCCTTAACCGTATCCCCAACCCTAAACCTAATGCTATCCCAAACCTTATCCCTAACCCTAACCCTAATACGAACAATAACCCTAACCTAACCCTAATATTAACCCTAAACTTAACCCTACCCGAACCATAAGCCTAACCCTAACACCCTAAACCTAACGTCTAACACCATCTCTAATCCTAACCCTTATCATAACCATCACCCTTAACCGAAACTTCACACTAACACTAAACCTAACCTCATGCTAACCCTAAACATAACCCCTAACCCTAACCCGAACCCTAAACCTAACCTTAACACTAACCTGAACACAAACCCAAACTCTAGCCCTAACTCTAAAAATAACCCTCACCCTATCCTAAACTTCATCCAAACCCTAACCCTAACTTTAACCCTAAACCTAAACCTAACCTAAACCCTAGCCTTGAACCAATCTCTATCAATAACGCTAGTCCATTTGTAAGCCTAGACCGAACACTTATAATAACCCTGAACCTAACACTAAACTTAATCCTAATCCTAAACCTAGACCTAAGCCTAATCCTAACCCTAGACCTAATCCTAACCCTAACCTTAACTCTAACCTTGACCCTAAATAGAACACTGACTCTAACCCTCGACTTGGACCTAAATCTAAATCTTACCCTACACCTAACCCTAAACTTAAACCTAACCCTAACCCTAAACCTAAGCCTGACTCTCAACGGAACCCTAACCCCTAACCTAATCTTCTCCCTTAACATAAACTTCACCCTAACCCTAACCCTAAAACTAAACATAACACTAAATCTCACCCTAACCCTTACCCTAACCCTAATCCTAACCAAAACACTAACACTAATCCTAAACTTAACTCTAACCCTGACCCTAACTCTAACTCTAGCCTAATCCTAACCCTAGAACTGACCCTACACACTCAGCTTAAATGGAAACCTAGCAGTAACCTTCACCGGAATATCTAAACCTAACCCCAACCTTTAACCTAACCCTATTTTTTTTATCTCTAACCTTAACATAGCCCTAAACTTAACCATGACTTAAACCTAACACTAACCCTAACACTAACTCTAAACCTAACCTTAACCCTCAACTTAATCCTAACCTTATCCCTAACCCTAACGCCTAACGTTAACCCTAAGCTCAATCCTCACCCTTAACTTAAACTTCACCCTAACCCTAACCCTAAAGCGAACACTAACCCGAACCATAAACCGAACCCTAAACCTGACCCTAACATTAACACAAACAGCTAACCCTAACACTAAGCCTAACCCTAAACTTAACCCTAACCTTAACACAAACACCAAACCCTAACGCTAACCCTCATCCTTCACCTAAACTTCACCCTAAACTTAAGCCTAACCCTAACCCTAAAACTAAACCTAACCCTAAACTATTCCCTAACTCTAGCCTAACCCTAAACCTAACCCGAACTCCAGCCCTAACCCTAACTGTAACACCGTAAAACATCAGCTTAACTGTAAACCTAACACTAAACCTCACACAAACCCCTAACCCTTTCCCTAACCCTAACCATATCCCTCATCCTAGCCCTAACCCTGACCTAAACCTAACCCTTACTCTAACCCTAAACTTAACCCTAACCTTCTCTCTGCCCTACCCTAACCCTAACTCTAACAATAACTCTAAACCTGCCCTAACCGTAACCCTGAAGCCTAGCACTAACTCTAACTCTAAACCTAACCCTAACCTAGCCCTACCCTTTAGCGTAAACCTAGCCTGAAACCTAGCCTTACATCTACCCGAACCCTAACCCTATTCCTAACCCTAACACTAACCTTAACCCTACTCTAACCTTAAACCTAACCCTGACTATTAACTGAACTTCACCCTAACTCTAAGCCTAACTCTAACTCTAACCGTAACCATAACAATTACCTTAAACCCTCACCTTAACTGTAAACCTAAGCCTAACCCTCACCCTAACCCTTAACCGTATCCCCAACCCTAAACCTAATGCTATCCCAAACCTTATCCCTAACCCTAACCCTAATACGAACAATAACCCTAACCTATCCCTAATATTAACCCTAAACTTAACCCTACCCGAACCATAAGCCTAACCCTAACACCCTAAACCTAACGTCTAACACCATCTCTAATCCTAACCCTTATCATAACCATCACCCTTAACCGAAACTTCACACTAACACTAAACCTAACCTCATGCTAACCCTAAACATAACCCCTAACCCTAACCCGAACCCTAAACCTAACCTTAACACTAACCTGAACACAAACCCAAACTCTAGTCCTAACTCTAAAAATAACCCTCACCCTATCCTAAACTTCATCCAAACCCTAAACCTAACTTTAACCCTAAACCTAAACCTAACCTAAACCCTAGCCTTGAACCAATCTCTATCAATAACGCTAGTCCATTTGTAAGCCTAGACCGAACACTTATAATAACCCTGAACCTAACACTAAACTTAATCCTAATCCTAAACCTAGACCTAAGCCTAATCCTAACCCTAGACCTAATCCTAACCCTAACCTTAACTCTAACCTTGACCCTAAATAGAACACTGACTCTAACCCTCGACTTGGACCTAAATCTAAATCTTACCTACACCTAACCCTAAACTTAAACCTAACCCTAACCCTAAACCTAAGCCTGACTCTCAACGGAACCCTAACCCCTAACCTAATCTTCTCCCTTAACATAAACTTCACCCTAACCCTAACCCTAAAACTAAACATAACACTAAATCTCACCCTAACCCTTACCCTAACCCTAATCCTAACCAAAACACTAACACTAATCCTAAACTTAACTCTAACCCTGACCCTAACTCTAACTCTAGCCTAATCCTAACCCTAGAACTGACCCTACACACTCAGCTTAAATGGAAACCTAGCAGTAACCTTCACCGGAATATCTAAACCTAATCCCAACCTTTAACCTAACCCTATTTTTTTTTATCTCTAACCTTAACATAGCCCTAAACTTAACCATGACTTAAACCTAACACTAACCCTAACACTAACTCTAAACCTAACCTTAACCCTCAACTTAATCCTAACCTTATCCCTAACCCTAACGCCTAACGCTAACCCTAAGCTCAATCCTCACCCTTAACTTAAAATTCACCCTAACCCTAACCCTAAAGCGAACACTAACCCGAACCGTAAACCGAACCCTAAACCTGACCCTAACATTAACACAAACAGCTAACCCTAACACTAAGCCTAACCCTTAACTTAACCCTAACCTTAACACAAACACCAAACCCTAACGCTAACCCTCATCCTTCACCTAAACTTCACCCTAAACATAAGCCTAACCCTAACCCTAAAACTAAACCTAACCCTAAACTATTCCCTAACTCTAGCCTAACCCTAAACCTAACCCGAACTCCAGCCCTAACCATAACTGTAACACCGTAAAACATCAGCTTAACTGTAAACCTAACACTAAACCTCACACAAACCCCTAACCCTTTCCCTAACCCTAACCATATCCCTCATCCTAGCCCTAACCCTGACCTAAACCTAACCCTTACTCTAACCCTAAACTTAACCCTAACCTTCTCTCTGCCCTACCCTAACCCTAACTCTAACAATAACTCTAAACCTGCCCTAACCGTAACCCTGAACCCTTGCACTAACTCTAACTCTAAACCTCACCCTAACCTGGCCCTACCCTTTAGCGTAAACCTAGCCTGAAACCTAGCCTTACATCTACCCGAACCCTAACCCTATTCCTAACCCTAACACTAACCTTAACCCTACTCTAACCTTAAACCTAACCCTGACTATTAACTGAACTTCACCCTAACTCTAAGCCTAACTGTAACTCTAACCGTAACCATAACAATTACCTTAAACCCTCACCTTAACTGTAAACCTAAGCCTAACCCTCACCCTAACCCTTAACCGTATCCCCAACCCTAAACCTAATGCTATCCCAAACCTTATCCCTAACCCTAACCCTAATACGAACAATAACCCTAACCTAACCCTAATATTAACCCTAAACTTAACCCTACCCGAACCATAAGCCTAACCCTAACACCCTAAACCTAACGTCTAACACCATCTCTAATCCTAACCCTTATCATAACCATCACCCTTAACCGAAACTTCACACTAACACTAAACCTAACCTCATGCTAACCCTAAACATAACCCCTAACCCTAACCCGAACCCTAAACCTAACCTTAACACTAACCTGAACACAAACCCAAACTCTAGCCCTAACTCTAAAAATAACCCTCACCCTATCCTAAACTTCATCCAAACCCTAACCCTAACTTTAACCCTAAACCTAAACCTAACCTAAACCCTAGCCTTGAACCAATCTCTATCAATAACGCTAGTCCATTTGTAAGCCTAGACCGAACACTTATAATAACCCTGAACCTAACACTAAACTTAATCCTAATCCTAAACCTAGACCTAAGCCTAATCCTAACCCTAGACCTAATCCTAACCCTAACCTTAACTCTAACCTTGACCCTAAATAGAACACTGACTCTAACCCTCGACTTGGACCTAAATCTAAATCTTACCCTACACCTAACCCTAAACTTAAACCTAACCCTAACCCTAAACCTAAGCCTGACTCTCAACGGAACCCTAACCCCTAACCTAATCTTCTCCCTTAACATAAACTTCACCCTAACCCTAACCCTAAAACTAAACATAACACTAAATCTCACCCTAACCCTTACCCTAACCCTAATCCTAACCAAAACACTAACACTAATCCTAAACTTAACTCTAACCCTGACCCTAACTCTAACTCTAGCCTAATCCTAACCCTAGAACTGACCCTACACACTCAGCTTAAATGGAAACCTAGCAGTAACCTTCACCGGAATATCTAAACCTAACCCCAACCTTTAACCTAACCCTATTTTTTTTATCTCTAACCTTAACATAGCCCTAAACTTAACCATGACTTAAACCTAACACTAACCCTAACACTAACTCTAAACCTAACCTTAACCCTCAACTTAATCCTAACCTTATCCCTAACCCTAACGCCTAACGTTAACCCTAAGCTCAATCCTCACCCTTAACTTAAATTTCACCCTAACCCTAACCCTAAAGCGAACACTAACCCGAACCATAAACCGAACCCTAAACCTGACCCTAACATTAACACAAACAGCTAACCCTAACACTAAGCCTAACCCTAAACTTAACCCTAACCTTAACACAAACACCAAACCCTAACGCTAACCCTCATCCTTCACCTAAACTTCACCCTAAACTTAAGCCTAACCCTAACCCTAAAACTAAACCTAACCCTAAACTATTCCCTAACTCTAGCCTAACCCTAAACCTAACCCGAACTCCAGCCCTAACCCTAACTGTAACACCGTAAAACATCAGCTTAACTGTAAACCTAACACTAAACCTCACACAAACCCCTAACCCTTTCCCTAACCCTAACCATATCCCTCATCCTAGCCCTAACCCTGACCTAAACCTAACCCTTACTCTAACCCTAAACTTAACCCTAACCTTCTCTCTGCCCTACCCTAACCCTAACTCTAACAATAACTCTAAACCTGCCCTAACCGTAACCCTGAAGCCTAGCACTAACTCTAACTCTAAACCTAACCCTAACCTAGCCCTACCCTTTAGCGTAAACCTAGCCTGAAACCTAGCCTTACATCTACCCGAACCCTAACCCTATTCCTAACCCTAACACTAACCTTAACCCTACTCTAACCTTAAACCTAACCCTGACTATTAACTGAACTTCACCCTAACTCTAAGCCTAACTCTAACTCTAACCGTAACCATAACAATTACCTTAAACCCTCACCTTAACTGTAAACCTAAGCCTAACCCTCACCCTAACCCTTAACCGTATCCCCAACCCTAAACCTAATGCTATCCCAAACCTTATCCCTAACCCTAACCCTAATACGAACAATAACCCTAACCTAACCCTAATATTAACCCTAAACTTAACCCTACCCGAACCATAAGCCTAACCCTAACACCCTAAACCTAACGTCTAACACCATCTCTAATCCTAACCCTTATCATAACCATCACCCTTAACCGAAACTTCACACTAACACTAAACCTAACCTCATGCTAACCCTAAACATAACCCCTAACCCTAACCCGAACCCTAAACCTAACCTTAACACTAACCTGAACACAAACCCAAACTCTAGCCCTAACTCTAAAAATAACCCTCACCCTATCCTAAACTTCATCCAAACCCTAAACCTAACTTTAACCCTAAACCTAAACCTAACCTAAACCCTAGCCTTGAACCAATCTCTATCAATAACGCTAGTCCATTTGTAAGCCTAGACCGAACACTTATAATAACCCTGAACCTAACACTAAACTTAATCCTAATCCTAAACCTAGACCTAAGCCTAATCCTAACCCTAGACCTAATCCTAACCCTAACCTTAACTCTAACCTTGACCCTAAATAGAACACTGACTCTAACCCTCGACTTGGACCTAAATCTAAATCTTACCCTACACCTAACCCTAAACTTAAACCTAACCCTAACCCTAAACCTAAGCCTGACTCTCAACGGAACCCTAACCCCTAACCTAATCTTCTCCCTTAACATAAACTTCACCCTAACCCTAACCCTAAAACTAAACATAACACTAAATCTCACCCTAACCCTTACCCTAACCCTAATCCTAACCAAAACACTAACACTAATCCTAAACTTAACTCTAACCCTGACCCTAACTCTAACTCTAGCCTAATCCTAACCCTAGAACTGACCCTACACACTCAGCTTAAATGGAAACCTAGCAGTAACCTTCACCGGAATATCTAAACCTAACCCCAACCTTTAACCTAACCCTATTTTTTTTATCTCTAACCTTAACATAGCCCTAAACTTAACCATGACTTAAACCTAACACTAACCCTAACACTAACTCTAAACCTAACCTTAACCCTCAACTTAATCCTAACCTTATCCCTAACCCTAACGCCTAACGTTAACCCTAAGCTCAATCCTCACCCTTAACTTAAACTTCACCCTAACCCTAACCCTAAAGCGAACACTAACCCGAACCGTAAACCGAACCCTAAACCTGACCCTAACATTAACACAAACAGCTAACCCTAACACTAAGCCTAACCCTAAACTTAACCCTAACCTTAACACAAACACCAAACCCTAACGCTAACCCTCATCCTTCACCTAAACTTCACCCTAAACTTAAGCCTAACCCTAACCCTAAAACTAAACCTAACCCTAAACTATTCCCTAACTCTAGCCTAACCCTAAACCTAACCCGAACTCCAGCCCTAACCCTAACTGTAACACCGTAAAACATCAGCTTAACTGTAAACCTAACACTAAACCTCACACAAACCCCTAACCCTTTCCCTAACCCTAACCATATCCCTCATCCTAGCCCTAACCCTGACCTAAACCTAACCCTTACTCTAACCCTAAACTTAACCCTAACCTTCTCTCTGCCCTACCCTAACCCTAACTCTAACAATAACTCTAAACCTGCCCTAACCGTAACCCTGAAGCCTAGCACTAACTCTAACTCTAAACCTAACCCTAACCTAGCCCTACCCTTTAGCGTAAACCTAGCCTGAAACCTAGCCTTACATCTACCCGAACCCTAACCCTATTCCTAACCCTAACACTAACCTTAACCCTACTCTAACCTTAAACCTAACCCTGACTATTAACTGAACTTCACCCTAACTCTAAGCCTAACTCTAACTCTAACCGTAACCATAACAATTACCTTAAACCCTCACCTTAACTGTAAACCTAAGCCTAACCCTCACCCTAACCCTTAACCGTATCCCCAACCCTAAACCTAATGCTATCCCAAACCTTATCCCTAACCCTAACCCTAATACGAACAATAACCCTAACCTAACCCTAATATTAACCCTAAACTTAACCCTACCCGAACCATAAGCCTAACCCTAACACCCTAAACCTAACGTCTAACACCATCTCTAATCCTAACCCTTATCATAACCATCACCCTTAACCGAAACTTCACACTAACACTAAACCTAACCTCATGCTAACCCTAAACATAACCCCTAACCCTAACCCGAACCCTAAACCTAACCTTAACACTAACCTGAACACAAACCCAAACTCTAGCCCTAACTCTAAAAATAACCCTCACCCTATCCTAAACTTCATCCAAACCCTAAACTTAACTTTAACCCTAAACCTAAACCTAACCTAAACCCTAGCCTTGAACCAATCTCTATCAATAACGCTAGTCCATTTGTAAGCCTAGACCGAACACTTATAATAACCCTGAACCTAACACTAAACTTAATCCTAATCCTAAACCTAGACCTAAGCCTAATCCTAACCCTAGACCTAATCCTAACCCTAACCTTAACTCTAACCTTGACCCTAAATAGAACACTGACTCTAACCCTCGACTTGGACCTAAATCTAAATCTTACCCTACACCTAACCCTAAACTTAAACCTAACCCTAACCCTAAACCTAAGCCTGACTCTCAACGGAACCCTAACCCCTAACCTAATCTTCTCCCTTAACATAAACTTCACCCTAACCCTAACCCTAAAACTAAACATAACACTAAATCTCACCCTAACCCTTACCCTAACCCTAATCCTAACCAAAACACTAACACTAATCCTAAACTTAACTCTAACCCTGACCCTAACTCTAACTCTAGCCTAATCCTAACCCTAGAACTGACCCTACACACTCAGCTTAAATGGAAACCTAGCAGTAACCTTCACCGGAATATCTAAACCTAACCCCAACCTTTAACCTAACCCTATTTTTTTTATCTCTAACCTTAACATAGCCCTAAACTTAACCATGACTTAAACCTAACACTAACCCTAACACTAACTCTAAACCTAACCTTAACCCTCAACTTAATCCTAACCTTATCCCTAACCCTAACGCCTAACGTTAACCCTAAGCTCAATCCTCACCCTTAACTTAAACTTCACCCTAACCCTAACCCTAAAGCGAACACTAACCCGAACCGTAAACCGAACCCTAAACCTGACCCTAACATTAACACAAACAGCTAACCCTAACACTAAGCCTAACCCTAAACTTAACCCTAACCTTAACACAAACACCAAACCCTAACGCTAACCCTCATCCTTCACCTAAACTTCACCCTAAACTTAAGCCTAACCCTAACCCTAAAACTAAACCTAACCCTAAACTATTCCCTAACTCTAGCCTAACCCTAAACCTAACCCGAACTCCAGCCCTAACCCTAACTGTAACACCGTAAAACATCAGCTTAACTGTAAACCTAACACTAAACCTCACACAAACCCCTAACCCTTTCCCTAACCCTAACCATATCCCTCATCCTAGCCCTAACCCTGACCTAAACCTAACCCTTACTCTAACCCTAAACTTAACCCTAACCTTCTCTCTGCCCTACCCTAACCCTAACTCTAACAATAACTCTAAACCTGCCCTAACCGTAACCCTGAACCCTAGCACTAACTCTAACTCTAAACCTCACCCTAACCTGGCCCTACCCTTTAGCGTAAACCTAGCCTGAAACCTAGCCTTACATCTACCCGAACCCTAACCCTATTCCTAACCCTAACACTAACCTTAACCCTACTCTAACCTTAAACCTAACCCTGACTATTAACTGAACTTCACCCTAACTCTAAGCCTAACTCTAACTCTAACCGTAACCATAACAATTACCTTAAACCCTCACCTTAACTGTAAACCTAAGCCTAACCCTCACCCTAACCCTTAACCGTATCCCCAACCCTAAACCTAATGCTATCCCAAACCTTATCCCTAACCCTAACCCTAATACGAACAATAACCCTAACCTAACCCTAATATTAACCCTAAACTTAACCCTACCCGAACCATAAGCCTAACCCTAACACCCTAAACCTAACGTCTAACACCATCTCTAATCCTAACCCTTATCATAACCATCACCCTTAACCGAAACTTCACACTAACACTAAACCTAACCTCATGCTAACCCTAAACATAACCCCTAACCCTAACCCGAACCCTAAACCTAACCTTAACACTAACCTGAACACAAACCCAAACTCTAGCCCTAACTCTAAAAATAACCCTCACCCTATCCTAAACTTCATCCAAACCCTAACCCTAACTTTAACCCTAAACCTAAACCTAACCTAAACCCTAGCCTTGAACCAATCTCTATCAATAACGCTAGTCCATTTGTAAGCCTAGACCGAACACTTATAATAACCCTGAACCTAACACTAAACTTAATCCTAATCCTAAACCTAGACCTAAGCCTAATCCTAACCCTAGACCTAATCCTAACCCTAACCTTAACTCTAACCTTGACCCTAAATAGAACACTGACTCTAACCCTCGACTTGGACCTAAATCTAAATCTTACCCTACACCTAACCCTAAACTTAAACCTAACCCTAACCCTAAACCTAAGCCTGACTCTCAACGGAACCCTAACCCCTAACCTAATCTTCTCCCTTAACATAAACTTCACCCTAACCCTAACCCTAAAACTAAACATAACACTAAATCTCACCCTAACCCTTACCCTAACCCTAATCCTAACCAAAACACTAACACTAATCCTAAACTTAACTCTAACCCTGACCCTAACTCTAACTCTAGCCTAATCCTAACCCTAGAACTGACCCTACACACTCAGCTTAAATGGAAACCTAGCAGTAACCTTCACCGGAATATCTAAACCTAACCCCAACCTTTAACCTAACCCTATTTTTTTTATCTCTAACCTTAACATAGCCCTAAACTTAACCATGACTTAAACCTAACACTAACCCTAACACTAACTCTAAACCTAACCTTAACCCTCAACTTAATCCTAACCTTATCCCTAACCCTAACGCCTAACGCTAACCCTAAGCTCAATCCTCACCCTTAACTTAAACTTCACCCTAACCCTAACCCTAAAGCGAACACTAACCCGAACCATAAACCGAACCCTAAACCTGACCCTAACATTAACACAAACAGCTAACCCTAACACTAAGCCTAACCCTAAACTTAACCCTAACCTTAACACAAACACCAAACCCTAACGCTAACCCTCATCCTTCACCTAAACTTCACCCTAAACTTAAGCCTAACCCTAACCCTAAAACTAAACCTAACCCTAAACTATTCCCTAACTCTAGCCTAACCCTAAACCTAACCCGAACTCCAGCCCTAACCCTAACTGTAACACCGTAAAACATCAGCTTAACTGTAAACCTAACACTAAACCTCACACAAACCCCTAACCCTTTCCCTAACCCTAACCATATCCCTCATCCTAGCCCTAACCCTGACCTAAACCTAACCCTTACTCTAACCCTAAACTTAACCCTAACCTTCTCTCTGCCCTACCCTAACCCTAACTCTAACAATAACTCTAAACCTGCCCTAACCGTAACCCTGAAGCCTAGCACTAACTCTAACTCTAAACCTCACCCTAACCTAGCCCTACCCTTTAGCGTAAACCTAGCCTGAAACCTAGCCTTACATCTACCCGAACCCTAACCCTATTCCTAACCCTAACACTAACCTTAACCCTACTCTAACCTTAAACCTAACCCTGACTATTAACTGAACTTCACCCTAACTCTAAGCCTAACTCTAACTCTAACCGTAACCATAACAATTACCTTAAACCCTCACCTTAACTGTAAACCTAAGCCTAACCCTCACCCTAACCCTTAACCGTATCCCCAACCCTAAACCTAATGCTATCCCAAACCTTATCCCTAACCCTAACCCTAATACGAACAATAACCCTAACCTAACCCTAATATTAACCCTAAACTTAACCCTACCCGAACCATAAGCCTAACCCTAACACCCTAAACCTAACGTCTAACACCATCTCTAATCCTAACCCTTATCATAACCATCACCCTTAACCGAAACTTCACACTAACACTAAACCTAACCTCATGCTAACCCTAAACATAACCCCTAACCCTAACCCGAACCCTAAACCTAACCTTAACACTAACCTGAACACAAACCCAAACTCTAGCCCTAACTCTAAAAATAACCCTCACCCTATCCTAAACTTCATCCAAACCCTAACCCTAACTTTAACCCTAAACCTAAACCTAACCTAAACCCTAGCCTTGAACCAATCTCTATCAATAACGCTAGTCCATTTGTAAGCCTAGACCGAACACTTATAATAACCCTGAACCTAACACTAAACTTAATCCTAATCCTAAACCTAGACCTAAGCCTAATCCTAACCCTAGACCTAATCCTAACCCTAACCTTAACTCTAACCTTGACCCTAAATAGAACACTGACTCTAACCCTCGACTTGGACCTAAATCTAAATCTTACCCTACACCTAACCCTAAACTTAAACCTAACCCTAACCCTAAACCTAAGCCTGACTCTCAACGGAACCCTAACCCCTAACCTAATCTTCTCCCTTAACATAAACTTCACCCTAACCCTAACCCTAAAACTAAACATAACACTAAATCTCACCCTAACCCTTACCCTAACCCTAATCCTAACCAAAACACTAACACTAATCCTAAACTTAACTCTAACCCTGACCCTAACTCTAACTCTAGCCTAATCCTAACCCTAGAACTGACCCTACACACTCAGCTTAAATGGAAACCTAGCAGTAACCTTCACCGGAATATCTAAACCTAACCCCAACCTTTAACCTAACCCTATTTTTTTTATCTCTAACCTTAACATAGCCCTAAACTTAACCATGACTTAAACCTAACACTAACCCTAACACTAACTCTAAACCTAACCTTAACCCTCAACTTAATCCTAACCTTATCCCTAACCCTAACGCCTAACGCTAACCCTAAGCTCAATCCTCACCCTTAACTTAAACTTCACCCTAACCCTAACCCTAAAGCGAACACTAACCCGAACCGTAAACCGAAACCTAAACCTGACCCTAACATTAACACAAACAGCTAACCCTAACACTAAGCCTAACCCTAAACTTAACCCTAACCTTAACACAAACACCAAACCCTAACGCTAACCCTCATCCTTCACCTAAACTTCACCCTAAACTTAAGCCTAACCCTAACCCTAAAACTAAACCTAACCCTAAACTATTCCCTAACTCTAGCCTAACCCTAAACCTAACCCGAACTCCAGCCCTAACCCTAACTGTAACACCGTAAAACATCAGCTTAACTGTAAACCTAACACTAAACCTCACACAAACCCCTAACCCTTTCCCTAACCCTAACCATATCCCTCATCCTAGCCCTAACCCTGACCTAAACCTAACCCTTACTCTAACCCTAAACTTAACCCTAACCTTCTCTCTGCCCTACCCTAACCCTAACTCTAACAATAACTCTAAACCTGCCCTAACCGTAACCCTGAACCCTAGCACTAACTCTAACTCTAAACCTCACCCTAACCTAGCCCTACCCTTTAGCGTAAACCTAGCCTGAAACCTAGCCTTACATCTACCCGAACCCTAACCCTATTCCTAACCCTAACACTAACCTTAACCCTACTCTAACCTTAAACCTAACCCTGACTATTAACTGAACTTCACCCTAACTCTAAGCCTAACTCTAACTCTAACCGTAACCATAACAATTACCTTAAACCCTCACCTTAACTGTAAACCTAAGCCTAACCCTCACCCTAACCCTTAACCGTATCCCCAACCCTAAACCTAATGCTATCCCAAACCTTATCCCTAACCCTAACCCTAATACGAACAATAACCCTAACCTAACCCTAATATTAACCCTAAACTTAACCCTACCCGAACCATAAGCCTAACCCTAACACCCTAAACCTAACGTCTAACACCATCTCTAATCCTAACCCTTATCATAACCATCACCCTTAACCGAAACTTCACACTAACACTAAACCTAACCTCATGCTAACCCTAAACATAACCCCTAACCCTAACCCGAACCCTAAACCTAACCTTAACACTAACCTGAACACAAACCCAAACTCTAGCCCTAACTCTAAAAATAACCCTCACCCTATCCTAAACTTCATCCAAACCCTAACCCTAACTTTAACCCTAAACCTAAACCTAACCTAAACCCTAGCCTTGAACCAATCTCTATCAATAACGCTAGTCCATTTGTAAGCCTAGACCGAACACTTATAATAACCCTGAACCTAACACTAAACTTAATCCTAATCCTAAACCTAGACCTAAGCCTAATCCTAACCCTAGACCTAATCCTAACCCTAACCTTAACTCTAACCTTGACCCTAAATAGAACACTGACTCTAACCCTCGACTTGGACCTAAATCTAAATCTTACCCTACACCTAACCCTAAACTTAAACCTAACCCTAACCCTAAACCTAAGCCTGACTCTCAACGGAACCCTAACCCCTAACCTAATCTTCTCCCTTAACATAAACTTCACCCTAACCCTAACCCTAAAACTAAACATAACACTAAATCTCACCCTAACCCTTACCCTAACCCTAATCCTAACCAAAACACTAACACTAATCCTAAACTTAACTCTAACCCTGACCCTAACTCTAACTCTAGCCTAATCCTAACCCTAGAACTGACCCTACACACTCAGCTTAAATGGAAACCTAGCAGTAACCTTCACCGGAATATCTAAACCTAACCCCAACCTTTAACCTAACCCTATTTTTTTTATCTCTAACCTTAACATAGCCCTAAACTTAACCATGACTTAAACCTAACACTAACCCTAACACTAACTCTAAACCTAACCTTAACCCTCAACTTAATCCTAACCTTATCCCTAACCCTAACGCCTAACGCTAACCCTAAGCTCAATCCTCACCCTTAACTTAAACTTCACCCTAACCCTAACCCTAAAGCGAACACTAACCCGAACCGTAAACCGAAACCTAAACCTGACCCTAACATTAACACAAACAGCTAACCCTAACACTAAGCCTAACCCTAAACTTAACCCTAACCTTAACACAAACACCAAACCCTAACGCTAACCCTCATCCTTCACCTAAACTTCACCCTAAACTTAAGCCTAACCCTAACCCTAAAACTAAACCTAACCCTAAACTATTCCCTAACTCTAGCCTAACCCTAAACCTAACCCGAACTCCAGCCCTAACCCTAACTGTAACACCGTAAAACATCAGCTTAACTGTAAACCTAACACTAAACCTCACACAAACCCCTAACCCTTTCCCTAACCCTAACCATATCCCTCATCCTAGCCCTAACCCTGACCTAAACCTAACCCTTACTCTAACCCTAAACTTAACCCTAACCTTCTCTCTGCCCTACCCTAACCCTAACTCTAACAATAACTCTAAACCTGCCCTAACCGTAACCCTGAAGCCTAGCACTAACTCTAACTCTAAACCTAACCCTAACCTAGCCCTACCCTTTAGCGTAAACCTAGCCTGAAACCTAGCCTTACATCTACCCGAACCCTAACCCTATTCCTAACCCTAACACTAACCTTAACCCTACTCTAACCTTAAACCTAACCCTGACTATTAACTGAACTTCACCCTAACTCTAAGCCTAACTCTAACTCTAACCGTAACCATAACAATTACCTTAAACCCTCACCTTAACTGTAAACCTAAGCCTAACCCTCACCCTAACCCTTAACCGTATCCCCAACCCTAAACCTAATGCTATCCCAAACCTTATCCCTAACCCTAACCCTAATACGAACAATAACCCTAACCTAACCCTAATATTAACCCTAAACTTAACCCTACCCGAACCATAAACCTAACCCTAACACCCTAAACCTAACGTCTAACACCATCTCTAATCCTAACCCTTATCATAACCATCACCCTTAACCGAAACTTCACACTAACACTAAACCTAACCTCATGCTAACCCTAAACATAACCCCTAACCCTAACCCGAACCCTAAACCTAACCTTAACACTAACCTGAACACAAACCCAAACTCTAGCCCTAACTCTAAAAATAACCCTCACCCTATCCTAAACTTCATCCAAACCCTAACCCTAACTTTAACCCTAAACCTAAACCTAACCTAAACCCTAACCTTGAACCAATCTCTATCAATAACGCTAGTCCATTTGTAAGCCTAGACCGAACACTTATAATAACCCTGAACCTAACACTAAACTTAATCCTAATCCTAAACCTAGACCTAAGCCTAATCCTAACCCTAGACCTAATCCTAACCCTAACCTTAACTCTAACCTTGACCCTAAATAGAACACTGACTCTAACCCTCGACTTGGACCTAAATCTAAATCTTACCCTACACCTAACCCTAAACTTAAACCTAACCCTAACCCTAAACCTAAGCCTGACTCTCAACGGAACCCTAACCCCTAACCTAATCTTCTCCCTTAACATAAACTTCACCCTAACCCTAACCCTAAAACTAAACATAACACTAAATCTCACCCTAACCCTTACCCTAACCCTAATCCTAACCAAAACACTAACACTAATCCTAAACTTAACTCTAACCCTGACCCTAACTCTAACTCTAGCCTAATCCTAACCCTAGAACTGACCCTACACACTCAGCTTAAATGGAAACCTAGCAGTAACCTTCACCGGAATATCTAAACCTAACCCCAACCTTTAACCTAACCCTATTTTTTTTATCTCTAACCTTAACATAGCCCTAAACTTAACCATGACTTAAACCTAACACTAACCCTAACACTAACTCTAAACCTAACCTTAACCCTCAACTTAATCCTAACCTTATCCCTAACCCTAACGCCTAACGCTAACCCTAAGCTCAATCCTCACCCTTAACTTAAACTTCACCCTAACCCTAACCCTAAAGCGAACACTAACCCGAACCGTAAACCGAAACCTAAACCTGACCCTAACATTAACACAAACAGCTAACCCTAACACTAAGCCTAACCCTAAACTTAACCCTAACCTTAACACAAACACCAAACCCTAACGCTAACCCTCATCCTTCACCTAAACTTCACCCTAAACTTAAGCCTAACCCTAACCCTAAAACTAAACCTAACCCTAAACTATTCCCTAACTCTAGCCTAACCCTAAACCTAACCCGAACTCCAGCCCTAACCCTAACTGTAACACCGTAAAACATCAGCTTAACTGTAAACCTAACACTAAACCTCACACAAACCCCTAACCCTTTCCCTAACCCTAACCATATCCCTCATCCTAGCCCTAACCCTGACCTAAACCTAACCCTTACTCTAACCCTAAACTTAACCCTAACCTTCTCTCTGCCCTACCCTAACCCTAACTCTAACAATAACTCTAAACCTGCCCTAACCGTAACCCTGAACCCTAGCACTAACTCTAACTCTAAACCTAACCCTAACCTAGCCCTACCCTTTAGCGTAAACCTAGCCTGAAACCTAGCCTTACATCTACCCGAACCCTAACCCTATTCCTAACCCTAACACTAACCTTAACCCTACTCTAACCTTAAACCTAACCCTGACTATTAACTGAACTTCACCCTAACTCTAAGCCTAACTCTAACTCTAACCGTAACCATAACAATTACCTTAAACCCTCACCTTAACTGTAAACCTAAGCCTAACCCTCACCCTAACCCTTAACCGTATCCCCAACCCTAAACCTAATGCTATCCCAAACCTTATCCCTAACCCTAACCCTAATACGAACAATAACCCTAACCTAACCCTAATATTAACCCTAAACTTAACCCTACCCGAACCATAAACCTAACCCTAACACCCTAAACCTAACGTCTAACACCATCTCTAATCCTAACCCTTATCATAACCATCACCCTTAACCGAAACTTCACACTAACACTAAACCTAACCTCATGCTAACCCTAAACATAACCCCTAACCCTAACCCGAACCCTAAACCTAACCTTAACACTAACCTGAACACAAACCCAAACTCTAGCCCTAACTCTAAAAATAACCCTCACCCTATCCTAAACTTCATCCAAACCCTAACCCTAACTTTAACCCTAAACCTAAACCTAACCTAAACCCTAGCCTTGAACCAATCTCTATCAATAACGCTAGTCCATTTGTAAGCCTAGACCGAACACTTATAATAACCCTGAACCTAACACTAAACTTAATCCTAATCCTAAACCTAGACCTAAGCCTAATCCTAACCCTAGACCTAATCCTAACCCTAACCTTAACTCTAACCTTGACCCTAAATAGAACACTGACTCTAACCCTCGACTTGGACCTAAATCTAAATCTTACCCTACACCTAACCCTAAACTTAAACCTAACCCTAACCCTAAACCTAAGCCTGACTCTCAACGGAACCCTAACCCCTAACCTAATCTTCTCCCTTAACATAAACTTCACCCTAACCCTAACCCTAAAACTAAACATAACACTAAATCTCACCCTAACCCTTACCCTAACCCTAATCCTAACCAAAACACTAACACTAATCCTAAACTTAACTCTAACCCTGACCCTAACTCTAACTCTAGCCTAATCCTAACCCTAGAACTGACCCTACACCCTCAGCTTAAATGGAAACCTAGCAGTAACCTTCACCGGAATATCTAAACCTAACCCCAACCTTTAACCTAACCCTATTTTTTTTATCTCTAACCTTAACATAGCCCTAAACTTAACCATGACTTAAACCTAACACTAACCCTAACACTAACTCTAAACCTAACCTTAACCCTCAACTTAATCCTAACCTTATCCCTAACCCTAACGCCTAACGCTAACCCTAAGCTCAATCCTCACCCTTAACTTAAACTTCACCCTAACCCTAACCCTAAAGCGAACACTAACCCGAACCGTAAACCGAAACCTAAACCTGACCCTAACATTAACACAAACAGCTAACCCTAACACTAAGCCTAACCCTAAACTTAACCCTAACCTTAACACAAACACCAAACCCTAACGCTAACCCTCATCCTTCACCTAAACTTCACCCTAAACTTAAGCCTAACCCTAACCCTAAAACTAAACCTAACCCTAAACTATTCCCTAACTCTAGCCTAACCCTAAACCTAACCCGAACTCCAGCCCTAACCCTAACTGTAACACCGTAAAACATCAGCTTAACTGTAAACCTAACACTAAACCTCACACAAACCCCTAACCCTTTCCCTAACCCTAACCATATCCCTCATCCTAGCCCTAACCCTGACCTAAACCTAACCCTTACTCTAACCCTAAACTTAACCCTAACCTTCTCTCTGCCCTACCCTAACCCTAACTCTAACAATAACTCTAAACCTGCCCTAACCGTAACCCTGAAGCCTAGCACTAACTCTAACTCTAAACCTCACCCTAACCTAGCCCTACCCTTTAGCGTAAACCTAGCCTGAACCCTAGCCTTACATCTACCCGAACCCTAACCCTATTCCTAACCCTAACACTAACCTTAACCCTACTCTAACCTTAAACCTAACCCTGACTATTAACTGAACTTCACCCTAACTCTAAGCCTAACTCTAACTCTAACCGTAACCATAACAATTACCTTAAACCCTCACCTTAACTGTAAACCTAAGCCTAACCCTCACCCTAACCCTTAACCGTATCCCCAACCCTAAACCTAATGCTATCCCAAACCTTATCCCTAACCCTAACCCTAATACGAACAATAACCCTAACCTAACCCTAATATTAACCCTAAACTTAACCCTACCCGAACCATAAGCCTAACCCTAACACCCTAAACCTAACGTCTAACACCATCTCTAATCCTAACCCTTATCATAACCATCACCCTTAACCGAAACTTCACACTAACACTAAACCTAACCTCATGCTAACCCTAAACATAACCCCTAACCCTAACCCGAACCCTAAACCTAACCTTAACACTAACCTGAACACAAACCCAAACTCTAGCCCTAACTCTAAAAATAACCCTCACCCTATCCTAAACTTCATCCAAACCCTAACCCTAACTTTAACCCTAAACCTAAACCTAACCTAAACCCTAGCCTTGAACCAATCTCTATCAATAACGCTAGTCCATTTGTAAGCCTAGACCGAACACTTATAATAACCCTGAACCTAACACTAAACTTAATCCTAATCCTAAACCTAGACCTAAGCCTAATCCTAACCCTAGACCTAATCCTAACCCTAACCTTAACTCTAACCTTGACCCTAAATAGAACACTGACTCTAACCCTCGACTTGGACCTAAATCTAAATCTTACCCTACACCTAACCCTAAACTTAAACCTAACCCTAACCCTAAACCTAAGCCTGACTCTCAACGGAACCCTAACCCCTAACCTAATCTTCTCCCTTAACATAAACTTCACCCTAACCCTAACCCTAAAACTAAACATAACACTAAATCTCACCCTAACCCTTACCCTAACCCTAATCCTAACCAAAACACTAACACTAATCCTAAACTTAACTCTAACCCTGACCCTAACTCTAACTCTAGCCTAATCCTAACCCTAGAACTGACCCTACACACTCAGCTTAAATGGAAACCTAGCAGTAACCTTCACCGGAATATCTAAACCTAACCCCAACCTTTAACCTAACCCTATTTTTTTTATCTCTAACCTTAACATAGCCCTAAACTTAACCATGACTTAAACCTAACACTAACCCTAACACTAACTCTAAACCTAACCTTAACCCTCAACTTAATCCTAACCTTATCCCTAACCCTAACGCCTAACGTTAACCCTAAGCTCAATCCTCACCCTTAACTTAAACTTCACCCTAACCCTAACCCTAAAGCGAACACTAACCCGAACCGTAAACCGAACCCTAAACCTGACCCTAACATTAACACAAACAGCTAACCCTAACACTAAGCCTAACCCTAAACTTAACCCTAACCTTAACACAAACACCAAACCCTAACGCTAACCCTCATCCTTCACCTAAACTTCACCCTAAACTTAAGCCTAACCCTAACCCTAAAACTAAACCTAACCCTAAACTATTCCCTAACTCTAGCCTAACCCTAAACCTAACCCGAACTCCAGCCCTAACCCTAACTGTAACACCGTAAAACATCAGCTTAACTGTAAACCTAACACTAAACCTCACACAAACCCCTAACCCTTTCCCTAACCCTAACCATATCCCTCATCCTAGCCCTAACCCTGACCTAAACCTAACCCTTACTCTAACCCTAAACTTAACCCTAACCTTCTCTCTGCCCTACCCTAACCCTAACTCTAACAATAACTCTAAACCTGCCCTAACCGTAACCCTGAACCCTAGCACTAACTCTAACTCTAAACCTCACCCTAACCTAGCCCTACCCTTTAGCGTAAACCTAGCCTGAAACCTAGCCTTACATCTACCCGAACCCTAACCCTATTCCTAACCCTAACACTAACCTTAACCCTACTCTAACCTTAAACCTAACCCTGACTATTAACTGAACTTCACCCTAACTCTAAGCCTAACTCTAACTCTAACCGTAACCATAACAATTACCTTAAACCCTCACCTTAACTGTAAACCTAAGCCTAACCCTCACCCTAACCCTTAACCGTATCCCCAACCCTAAACCTAATGCTATCCCAAACCTTATCCCTAACCCTAACCCTAATACGAACAATAACCCTAACCTAACCCTAATATTAACCCTAAACTTAACCCTACCCGAACCATAAGCCTAACCCTAACACCCTAAACCTAACGTCTAACACCATCTCTAATCCTAACCCTTATCATAACCATCACCCTTAACCGAAACTTCACACTAACACTAAACCTAACCTCATGCTAACCCTAAACATAACCCCTAACCCTAACCCGAACCCTAAACCTAACCTTAACACTAACCTGAACACAAACCCAAACTCTAGCCCTAACTCTAAAAATAACCCTCACCCTAGCCTAAACTTCATCCAAACCCTAACCCTAACTTTAACCCTAAACCTAAACCTAACCTAAACCCTAGCCTTGAACCAATCTCTATCAATAACGCTAGTCCATTTGTAAGCCTAGACCGAACACTTATAATAACCCTGAACCTAACACTAAACTTAATCCTAATCCTAAACCTAGACCTAAGCCTAATCCTAACCCTAGACCTAATCCTAACCCTAACCTTAACTCTAACCTTGACCCTAAATAGAACACTGACTCTAACCCTCGACTTGGACCTAAATCTAAATCTTACCCTACACCTAACCCTAAACTTAAACCTAACCCTAACCCTAAACCTAAGCCTGACTCTCAACGGAACCCTAACCCCTAACCTAATCTTCTCCCTTAACATAAACTTCACCCTAACCCTAACCCTAAAACTAAACATAACACTAAATCTCACCCTAACCCTTACCCTAACCCTAATCCTAACCAAAACACTAACACTAATCCTAAACTTAACTCTAACCCTGACCCTAACTCTAACTCTAGCCTAATCCTAACCCTAGAACTGACCCTACACACTCAGCTTAAATGGAAACCTAGCAGTAACCTTCACCGGAATATCTAAACCTAACCCCAACCTTTAACCTAACCCTATTTTTTTTATCTCTAACCTTAACATAGCCCTAAACTTAACCATGACTTAAACCTAACACTAACCCTAACACTAACTCTAAACCTAACCTTAACCCTCAACTTAATCCTAACCTTATCCCTAACCCTAACGCCTAACGCTAACCCTAAGCTCAATCCTCACCCTTAACTTAAACTTCACCCTAACCCTAACCCTAAAGCGAACACTAACCCGAACCGTAAACCGAAACCTAAACCTGACCCTAACATTAACACAAACAGCTAACCCTAACACTAAGCCTAACCCTAAACTTAACCCTAACCTTAACACAAACACCAAACCCTAACGCTAACCCTCATCCTTCACCTAAACTTCACCCTAAACTTAAGCCTAACCCTAACCCTAAAACTAAACCTAACCCTAAACTATTCCCTAACTCTAGCCTAACCCTAAACCTAACCCGAACTCCAGCCCTAACCCTAACTGTAACACCGTAAAACATCAGCTTAACTGTAAACCTAACACTAAACCTCACACAAACCCCTAACCCTTTCCCTAACCCTAACCATATCCCTCATCCTAGCCCTAACCCTGACCTAAACCTAACCCTTACTCTAACCCTAAACTTAACCCTAACCTTCTCTCTGCCCTACCCTAACCCTAACTCTAACAATAACTCTAAACCTGCCCTAACCGTAACCCTGAAGCCTAGCACTAACTCTAACTCTAAACCTCACCCTAACCTAGCCCTACCCTTTAGCGTAAACCTAGCCTGAAACCTAGCCTTACATCTACCCGAACCCTAACCCTATTCCTAACCCTAACACTAACCTTAACCCTACTCTAACCTTAAACCTAACCCTGACTATTAACTGAACTTCACCCTAACTCTAAGCCTAACTCTAACTCTAACCGTAACCATAACAATTACCTTAAACCCTCACCTTAACTGTAAACCTAAGCCTAACCCTCACCCTAACCCTTAACCGTATCCCCAACCCTAAACCTAATGCTATCCCAAACCTTATCCCTAACCCTAACCCTAATACGAACAATAACCCTAACCTAACCCTAATATTAACCCTAAACTTAACCCTACCCGAACCATAAGCCTAACCCTAACACCCTAAACCTAACGTCTAACACCATCTCTAATCCTAACCCTTATCATAACCATCACCCTTAACCGAAACTTCACACTAACACTAAACCTAACCTCATGCTAACCCTAAACATAACCCCTAACCCTAACCCGAACCCTAAACCTAACCTTAACACTAACCTGAACACAAACCCAAACTCTAGCCCTAACTCTAAAAATAACCCTCACCCTAGCCTAAACTTCATCCAAACCCTAACCCTAACTTTAACCCTAAACCTAAACCTAACCTAAACCCTAGCCTTGAACCAATCTCTATCAATAACGCTAGTCCATTTGTAAGCCTAGACCGAACACTTATAATAACCCTGAACCTAACACTAAACTTAATCCTAATCCTAAACCTAGACCTAAGCCTAATCCTAACCCTAGACCTAATCCTAACCCTAACCTTAACTCTAACCTTGACCCTAAATAGAACACTGACTCTAACCCTCGACTTGGACCTAAATCTAAATCTTACCCTACACCTAACCCTAAACTTAAACCTAACCCTAACCCTAAACCTAAGCCTGACTCTCAACGGAACCCTAACCCCTAACCTAATCTTCTCCCTTAACATAAACTTCACCCTAACCCTAACCCTAAAACTAAACATAACACTAAATCTCACCCTAACCCTTACCCTAACCCTAATCCTAACCAAAACACTAACACTAATCCTAAACTTAACTCTAACCCTGACCCTAACTCTAACTCTAGCCTAATCCTAACCCTAGAACTGACCCTACACACTCAGCTTAAATGGAAACCTAGCAGTAACCTTCACCGGAATATCTAAACCTAACCCCAACCTTTAACCTAACCCTATTTTTTTTATCTCTAACCTTAACATAGCCCTAAACTTAACCATGACTTAAACCTAACACTAACCCTAACACTAACTCTAAACCTAACCTTAACCCTCAACTTAATCCTAACCTTATCCCTAACCCTAACGCCTAACGCTAACCCTAAGCTCAATCCTCACCCTTAACTTAAACTTCACCCTAACCCTAACCCTAAAGCGAACACTAACCCGAACCGTAAACCGAAACCTAAACCTGACCCTAACATTAACACAAACAGCTAACCCTAACACTAAGCCTAACCCTAAACTTAACCCTAACCTTAACACAAACACCAAACCCTAACGCTAACCCTCATCCTTCACCTAAACTTCACCCTAAACTTAAGCCTAACCCTAACCCTAAAACTAAACCTAACCCTAAACTATTCCCTAACTCTAGCCTAACCCTAAACCTAACCCGAACTCCAGCCCTAACCCTAACTGTAACACCGTAAAACATCAGCTTAACTGTAAACCTAACACTAAACCTCACACAAACCCCTAACCCTTTCCCTAACCCTAACCATATCCCTCATCCTAGCCCTAACCCTGACCTAAACCTAACCCTTACTCTAACCCTAAACTTAACCCTAACCTTCTCTCTGCCCTACCCTAACCCTAACTCTAACAATAACTCTAAACCTGCCCTAACCGTAACCCTGAACCCTAGCACTAACTCTAACTCTAAACCTAACCCTAACCTAGCCCTACCCTTTAGCGTAAACCTAGCCTGAAACCTAGCCTTACATCTACCCGAACCCTAACCCTATTCCTAACCCTAACACTAACCTTAACCCTACTCTAACCTTAAACCTAACCCTGACTATTAACTGAACTTCACCCTAACTCTAAGCCTAACTCTAACTCTAACCGTAACCATAACAATTACCTTAAACCCTCACCTTAACTGTAAACCTAAGCCTAACCCTCACCCTAACCCTTAACCGTATCCCCAACCCTAAACCTAATGCTATCCCAAACCTTATCCCTAACCCTAACCCTAATACGAACAATAACCCTAACCTAACCCTAATATTAACCCTAAACTTAACCCTACCCGAACCATAAACCTAACCCTAACACCCTAAACCTAACGTCTAACACCATCTCTAATCCTAACCCTTATCATAACCATCACCCTTAACCGAAACTTCACACTAACACTAAACCTAACCTCATGCTAACCCTAAACATAACCCCTAACCCTAACCCGAACCCTAAACCTAACCTTAACACTAACCTGAACACAAACCCAAACTCTAGTCCTAACTCTAAAAATAACCCTCACCCTATCCTAAACTTCATCCAAACCCTAACCCTAACTTTAACCCTAAACCTAAACCTAACCTAAACCCTAGCCTTGAACCAATCTCTATCAATAACGCTAGTCCATTTGTAAGCCTAGACCGAACACTTATAATAACCCTGAACCTAACACTAAACTTAATCCTAATCCTAAACCTAGACCTAAGCCTAATCCTAACCCTAGACCTAATCCTAACCCTAACCTTAACTCTAACCTTGACCCTAAATAGAACACTGACTCTAACCCTCGACTTGGACCTAAATCTAAATCTTACCCTACACCTAACCCTAAACTTAAACCTAACCCTAACCCTAAACCTAAGCCTGACTCTCAACGGAACCCTAACCCCTAACCTAATCTTCTCCCTTAACATAAACTTCACCCTAACCCTAACCCTAAAACTAAACATAACACTAAATCTCACCCTAACCCTTACCCTAACCCTAATCCTAACCAAAACACTAACACTAATCCTAAACTTAACTCTAACCCTGACCCTAACTCTAACTCTAGCCTAATCCTAACCCTAGAACTGACCCTACACACTCAGCTTAAATGGAAACCTAGCAGTAACCTTCACCGGAATATCTAAACCTAACCCCAACCTTTAACCTAACCCTATTTTTTTTATCTCTAACCTTAACATAGCCCTAAACTTAACCATGACTTATACCTAACACTAACCCTAACACTAACTCTAAACCTAACCTTAACCCTCAACTTAATCCTAACCTTATCCCTAACCCTAACGCCTAACGCTAACCCTAAGCTCAATCCTCACCCTTAACTTAAACTTCACCCTAACCCTAACCCTAAAGCGAACACTAACCCGAACCGTAAACCGAAACCTAAACCTGACCCTAACATTAACACAAACAGCTAACCCTAACACTAAGCCTAACCCTAAACTTAACCCTAACCTTAACACAAACACCAAACCCTAACGCTAACCCTCATCCTTCACCTAAACTTCACCCTAAACTTAAGCCTAACCCTAACCCTAAAACTAAACCTAACCCTAAACTATTCCCTAACTCTAGCCTAACCCTAAACCTAACCCGAACTCCAGCCCTAACCCTAACTGTAACACCGTAAAACATCAGCTTAACTGTAAACCTAACACTAAACCTCACACAAACCCCTAACCCTTTCCCTAACCCTAACCATATCCCTCATCCTAGCCCTAACCCTGACCTAAACCTAACCCTTACTCTAACCCTAAACTTAACCCTAACCTTCTCTCTGCCCTACCCTAACCCTAACTCTAACAATAACTCTAAACCTGCCCTAACCGTAACCCTGAACCCTAGCACTAACTCTAACTCTAAACCTAACCCTAACCTAGCCCTACCCTTTAGCGTAAACCTAGCCTGAAACCTAGCCTTACATCTACCCGAACCCTAACCCTATTCCTAACCCTAACACTAACCTTAACCCTACTCTAACCTTAAACCTAACCCTGACTATTAACTGAACTTCACCCTAACTCTAAGCCTAACTCTAACTCTAACCGTAACCATAACAATTACCTTAAACCCTCACCTTAACTGTAAACCTAAGCCTAACCCTCACCCTAACCCTTAACCGTATCCCCAACCCTAAACCTAATGCTATCCCAAACCTTATCCCTAACCCTAACCCTAATACGAACAATAACCCTAACCTAACCCTAATATTAACCCTAAACTTAACCCTACCCGAACCATAAACCTAACCCTAACACCCTAAACCTAACGTCTAACACCATCTCTAATCCTAACCCTTATCATAACCATCACCCTTAACCGAAACTTCACACTAACACTAAACCTAACCTCATGCTAACCCTAAACATAACCCCTAACCCTAACCCGAACCCTAAACCTAACCTTAACACTAACCTGAACACAAACCCAAACTCTAGCCCTAACTCTAAAAATAACCCTCACCCTATCCTAAACTTCATCCAAACCCTAACCCTAACTTTAACCCTAAACCTAAACCTAACCTAAACCCTAGCCTTGAACCAATCTCTATCAATAACGCTAGTCCATTTGTAAGCCTAGACCGAACACTTATAATAACCCTGAACCTAACACTAAACTTAATCCTAATCCTAAACCTAGACCTAAGCCTAATCCTAACCCTAGACCTAATCCTAACCCTAACCTTAACTCTAACCTTGACCCTAAATAGAACACTGACTCTAACCCTCGACTTGGACCTAAATCTAAATCTTACCCTACACCTAACCCTAAACTTAAACCTAACCCTAACCCTAAACCTAAGCCTGACTCTCAACGGAACCCTAACCCCTAACCTAATCTTCTCCCTTAACATAAACTTCACCCTAACCCTAACCCTAAAACTAAACATAACACTAAATCTCACCCTAACCCTTACCCTAACCCTAATCCTAACCAAAACACTAACACTAATCCTAAACTTAACTCTAACCCTGACCCTAACTCTAACTCTAGCCTAATCCTAACCCTAGAACTGACCCTACACACTCAGCTTAAATGGAAACCTAGCAGTAACCTTCACCGGAATATCTAAACCTAACCCCAACCTTTAACCTAACCCTATTTTTTTTATCTCTAACCTTAACATAGCCCTAAACTTAACCATGACTTAAACCTAACACTAACCCTAACACTAACTCTAAACCTAACCTTAACCCTCAACTTAATCCTAACCTTATCCCTAACCCTAACGCCTAACGCTAACCCTAAGCTCAATCCTCACCCTTAACTTAAACTTCACCCTAACCCTAACCCTAAAGCGAACACTAACCCGAACCGTAAACCGAAACCTAAACCTGACCCTAACATTAACACAAACAGCTAACCCTAACACTAAGCCTAACCCTAAACTTAACCCTAACCTTAACACAAACACCAAACCCTAACGCTAACCCTCATCCTTCACCTAAACTTCACCCTAAACTTAAGCCTAACCCTAACCCTAAAACTAAACCTAACCCTAAACTATTCCCTAACTCTAGCCTAACCCTAAACCTAACCCGAACTCCAGCCCTAACCCTAACTGTAACACCGTAAAACATCAGCTTAACTGTAAACCTAACACTAAACCTCACACAAACCCCTAACCCTTTCCCTAACCCTAACCATATCCCTCATCCTAGCCCTAACCCTGACCTAAACCTAACCCTTACTCTAACCCTAAACTTAACCCTAACCTTCTCTCTGCCCTACCCTAACCCTAACTCTAACAATAACTCTAAACCTGCCCTAACCGTAACCCTGAACCCTAGCACTAACTCTAACTCTAAACCTAACCCTAACCTAGCCCTACCCTTTAGCGTAAACCTAGCCTGAAACCTAGCCTTACATCTACCCGAACCCTAACCCTATTCCTAACCCTAACACTAACCTTAACCCTACTCTAACCTTAAACCTAACCCTGACTATTAACTGAACTTCACCCTAACTCTAAGCCTAACTCTAACTCTAACCGTAACCATAACAATTACCTTAAACCCTCACCTTAACTGTAAACCTAAGCCTAACCCTCACCCTAACCCTTAACCGTATCCCCAACCCTAAACCTAATGCTATCCCAAACCTTATCCCTAACCCTAACCCTAATACGAACAATAACCCTAACCTAACCCTAATATTAACCCTAAACTTAACCCTACCCGAACCATAAACCTAACCCTAACACCCTAAACCTAACGTCTAACACCATCTCTAATCCTAACCCTTATCATAACCATCACCCTTAACCGAAACTTCACACTAACACTAAACCTAACCTCATGCTAACCCTAAACATAACCCCTAACCCTAACCCGAACCCTAAACCTAACCTTAACACTAACCTGAACACAAACCCAAACTCTAGTCCTAACTCTAAAAATAACCCTCACCCTATCCTAAACTTCATCCAAACCCTAACCCTAACTTTAACCCTAAACCTAAACCTAACCTAAACCCTAGCCTTGAACCAATCTCTATCAATAACGCTAGTCCATTTGTAAGCCTAGACCGAACACTTATAATAACCCTGAACCTAACACTAAACTTAATCCTAATCCTAAACCTAGACCTAAGCCTAATCCTAACCCTAGACCTAATCCTAACCCTAACCTTAACTCTAACCTTGACCCTAAATAGAACACTGACTCTAACCCTCGACTTGGACCTAAATCTAAATCTTACCCTACACCTAACCCTAAACTTAAACCTAACCCTAACCCTAAACCTAAGCCTGACTCTCAACGGAACCCTAACCCCTAACCTAATCTTCTCCCTTAACATAAACTTCACCCTAACCCTAACCCTAAAACTAAACATAACACTAAATCTCACCCTAACCCTTACCCTAACCCTAATCCTAACCAAAACACTAACACTAATCCTAAACTTAACTCTAACCCTGACCCTAACTCTAACTCTAGCCTAATCCTAACCCTAGAACTGACCCTACACACTCAGCTTAAATGGAAACCTAGCAGTAACCTTCACCGGAATATCTAAACCTAACCCCAACCTTTAACCTAACCCTATTTTTTTTATCTCTAACCTTAACATAGCCCTAAACTTAACCATGACTTAAACCTAACACTAACCCTAACACTAACTCTAAACCTAACCTTAACCCTCAACTTAATCCTAACCTTATCCCTAACCCTAACGCCTAACGCTAACCCTAAGCTCAATCCTCACCCTTAACTTAAACTTCACCCTAACCCTAACCCTAAAGCGAACACTAACCCGAACCGTAAACCGAACCCTAAACCTGACCCTAACATTAACACAAACAGCTAACCCTAACACTAAGCCTAACCCTAAACTTAACCCTAACCTTAACACAAACACCAAACCCTAACGCTAACCCTCATCCTTCACCTAAACTTCACCCTAAACTTAAGCCTAACCCTAACCCTAAAACTAAACCTAACCCTAAACTATTCCCTAACTCTAGCCTAACCCTAAACCTAACCCGAACTCCAGCCCTAACCCTAACTGTAACACCGTAAAACATCAGCTTAACTGTAAACCTAACACTAAACCTCACACAAACCCCTAACCCTTTCCCTAACCCTAACCATATCCCTCATCCTAGCCCTAACCCTGACCTAAACCTAACCCTTACTCTAACCCTAAACTTAACCCTAACCTTCTCTCTGCCCTACCCTAACCCTAACTCTAACAATAACTCTAAACCTGCCCTAACCGTAACCCTGAACCCTAGCACTAACTCTAACTCTAAACCTCACCCTAACCTAGCCCTACCCTTTAGCGTAAACCTAGCCTGAAACCTAGCCTTACATCTACCCGAACCCTAACCCTATTCCTAACCCTAACACTAACCTTAACCCTACTCTAACCTTAAACCTAACCCTGACTATTAACTGAACTTCACCCTAACTCTAAGCCTAACTCTAACTCTAACCGTAACCATAACAATTACCTTAAACCCTCACCTTAACTGTAAACCTAAGCCTAACCCTCACCCTAACCCTTAACCGTATCCCCAACCCTAAACCTAATGCTATCCCAAACCTTATCCCTAACCCTAACCCTAATACGAACAATAACCCTAACCTAACCCTAATATTAACCCTAAACTTAACCCTACCCGAACCATAAGCCTAACCCTAACACCCTAAACCTAACGTCTAACACCATCTCTAATCCTAACCCTTATCATAACCATCACCCTTAACCGAAACTTCACACTAACACTAAACCTAACCTCATGCTAACCCTAAACATAACCCCTAACCCTAACCCGAACCCTAAACCTAACCTTAACACTAACCTGAACACAAACCCAAACTCTAGCCCTAACTCTAAAAATAACCCTCACCCTATCCTAAACTTCATCCAAACCCTAACCCTAACTTTAACCCTAAACCTAAACCTAACCTAAACCCTAGCCTTGAACCAATCTCTATCAATAACGCTAGTCCATTTGTAAGCCTAGACCGAACACTTATAATAACCCTGAACCTAACACTAAACTTAATCCTAATCCTAAACCTAGACCTAAGCCTAATCCTAACCCTAGACCTAATCCTAACCCTAACCTTAACTCTAACCTTGACCCTAAATAGAACACTGACTCTAACCCTCGACTTGGACCTAAATCTAAATCTTACCCTACACCTAACCCTAAACTTAAACCTAACCCTAACCCTAAACCTAAGCCTGACTCTCAACGGAACCCTAACCCCTAACCTAATCTTCTCCCTTAACATAAACTTCACCCTAACCCTAACCCTAAAACTAAACATAACACTAAATCTCACCCTAACCCTTACCCTAACCCTAATCCTAACCAAAACACTAACACTAATCCTAAACTTAACTCTAACCCTGACCCTAACTCTAACTCTAGCCTAATCCTAACCCTAGAACTGACCCTACACACTCAGCTTAAATGGAAACCTAGCAGTAACCTTCACCGGAATATCTAAACCTAACCCCAACCTTTAACCTAACCCTATTTTTTTTATCTCTAACCTTAACATAGCCCTAAACTTAACCATGACTTAAACCTAACACTAACCCTAACACTAACTCTAAACCTAACCTTAACCCTCAACTTAATCCTAACCTTATCCCTAACCCTAACGCCTAACGCTAACCCTAAGCTCAATCCTCACCCTTAACTTAAACTTCACCCTAACCCTAACCCTAAAGCGAACACTAACCCGAACCGTAAACCGAAACCTAAACCTGACCCTAACATTAACACAAACAGCTAACCCTAACACTAAGCCTAACCCTAAACTTAACCCTAACCTTAACACAAACACCAAACCCTAACGCTAACCCTCATCCTTCACCTAAACTTCACCCTAAACTTAAGCCTAACCCTAACCCTAAAACTAAACCTAACCCTAAACTATTCCCTAACTCTAGCCTAACCCTAAACCTAACCCGAACTCCAGCCCTAACCCTAACTGTAACACCGTAAAACATCAGCTTAACTGTAAACCTAACACTAAACCTCACACAAACCCCTAACCCTTTCCCTAACCCTAACCATATCCCTCATCCTAGCCCTAACCCTGACCTAAACCTAACCCTTACTCTAACCCTAAACTTAACCCTAACCTTCTCTCTGCCCTACCCTAACCCTAACTCTAACAATAACTCTAAACCTGCCCTAACCGTAACCCTGAAGCCTAGCACTAACTCTAACTCTAAACCTAACCCTAACCTAGCCCTACCCTTTAGCGTAAACCTAGCCTGAAACCTAGCCTTACATCTACCCGAACCCTAACCCTATTCCTAACCCTAACACTAACCTTAACCCTACTCTAACCTTAAACCTAACCCTGACTATTAACTGAACTTCACCCTAACTCTAAGCCTAACTCTAACTCTAACCGTAACCATAACAATTACCTTAAACCCTCACCTTAACTGTAAACCTAAGCCTAACCCTCACCCTAACCCTTAACCGTATCCCCAACCCTAAACCTAATGCTATCCCAAACCTTATCCCTAACCCTAACCCTAATACGAACAATAACCCTAACCTAACCCTAATATTAACCCTAAACTTAACCCTACCCGAACCATAAACCTAACCCTAACACCCTAAACCTAACGTCTAACACCATCTCTAATCCTAACCCTTATCATAACCATCACCCTTAACCGAAACTTCACACTAACACTAAACCTAACCTCATGCTAACCCTAAACATAACCCCTAACCCTAACCCGAACCCTAAACCTAACCTTAACACTAACCTGAACACAAACCCAAACTCTAGCCCTAACTCTAAAAATAACCCTCACCCTATCCTAAACTTCATCCAAACCCTAACCCTAACTTTAACCCTAAACCTAAACCTAACCTAAACCCTAGCCTTGAACCAATCTCTATCAATAACGCTAGTCCATTTGTAAGCCTAGACCGAACACTTATAATAACCCTGAACCTAACACTAAACTTAATCCTAATCCTAAACCTAGACCTAAGCCTAATCCTAACCCTAGACCTAATCCTAACCCTAACCTTAACTCTAACCTTGACCCTAAATAGAACACTGACTCTAACCCTCGACTTGGACCTAAATCTAAATCTTACCCTACACCTAACCCTAAACTTAAACCTAACCCTAACCCTAAACCTAAGCCTGACTCTCAACGGAACCCTAACCCCTAACCTAATCTTCTCCCTTAACATAAACTTCACCCTAACCCTAACCCTAAAACTAAACATAACACTAAATCTCACCCTAACCCTTACCCTAACCCTAATCCTAACCAAAACACTAACACTAATCCTAAACTTAACTCTAACCCTGACCCTAACTCTAACTCTAGCCTAATCCTAACCCTAGAACTGACCCTACACACTCAGCTTAAATGGAAACCTAGCAGTAACCTTCACCGGAATATCTAAACCTAACCCCAACCTTTAACCTAACCCTATTTTTTTTATCTCTAACCTTAACATAGCCCTAAACTTAACCATGACTTAAACCTAACACTAACCCTAACACTAACTCTAAACCTAACCTTAACCCTCAACTTAATCCTAACCTTATCCCTAACCCTAACGCCTAACGCTAACCCTAAGCTCAATCCTCACCCTTAACTTAAACTTCACCCTAACCCTAACCCTAAAGCGAACACTAACCCGAACCGTAAACCGAAACCTAAACCTGACCCTAACATTAACACAAACAGCTAACCCTAACACTAAGCCTAACCCTAAACTTAACCCTAACCTTAACACAAACACCAAACCCTAACGCTAACCCTCATCCTTCACCTAAACTTCACCCTAAACTTAAGCCTAACCCTAACCCTAAAACTAAACCTAACCCTAAACTATTCCCTAACTCTAGCCTAACCCTAAACCTAACCCGAACTCCAGCCCTAACCCTAACTGTAACACCGTAAAACATCAGCTTAACTGTAAACCTAACACTAAACCTCACACAAACCCCTAACCCTTTCCCTAACCCTAACCATATCCCTCATCCTAGCCCTAACCCTGACCTAAACCTAACCCTTACTCTAACCCTAAACTTAACCCTAACCTTCTCTCTGCCCTACCCTAACCCTAACTCTAACAATAACTCTAAACCTGCCCTAACCGTAACCCTGAAGCCTAGCACTAACTCTAACTCTAAACCTAACCATAACCTAGCCCTACCCTTTAGCGTAAACCTAGCCTGAAACCTAGCCTTACATCTACCCGAACCCTAACCCTATTCCTAACCCTAACACTAACCTTAACCCTACTCTAACCTTAAACCTAACCCTGACTATTAACTGAACTTCACCCTAACTCTAAGCCTAACTCTAACTCTAACCGTAACCATAACAATTACCTTAAACCCTCACCTTAACTGTAAACCTAAGCCTAACCCTCACCCTAACCCTTAACCGTATCCCCAACCCTAAACCTAATGCTATCCCAAACCTTATCCCTAACCCTAACCCTAATACGAACAATAACCCTAACCTAACCCTAATATTAACCCTAAACTTAACCCTACCCGAACCATAAGCCTAACCCTAACACCCTAAACCTAACGTCTAACACCATCTCTAATCCTAACCCTTATCATAACCATCACCCTTAACCGAAACTTCACACTAACACTAAACCTAACCTCATGCTAACCCTAAACATAACCCCTAACCCTAACCCGAACCCTAAACCTAACCTTAACACTAACCTGAACACAAACCCAAACTCTAGTCCTAACTCTAAAAATAACCCTCACCCTATCCTAAACTTCATCCAAACCCTAACCCTAACTTTAACCCTAAACCTAAACCTAACCTAAACCCTAGCCTTGAACCAATCTCTATCAATAACGCTAGTCCATTTGTAAGCCTAGACCGAACACTTATAATAACCCTGAACCTAACACTAAACTTAATCCTAATCCTAAACCTAGACCTAAGCCTAATCCTAACCCTAGACCTAATCCTAACCCTAACCTTAACTCTAACCTTGACCCTAAATAGAACACTGACTCTAACCCTCGACTTGGACCTAAATCTAAATCTTACCCTACACCTAACCCTAAACTTAAACCTAACCCTAACCCTAAACCTAAGCCTGACTCTCAACGGAACCCTAACCCCTAACCTAATCTTCTCCCTTAACATAAACTTCACCCTAACCCTAACCCTAAAACTAAACATAACACTAAATCTCACCCTAACCCTTACCCTAACCCTAATCCTAACCAAAACACTAACACTAATCCTAAACTTAACTCTAACCCTGACCCTAACTCTAACTCTAGCCTAATCCTAACCCTAGAACTGACCCTACACACTCAGCTTAAATGGAAACCTAGCAGTAACCTTCACCGGAATATCTAAACCTAACCCCAACCTTTAACCTAACCCTATTTTTTTTATCTCTAACCTTAACATAGCCCTAAACTTAACCATGACTTAAACCTAACACTAACCCTAACACTAACTCTAAACCTAACCTTAACCCTCAACTTAATCCTAACCTTATCCCTAACCCTAACGCCTAACGCTAACCCTAAGCTCAATCCTCACCCTTAACTTAAACTTCACCCTAACCCTAACCCTAAAGCGAACACTAACCCGAACCGTAAACCGAAACCTAAACCTGACCCTAACATTAACACAAACAGCTAACCCTAACACTAAGCCTAACCCTTAACTTAACCCTAACCTTAACACAAACACCAAACCCTAACGCTAACCCTCATCCTTCACCTAAACTTCACCCTAAACTTAAGCCTAACCCTAACCCTAAAACTAAACCTAACCCTAAACTATTCCCTAACTCTAGCCTAACCCTAAACCTAACCCGAACTCCAGCCCTAACCCTAACTGTAACACCGTAAAACAGCAGCTTAACTGTAAACCTAACACTAAACCTCACACAAACCCCTAACCCTTTCCCTAACCCTAACCATATCCCTCATCCTAGCCCTAACCCTGACCTAAATCTAACCCTTACTCTAACCCTAAACTTAACCCTAACCTTCTCTCTGCCCTACCCTAACCCTAACTCTAACAATAACTCTAAACCTGCCCTAACCGTAACCCTGAAGCCTAGCACTAACTCTAACTCTAAACCTAACCCTAACCTAGCCCTACCCTTTAGCGTAAACCTAGCCTGAAACCTAGCCTTACATCTACCCGAACCCTAACCCTATTCCTAACCCTAACACTAACCTTAACCCTACTCTAACCTTAAACCTAACCCTGACTATTAACTGAACTTCACCCTAACTCTAAGCCTAACTCTAACTCTAACCGTAACCATAACAATTACCTTAAACCCTCACCTTAACTGTAAACCTAAGCCTAACCCTCACCCTAACCCTTAACCGTATCCCCAACCCTAAACCTAATGCTATCCCAAACCTTATCCCTAACCCTAACCCTAATACGAACAATAACCCTAACCTAACCCTAATATTAACCCTAAACTTAACCCTACCCGAACCATAAACCTAACCCTAACACCCTAAACCTAACGTCTAACACCATCTCTAATCCTAACCCTTATCATAACCATCACCCTTAACCGAAACTTCACACTAACACTAAACCTAACCTCATGCTAACCCTAAACATAACCCCTAACCCTAACCCGAACCCTAAACCTAACCTTAACACTAACCTGAACACAAACCCAAACTCTAGTCCTAACTCTAAAAATAACCCTCACCCTATCCTAAACTTCATCCAAACCCTAACCCTAACTTTAACCCTAAACCTAAACCTAACCTAAACCCTAGCCTTGAACCAATCTCTATCAATAACGCTAGTCCATTTGTAAGCCTAGACCGAACACTTATAATAACCCTGAACCTAACACTAAACTTAATCCTAATCCTAAACCTAGACCTAAGCCTAATCCTAACCCTAGACCTAATCCTAACCCTAACCTTAACTCTAACCTTGACCCTAAATAGAACACTGACTCTAACCCTCGACTTGGACCTAAATCTAAATCTTACCCTACACCTAACCCTAAACTTAAACCTAACCCTAACCCTAAACCTAAGCCTGACTCTCAACGGAACCCTAACCCCTAACCTAATCTTCTCCCTTAACATAAATTTCACCCTAACCCTAACCCTAAAACTAAACATAACACTAAATCTCACCCTAACCCTTACCCTAACCCTAATCCTAACCAAAACACTAACACTAATCCTAAACTTAACTCTAACCCTGACCCTAACTCTAACTCTAGCCTAATCCTAACCCTAGAACTGACCCTACACACTCAGCTTAAATGGAAACCTAGCAGTAACCTTCACCGGAATATCTAAACCTAACCCTAACCTTTAACCTAACCCTATTTTTTTTATCTCTAACCTTAACATAGCCCTAAACTTAACCATGACTTAAACCTAACACTAACCCTAACACTAACTCTAAACCTAACCTTAACCCTCAACTTAATCCTAACCTTATCCCTAACCCTAACGCCTAACGCTAACCCTAAGCTCAATCCTCACCCTTAACTTAAACTTCACCCTAACCCTAACCCTAAAGCGAACACTAACCCGAACCGTAAACCGAACCCTAAACCTGACCCTAACATTAACACAAACAGCTAACCCTAACACTAAGCCTAACCCTTAACTTAACCCTAACCTTAACACAAACACCAAACCCTAACGCTAACCCTCATCCTTCACCTAAACTTCACCCTAAACTTAAGCCTAACCCTAACCCTAAAACTAAACCTAACCCTAAACTGTTCCCTAACTCTAGCCTAACCCTAAACCTAACCCGAACTCCAGCCCTAACCCTAACTGTAACACCGTAAAACATCAGCTTAACTGTAAACCTAACACTAAACCTCACACAAACCCCTAACCCTTTCCCTAACCCTAACCATATCCCTCATCCTAGCCTTAACCCTGACCTAAACCTAACCCTTACTCTAACCCTAAACTTAACCCTAACCTTCTCTCTGCCCTAACCCTAACCCTAACTCTAACAATAACTCTAAACCTGCCCTAACCGTAACCCTGAAGCCTAGCACTAACTCTAACTCTAAACCTAACCCTAACCTAGCCCTACCCTTTAGCGTAAACCTAGCCTGAAACCTAGCCTTACATCTACCCGAACCCTAACCCTATTCCTAACCCTAACACTAACCTTAACCCTACTCTAACCTTAAACCTAACCCTGACTATTAACTGAACTTCACCCTAACTCTAAGCCTAACTCTAACTCTAACCGTAACCATAACAATTACCTTAAACCCTCACCTTAACTGTAAACCTAAGCCTAACCCTCACCCTAACCCTTAACCGTATCCCCAACCCTAAACCTAATGCTATCCCAAACCTTATCCCTAACCCTAACCCTAATACGAACAATAACCCTAACCTAACCCTAATATTAACCCTAAACTTAACCCTACCCGAACCATAAGCCTAACCCTAACACCCTAAACCTAACGTCTAACACCATCTCTAATCCTAACCCTTATCATAACCATCACCCTTAACCGAAACTTCACACTAACACTAAACCTAACCTCATGCTAACCCTAAACATAACCCCTAACCCTAACCCGAACCCTAAACCTAACCTTAACACTAACCTGAACACAAACCCAAACTCTAGCCCTAACTCTAAAAATAACCCTCACCCTATCCTAAACTTCATCCAAACCCTAACCCTAACTTTAACCCTAAACCTAAAGCTAACCTAAACCCTAGCCTTGAACCAATCTCTATCAATAACGCTAGTCCATTTGTAAGCCTAGACCGAACACTTATAATAACCCTGAACCTAACACTAAACTTAATCCTAATCCTAAACCTAGACCTAAGCCTAATCCTAACCCTAGACCTAATCCTAACCCTAACCTTAACTCTAACCTTGACCCTAAATAGAACACTGACTCTAACCCTCGACTTGGACCTAAATCTAAATCTTACCCTACACCTAACCCTAAACTTAAACCTAACCCTAACCCTAAACCTAAGCCTGACTCTCAACGGAACCCTAACCCCTAACCTAATCTTCTCCCTTAACATAAACTTCACCCTAACCCTAACCCTAAAACTAAACATAACACTAAATCTCACCCTAACCCTTACCCTAACCCTAATCCTAACCAAAACACTAACACTAATCCTAAACTTAACTCTAACCCTGACCCTAACTCTAACTCTAGCCTAATCCTAACCCTAGAACTGACCCTACACACTCAGCTTAAATGGAAACCTAGCAGTAACCTTCACCGGAATATCTAAACCTAACCCCAACCTTTAACCTAACCCTATTTTTTTTATCTCTAACCTTAACATAGCCCTAAACTTAACCATGACTTAAACCTAACACTAACCCTAACACTAACTCTAAACCTAACCTTAACCCTCAACTTAATCCTAACCTTATCCCTAACCCTAACGCCTAACGCTAACCCTAAGCTCAATCCTCACCCTTAACTTAAACTTCACCCTAACCCTAACCCTAAAGCGAACACTAACCCGAACCGTAAACCGAACCCTAAACCTGACCCTAACATTAACACAAACAGCTAACCCTAACACTAAGCCTAACCCTTAACTTAACCCTAACCTTAACACAAACACCAAACCCTAACGCTAACCCTCATCGTTCACCTAAACTTCACCCTAAACTTAAGCCTAACCCTAACCCTAAAACTAAACCTAACCCTAAACTATTCCCTAACTCTAGCCTAACCCTAAACCTAACCCGAACTCCAGCCCTAACCCTAACTGTAACACCGTAAAACATCAGCTTAACTGTAAACCTAACACTAAACCTCACACAAACCCCTAACCCTTTCCCTAACCCTAACCATATCCCTCATCCTAGCCCTAACCCTGACCTAAACCTAACCCTTACTCTAACCCTAAACTTAACCCTAACCTTCTCTCTGCCCTACCCTAACCCTAACTCTAACAATAACTCTAAACCTGCCCTAACCGTAACCCTGAAGCCTAGCACTAACTCTAACTCTAAACCTAACCCTAACCTAGCCCTACCCTTTAGCGTAAACCTAGCCTGAAACCTAGCCTTACATCTACCCGAACCCTAACCCTATTCCTAACCCTAACACTAACCTTAACCCTACTCTAACCTTAAACCTAACCCTGACTATTAACTGAACTTCACCCTAACACTAAGCCTAACTCTAACTCTAACCGTAACCATAACAATTACCTTAAACCCTCACCTTAACTGTAAACCTAAGCCTAACCCTCACCCTAACCCTTAACCGTATCCCCAACCCTAAACCTAATGCTATCCCAAACCTTATCCCTAACCCTAACCCTAATACGAACAATAACCCTAACCTAACCCTAATATTAACCCTAAACTTAACCCTACCCGAACCATAAACCTAACCCTAACACCCTAAACCTAACGTCTAACACCATCTCTAATCCTAACCCTTATCATAACCATCACCCTTAACCGAAACTTCACGCTAACACTAAACCTAACCTCATGCTAACCCTAAACATAACCCCTAACCCTAACCCGAACCCTAAACCTAACCTTAACACTAACCTGAACACAAACCCAAACTCTAGCCCTAACTCTAAAAATAACCCTCACCCTATCCTAAACTTCATCCAAACCCTAACCCTAACTTTAACCCTAAACCTAAACCTAACCTAAACCCTAGCCTTGAACCAATCTCTATCAATAACGCTAGTCCATTTGTAAGCCTAGACCGAACACTTATAATAACCCTGAACCTAACACTAAACTTAATCCTAATCCTAAACCTAGACCTAAGCCTAATCCTAACCCTAGACCTAATCCTAACCCTAACCTTAACTCTAACCTTGACCCTAAATAGAACACTGACTCTAACCCTCGACTTGGACCTAAATCTAAATCTTACCCTACACCTAACCCTAAACTTAAACCTAACCCTAACCCTAAACCTAAGCCTGACTCTCAACGGAACCCTAACCCCTAACCTAATCTTCTCCCTTAACATAAACTTCACCCTAACCCTAACCCTAAAACTAAACATAACACTAAATCTCACCCTAACCCTTACCCTAACCCTAATCCTAACCAAAACACTAACACTAATCCTAAACTTAACTCTAACCCTGACCCTAACTCTAACTCTAGCCTAATCCTAACCCTAGAACTGACCCTACACACTCAGCTTAAATGGAAACCTAGCAGTAACCTTCACCGGAATATCTAAACCTAACCCCAACCTTTAACCTATTTTTTTTTTATCTCTAACCTTAACATAGCCCTAAACTTAACCATGACTTAAACCTAACACTAACCCTAACACTAACTCTAAACCTAACCTTAACCCTCAACTTAATCCTAACCTTATCCCTAACCCTAACGCCTAACGCTAACCCTAAGCTCAATCCTCACCCTTAACTTAAACTTCACCCTAACCCTAACCCTAAAGCGAACACTAACCCGAACCGTAAACCGAACCCTAAACCTGACCCTAACATTAACACAAACAGCTAACCCTAACACTAAGCCTAACCCTTAACTTAACCCTAACCTTAACACAAACACCAAACCCTAACGCTAACCCTCATCCTTCACCTAAACTTCACCCTAAACTTAAGCCTAACCCTAACCCTAAAACTAAACCTAACCCTAAACTATTCCCTAACTCTAGCCTAACCCTAAACCTAACCCGAACTCCAGCCCTAACCCTAACTGTAACACCGTAAAACATCAGCTTAACTGTAAACCTAACACTAAACCTCACACAAACCCCTAACCCTTTCCCTAACCCTAACCATATCCCTCATCCTAGCCCTAACCCTGACCTAAACCTAACCCTTACTCTAACCCTAAACTTAACCCTAACCTTCTCTCTGCCCTACCCTAACCCTAACTCTAACAATAACTCTAAACCTGCCCTAACCGTAACCCTGAAGCCTAGCACTAACTCTAACTCTAAACCTAACCCTAACCTAGCCCTACCCTTTAGCGTAAACCTAGCCTGAAACCTAGCCTTACATCTACCCGAACCCTAACCCTATTCCTAACCCTAACACTAACCTTAACCCTACTCTAACCTTAAACCTAACCCTGACTATTAACTGAACTTCACCCTAACTCTAAGCCTAACTCTAACTCTAACCGTAACCATAACAATTACCTTAAACCCTCACCTTAACTGTAAACCTAAGCCTAACCCTCACCCTAACCCTTAACCGTATCCCCAACCCTAAACCTAATGCTATCCCAAACCTTATCCCTAACCCTAACCCTAATACGAACAATAACCCTAACCTAACCCTAATATTAACCCTAAACTTAACCCTACCCGAACCATAAACCTAACCCTAACACCCTAAACCTAACGTCTAACACCATCTCTAATCCTAACCCTTATCATAACCATCACCCTTAACCGAAACTTCACACTAACACTAAACCTAACCTCATGCTAACCCTAAACATAACCCCTAACCCTAACCCGAACCCTAAACCTAACCTTAACACTAACCTGAACACAAACCCAAACTTTAGTCCTAACTCTAAAAATAACCCTCACCCTATCCTAAACTTCATCCAAACCCTAACCCTAACTTTAACCCTAAACCTAAACCTAACCTAAACCCTAGCCTTGAACCAATCTCTATCAATAACGCTAGTCCATTTGTAAGCCTAGACCGAACACTTATAATAACCCTGAACCTAACACTAAACTTAATCCTAATCCTAAACCTAGACCTAAGCCTAATCCTAACCCTAGACCTAATCCTAACCCTAACCTTAACTCTAACCTTGACCCTAAATAGAACACTGACTCTAACCCTCGACTTGGACCTAAATCTAAATCTTACCCTACACCTAACCCTAAACTTAAACCTAACCCTAACCCTAAACCTAAGCCTGACTCTCAACTGAACCCTAACCCCTAACCTAATCTTCTCCCTTAACATAAACTTCACCCTAACCCTAACCCTAAAACTAAACATAACACTAAATCTCACCCTAACCCTTACCCTAACCCTAATCCTAACCAAAACACTAACACTAATCCTAAACTTAACTCTAACCCTGACCCTAACTCTAACTCTAGCCTAATCCTAACCCTAGAACTGACCCTACACACTCAGCTTAAATGGAAACCTAGCAGTAACCTTCACCGGAATATCTAAACCTAACCCCAACCTTTAACCTAACCCTATTTTTTTTATCTCTAACCTTAACATAGCCCTAAACTTAACCATGACTGAAACCTAACACTAACCCTAACACTAACTCTAAACCTAACCTTAACCCTCAACTTAATCCTAACCTTATCCCTAACCCTAACGCCTAACGCTAACCCTAAGCTCAATCCTCACCCTTAACTTAAACTTCACCCTAACCCTAACCCTAAAGCGAACACTAACCCGAACCGTAAACCGAACCCTAAACCTGACCCTAACATTAACACAAACAGCTAACCCTAACACTAAGCCTAACCCTTAACTTAACCCTAACCTTAACACAAACACCAAACCCTAACGCTAACCCTCATCCTTCACCTAAACTTCACCCTAAACTTAAGCCTAACCCTAACCCTAAAACTAAACCTAACCCTAAACTATTCCCTAACTCTAGCCTAACCCTAAACCTAACCCGAACTCCAGCCCTAACCCTAACTGTAACACCGTAAAACATCAGCTTAAGTGTAAACCTAACACTAAACCTCACACAAACCCCTAACCCTTTCCCTAACCCTAACCATATCCCTCATCCTAGCCCTAACCCTGACCTAAACCTAACCCTTACTCTAACCCTAAACTTAACCCTAACCTTCTCTCTGCCCTAACCCTAACCCTAACTCTAACAATAACTCTAAACCTGCCCTAACCGTAACCCTGAAGCCTAGCACTAACTCTAACTCTAAACCTAACCCTAACCTAGCCCTACCCTTTAGCGTAAACCTAGCCTGAAACCTAGCCTTACATCTACCCGAACCCTAACCCTATTCCTAACCCTAACACTAACCTTAACCCTACTCTAACCTTAAACCTAACCCTGACTATTAACTGAACTTCACCCTAACTCTAAGCCTAACTCTAACTCTAACCGTAACCATAACAATTACCTTAAACCCTCACCTTAACTGTAAACCTAAGCCTAACCCTCACCCTAACCCTTAACCGTATCCCCAACCCTAAACCTAATGCTATCCCAAACCTTATCCCTAACCCTAACCCTAATACGAACAATAACCCTAACCTAACCCTAATATTAACCCTAAACTTAACCCTACCCGAACCATAAACCTAACCCTAACACCCTAAACCTAACGTCTAACACCATCTCTAATCCTAACCCTTATCATAACCATCACCCTTAACCGAAACTTCACACTAACACTAAACCTAACCTCATGCTAACCCTAAACATAACCCCTAACCCTAACCCGAACCCTAAACCTAACCTTAACACTAACCTGAACACAAACCCAAACTTTAGTCCTAACTCTAAAAATAACCCTCACCCTATCCTAAACTTCATCCAAACCCTAACCCTAACTTTAACCCTAAACCTAAACCTAACCTAAACCCTAGCCTTGAACCAATCTCTATCAATAACGCTAGTCCATTTGTAAGCCTAGACCGAACACTTATAATAACCCTGAACCTAACACTAAACTTAATCCTAATCCTAAACCTAGACCTAAGCCTAATCCTAACCCTAGACCTAATCCTAACCCTAACCTTAACTCTAACCTTGACCCTAAATAGAACACTGACTCTAACCCTCGACTTGGACCTAAATCTAAATCTTACCCTACACCTAACCCTAAACTTAAACCTAACCCTAACCCTAAACCTAAGCCTGACTCTCAACTGAACCCTAACCCCTAACCTAATCTTCTCCCTTAACATAAACTTCACCCTAACCCTAACCCTAAAACTAAACATAACACTAAATCTCACCCTAACCCTTACCCTAACCCTAATCCTAACCAAAACACTAACACTAATCCTAAACTTAACTCTAACCCTGACCCTAACTCTAACTCTAGCCTAATCCTAACCCTAGAACTGACCCTACACACTCAGCTTAAATGGAAACCTAGCAGTAACCTTCACCGGAATATCTAAACCTAACCCCAACCTTTAACCTAACCCTATTTTTTTTATCTCTAACCTTAACATAGCCCTAAACTTAACCATGACTGAAACCTAACACTAACCCTAACACTAACTCTAAACCTAACCTTAACCCTCAACTTAATCCTAACCTTATCCCTAACCCTAACGCCTAACGCTAACCCTAAGCTCAATCCTCACCCTTAACTTAAACTTCACCCTAACCCTAACCCTAAAGCGAACACTAACCCGAACCGTAAACCGAACCCTAAACCTGACCCTAACATTAACACAAACAGCTAACCCTAACACTAAGCCTAACCCTTAACTTAACCCTAACCTTAACACAAACACCAAACCCTAACGCTAACCCTCATCCTTCACCTAAACTTCACCCTAAACTTAAGCCTAACCCTAACCCTAAAACTAAACCTAACCCTAAACTATTCCCTAACTCTAGCCTAACCCTAAACCTAACCCGAACTCCAGCCCTAACCCTAACTGTAACACCGTAAAACATCAGCTTAAGTGTAAACCTAACACTAAACCTCACACAAACCCCTAACCCTTTCCCTAACCCTAACCATATCCCTCATCCTAGCCCTAACCCTGACCTAAACCTAACCCTTACTCTAACCCTAAACTTAACCCTAACCTTCTCTCTGCCCTAACCCTAACCCTAACTCTAACAATAACTCTAAACCTGCCCTAACCGTAACCCTGAAGCCTAGCACTAACTCTAACTCTAAACCTAACCCTAACCTAGCCCTACCCTTTAGCGTAAACCTAGCCTGAAACCTAGCCTTACATCTACCCGAACCCTAACCCTATTCCTAACCCTAACACTAACCTTAACCCTACTCTAACCTTAAACCTAACCCTGACTATTAACTGAACTTCACCCTAACTCTAAGCCTAACTCTAACTCTAACCGTAACCATAACAATTACCTTAAACCCTCACCTTAACTGTAAACCTAAGCCTAACCCTCACCCTAACCCTTAACCGTATCCCCAACCCTAAACCTAATGCTATCCCAAACCTTATCCCTAACCCTAACCCTAATACGAACAATAACCCTAACCTAACCCTAATATTAACCCTAAACTTAACCCTACCCGAACCATAAACCTAACCCTAACACCCTAAACCTAACGTCTAACACCATCTCTAATCCTAACCCTTATCATAACCATCACCCTTAACCGAAACTTCACACTAACACTAAACCTAACCTCATGCTAACCCTAAACATAACCCCTAACCCTAACCCGAACCCTAAACCTAACCTTAACACTAACCTGAACACAAACCCAAACTCTAGTCCTAACTCTAAAAATAACCCTCACCCTATCCTAAACTTCATCCAAACCCTAACCCTAACTTTAACCCTAAACCTAAACCTAACCTAAACCCTAGCCTTGAACCAATCTCTATCAATAACGCTAGTCCATTTGTAAGCCTAGACCGAACACTTATAATAACCCTGAACCTAACACTAAACTTAATCCTAATCCTAAACCTAGACCTAAGCCTAATCCTAACCCTAGACCTAATCCTAACCCTAACCTTAACTCTAACCTTGACCCTAAATAGAACACTGACTCTAACCCTCGACTTGGACCTAAATCTAAATCTTACCCTACACCTAACCCTAAACTTAAACCTAACCCTAACCCTAAACCTAAGCCTGACTCTCAACGGAACCCTAACCCCTAACCTAATCTTCTCCCTTAACATAAACTTCACCCTAACCCTAACCCTAAAACTAAACATAACACTAAATCTCACCCTAACCCTTACCCTAACCCTAATCCTAACCAAAACACTAACACTAATCCTAAACTTAACTCTAACCCTGACCCTAACTCTAACTCTAGCCTAATCCTAACCCTAGAACTGACCCTACACACTCAGCTTAAATGGAAACCTAGCAGTAACCTTCACCGGAATATCTAAACCTAACCCCAACCTTTAACCTAACCCTATTTTTTTTATCTCTAACCTTAACATAGCCCTAAACTTAACCATGACTGAAACCTAACACTAACCCTAACACTAACTCTAAACCTAACCTTAACCCTCAACTTAATCCTAACCTTATCCCTAACCCTAACGCCTAACGCTAACCCTAAGCTCAATCCTCACCCTTAACTTAAACTTCACCCTAACCCTAACCCTAAAGCGAACACTAACCCGAACCGTAAACCGAACCCTAAACCTGACCCTAACATTAACACAAACAGCTAACCCTAACACTAAGCCTAACCCTTAACTTAACCCTAACCTTAACACAAACACCAAACCCTAACGCTAACCCTCATCCTTCACCTAAACTTCACCCTAAACTTAAGCCTAACCCTAACCCTAAAACTAAACCTAACCCTAAACTATTCCCTAACTCTAGCCTAACCCTAAACCTAACCCGAACTCCAGCCCTAACCCTAACTGTAACACCGTAAAACATCAGCTTAAGTGTAAACCTAACACTAAACCTCACACAAACCCCTAACCCTTTCCCTAACCCTAACCATATCCCTCATCCTAGCCCTAACCCTGACCTAAACCTAACCCTTACTCTAACCCTAAACTTAACCCTAACCTTCTCTCTGCCCTAACCCTAACCCTAACTCTAACAATAACTCTAAACCTGCCCTAACCGTAACCCTGAAGCCTAGCACTAACTCTAACTCTAAACCTAACCCTAACCTAGCCCTACCCTTTAGCGTAAACCTAGCCTGAAACCTAGCCTTACATCTACCCGAACCCTAACCCTATTCCTAACCCTAACACTAACCTTAACCCTACTCTAACCTTAAACCTAACCCTGACTATTAACTGAACTTCACCCTAACTCTAAGCCTAACTCTAACTCTAACCGTAACCATAACAATTACCTTAAACCCTCACCTTAACTGTAAACCTAAGCCTAACCCTCACCCTAACCCTTAACCGTATCCCCAACCCTAAACCTAATGCTATCCCAAACCTTATCCCTAACCCTAACCCTAATACGAACAATAACCCTAACCTAACCCTAATATTAACCCTAAACTTAACCCTACCCGAACCATAAACCTAACCCTAACACCCTAAACCTAACGTCTAACACCATCTCTAATCCTAACCCTTATCATAACCATCACCCTTAACCGAAACTTCACACTAACACTAAACCTAACCTCATGCTAACCCTAAACATAACCCCTAACCCTAACCCGAACCCTAAACCTAACCTTAACACTAACCTGAACACAAACCCAAACTTTAGTCCTAACTCTAAAAATAACCCTCACCCTATCCTAAACTTCATCCAAACCCTAACCCTAACTTTAACCCTAAACCTAAACCTAACCTAAACCCTAGCCTTGAACCAATCTCTATCAATAACGCTAGTCCATTTGTAAGCCTAGACCGAACACTTATAATAACCCTGAACCTAACACTAAACTTAATCCTAATCCTAAACCTAGACCTAAGCCTAATCCTAACCCTAGACCTAATCCTAACCCTAACCTTAACTCTAACCTTGACCCTAAATAGAACACTGACTCTAACCCTCGACTTGGACCTAAATCTAAATCTTACCCTACACCTAACCCTAAACTTAAACCTAACCCTAACCCTAAACCTAAGCCTGACTCTCAACTGAACCCTAACCCCTAACCTAATCTTCTCCCTTAACATAAACTTCACCCTAACCCTAACCCTAAAACTAAACATAACACTAAATCTCACCCTAACCCTTACCCTAACCCTAATCCTAACCAAAACACTAACACTAATCCTAAACTTAACTCTAACCCTGACCCTAACTCTAACTCTAGCCTAATCCTAACCCTAGAACTGACCCTACACACTCAGCTTAAATGGAAACCTAGCAGTAACCTTCACCGGAATATCTAAACCTAACCCCAACCTTTAACCTAACCCTATTTTTTTTATCTCTAACCTTAACATAGCCCTAAACTTAACCATGACTGAAACCTAACACTAACCCTAACACTAACTCTAAACCTAACCTTAACCCTCAACTTAATCCTAACCTTATCCCTAACCCTAACGCCTAACGCTAACCCTAAGCTCAATCCTCACCCTTAACTTAAACTTCACCCTAACCCTAACCCTAAAGCGAACACTAACCCGAACCGTAAACCGAACCCTAAACCTGACCCTAACATTAACACAAACAGCTAACCCTAACACTAAGCCTAACCCTTAACTTAACCCTAACCTTAACACAAACACCAAACCCTAACGCTAACCCTCATCCTTCACCTAAACTTCACCCTAAACTTAAGCCTAACCCTAACCCTAAAACTAAACCTAACCCTAAACTATTCCCTAACTCTAGCCTAACCCTAAACCTAACCCGAACTCCAGCCCTAACCCTAACTGTAACACCGTAAAACATCAGCTTAAGTGTAAACCTAACACTAAACCTCACACAAACCCCTAACCCTTTCCCTAACCCTAACCATATCCCTCATCCTAGCCCTAACCCTGACCTAAACCTAACCCTTACTCTAACCCTAAACTTAACCCTAACCTTCTCTCTGCCCTAACCCTAACCCTAACTCTAACAATAACTCTAAACCTGCCCTAACCGTAACCCTGAAGCCTAGCACTAACTCTAACTCTAAACCTAACCCTAACCTAGCCCTACCCTTTAGCGTAAACCTAGCCTGAAACCTAGCCTTACATCTACCCGAACCCTAACCCTATTCCTAACCCTAACACTAACCTTAACCCTACTCTAACCTTAAACCTAACCCTGACTATTAACTGAACTTCACCCTAACTCTAAGCCTAACTCTAACTCTAACCGTAACCATAACAATTACCTTAAACCCTCACCTTAACTGTAAACCTAAGCCTAACCCTCACCCTAACCCTTAACCGTATCCCCAACCCTAAACCTAATGCTATCCCAAACCTTATCCCTAACCCTAACCCTAATACGAACAATAACCCTAACCTAACCCTAATATTAACCCTAAACTTAACCCTACCCGAACCATAAACCTAACCCTAACACCCTAAACCTAACGTCTAACACCATCTCTAATCCTAACCCTTATCATAACCATCACCCTTAACCGAAACTTCACACTAACACTAAACCTAACCTCATGCTAACCCTAAACATAACCCCTAACCCTAACCCGAACCCTAAACCTAACCTTAACACTAACCTGAACACAAACCCAAACTCTAGTCCTAACTCTAAAAATAACCCTCACCCTATCCTAAACTTCATCCAAACCCTAACCCTAACTTTAACCCTAAACCTAAACCTAACCTAAACCCTAGCCTTGAACCAATCTCTATCAATAACGCTAGTCCATTTGTAAGCCTAGACCGAACACTTATAATAACCCTGAACCTAACACTAAACTTAATCCTAATCCTAAACCTAGACCTAAGCCTAATCCTAACCCTAGACCTAATCCTAACCCTAACCTTAACTCTAACCTTGACCCTAAATAGAACACTGACTCTAACCCTCGACTTGGACCTAAATCTAAATCTTACCCTACACCTAACCCTAAACTTAAACCTAACCCTAACCCTAAACCTAAGCCTGACTCTCAACGGAACCCTAACCCCTAACCTAATCTTCTCCCTTAACATAAACTTCACCCTAACCCTAACCCTAAAACTAAACATAACACTAAATCTCACCCTAACCCTTACCCTAACCCTAATCCTAACCAAAACACTAACACTAATCCTAAACTTAACTCTAACCCTGACCCTAACTCTAACTCTAGCCTAATCCTAACCCTAGAACTGACCCTACACACTCAGCTTAAATGGAAACCTAGCAGTAACCTTCACCGGAATATCTAAACCTAATCCCAACCTTTAACCTAACCCTATTTTTTTTTATCTCTAACCTTAACATAGCCCTAAACTTAACCATGACTTAAACCTAACACTAACCCTAACACTAACTCTAAACCTAACCTTAACCCTCAACTTAATCCTAACCTTATCCCTAACCCTAACGCCTAACGCTAACCCTAAGCTCAATCCTCACCCTTAACTTAAAATTCACCCTAACCCTAACCCTAAAGCGAACACTAACCCGAACCGTAAACCGAACCCTAAACCTGACCCTAACATTAACACAAACAGCTAACCCTAACACTAAGCCTAACCCTTAACTTAACCCTAACCTTAACACAAACACCAAACCCTAACGCTAACCCTCATCCTTCACCTAAACTTCACCCTAAACATAAGCCTAACCCTAACCCTAAAACTAAACCTAACCCTAAACTATTCCCTAACTCTAGCCTAACCCTAAACCTAACCCGAACTCCAGCCCTAACCCTAACTGTAACACCGTAAAACATCAGCTTAACTGTAAACCTAACACTAAACCTCACACAAACCCCTAACCCTTTCCCTAACCCTAACCATATCCCTCATCCTAGCCCTAACCCTGACCTAAACCTAACCCTTACTCTAACCCTAAACTTAACCCTAACCTTCTCTCTGCCCTACCCTAACCCTAACTCTAACAATAACTCTAAACCTGCCCTAACCGTAACCCTGAACCCTTGCACTAACTCTAACTCTAAACCTCACCCTAACCTGGCCCTACCCTTTAGCGTAAACCTAGCCTGAAACCTAGCCTTACATCTACCCGAACCCTAACCCTATTCCTAACCCTAACACTAACCTTAACCCTACTCTAACCTTAAACCTAACCCTGACTATTAACTGAACTTCACCCTAACTCTAAGCCTAACTCTAACTCTAACCGTAACCATAACAATTACCTTAAACCCTCACCTTAACTGTAAACCTAAGCCTAACCCTCACCCTAACCCTTAACCGTATCCCCAACCCTAAACCTAATGCTATCCCAAACCTTATCCCTAACCCTAACCCTAATACGAACAATAACCCTAACCTAACCCTAATATTAACCCTAAACTTAACCCTACCCGAACCATAAGCCTAACCCTAACACCCTAAACCTAACGTCTAACACCATCTCTAATCCTAACCCTTATCATAACCATCACCCTTAACCGAAACTTCACACTAACACTAAACCTAACCTCATGCTAACCCTAAACATAACCCCTAACCCTAACCCGAACCCTAAACCTAACCTTAACACTAACCTGAACACAAACCCAAACTCTAGCCCTAACTCTAAAAATAACCCTCACCCTATCCTAAACTTCATCCAAACCCTAACCCTAACTTTAACCCTAAACCTAAACCTAACCTAAACCCTAGCCTTGAACCAATCTCTATCAATAACGCTAGTCCATTTGTAAGCCTAGACCGAACACTTATAATAACCCTGAACCTAACACTAAACTTAATCCTAATCCTAAACCTAGACCTAAGCCTAATCCTAACCCTAGACCTAATCCTAACCCTAACCTTAACTCTAACCTTGACCCTAAATAGAACACTGACTCTAACCCTCGACTTGGACCTAAATCTAAATCTTACCCTACACCTAACCCTAAACTTAAACCTAACCCTAACCCTAAACCTAAGCCTGACTCTCAACTGAACACTAACCCCTAACCTAATCTTCTCCCTTAACATAAACTTCACCCTAACCCTAACCCTAAAACTAAACATAACACTAAATCTCACCCTAACCCTTACCCTAACCCTAATCCTAACCAAAACACTAACACTAATCCTAAACTTAACTCTAACCCTGACCCTAACTCTAACTCTAGCCTAATCCTAACCCTAGAACTGACACTACACACTCAGCTTAAATGGAAACCTAGCAGTAACCTTCACCGGAATATCTAAACCTAACCCCAACCTTTAACCTAACCCTATTTTTTTTATCTCTAACCTTAACATAGCCCTAAACTTAACCATGACTTAAACCTAACACTAACCCTAACACTAACTCTAAACCTAACCTTAACCCTCAACTTAATCCTAACCTTATCCCTAACCCTAACCCCTAACGCTAACCCTAAGCTCAAACCTCACCCTTAATTTAAACTTCACCCTAACCCTAACCCTAAAGCGAACACTAACCCGAACCGTAAACCGAACCCTAAACCTGACCCTAACATTAACACAAACAGCTAACCCTAACACTAAGCCTAACCCTAAACTTAACCATAACCTTAACACAAACACCAAACCCTAACGCTAACCCTCATCCTTCACCTAAACTTCACCCTAAACATAAGCCTAACCCTAACCCTAAAACTAAACCTAACCCTAAACTATTCCCTAACTCTAGCCTAACCCTAAACCTAACCCTAACTCCAGCCCTAACCCTAACTGTAACACCGTAAAACATCAGCTTAAGTGTAAACATAACACTAAACCTCACACAAACCCCTAACCCTTTCCCTAACCCTAACCATATCCCTCATCCTAGCCCTAACCCTGACCTAAACCTAACCCTTACTCTAACCCTAAACTTAACCCTAACCTTCTCTCTGCCCTACCCTAACCCTAACTCTAACAATAACTCTAAACCTGCCCTAACCGTAACCCTGAACCCTTGCACTAACTCTAACTCTAAACCTCACCCTAACCTGGCCCTACCCTTTAGCGTAAACCTAGCCTGAAACCTAGCCTTACATCTACCCGAACCCTAACCCTATTCCTAACCCTAACACTAACCTTAACCCTACTCTAACCTTAAACCTAACCCTGACTATTAACTGAACTTCACCCTAACTCTAAGCCTAACTCTAACTCTAACCGTAACCATAACAATTACCTTAAACCCTCACCTTAACTGTAAACCTAAGCCTAACCCTCACCCTAACCCTTAACCGTATCCCCAACCCTAAACCTAATGCTATCCCAAACCTTATCCCTAACCCTAACCCTAATACGAACAATAACCCTAACCTAACCCTAATATTAACCCTAAACTTAACCCTACCTGAACCATAAACCTAACCCTAACACCCTAAACCTAACGTCTAACACCATCTCTAATCCTAACCCTTATCATAACCATCACCCTTAACCGAAACTTCACACTAACACTAAACCTAACCTCATGCTAACCCTAAACATAACCCCTAACCCTAACCCGAACCCTAAACCTAACCTTAACACTAACCTGAACACAAACCCAAACTCTAGTCCTAACTCTAAAAATAACCCTCACCCTATCCTAAACTTCATCCAAACCCTAACCCTAACTTTAACCCTAAACCTAAACCTAACCTAAACCCTAGCCTTGAACCAATCTCTATCAATAACGCTAGTCCATTTGTAAGCCTAGACCGAACACTTATAATAACCCTGAACCTAACACTAAACTTAATCCTAATCCTAAACCTAGACCTAAGCCTAATCCTAACCCTAGACCTAATCCTAACCCTAACCTTAACTCTAACCTTGACCCTAAATAGAACACTGACTCTAACCCTCGACTTGGACCTAAATCTAAATCTTACCCTACACCTAACCCTAAACTTAAACCTAACCCTAACCCTAAACCTAAGCCTGACTCTCAACGGAACCCTAACCCCTAACCTAATCTTCTCCCTTAACATAAACTTCACCCTAACCCTAACCCTAAAACTAAACATAACACTAAATCTCACCCTAACCCTTACCCTAACCCTAATCCTAACCAAAACACTAACACTAATCCTAAACTTAACTCTAACCCTGACCCTAACTCTAACTCTAGCCTAATCCTAACCCTAGAACTGACCCTACACACTCAGCTTAAATGGAAACCTAGCAGTAACCTTCACCGGAATATCTAAACCTAACCCCAACCTTTAACCTAACCCAATTTTTTTTATCTCTAACCTTAACATAGCCCTAAACTTAACCATGACTGAAACCTAACACTAACCCTAACACTAACTCTAAACCTAACCTTAACCCTCAACTTAATCCTAACCTTATCCCTAACCCTAACCCCTAACGCTAACCCTAAGCTCAAACCTCACCCTTAACTTAAACTTCACCCTAACCCTAACCCTAAAGCGAACACTAACCCGAACCGTAAACCGAACCCTAAACCTGACCCTAACATTAACACAAACAGCTAACCCTAACACTAAGCCTAACCCTAAACTTAACCATAACCTTAACACAAACACCAAACCCTAACGCTAACCCTCATCCTTCACCTAAACTTCACCCTAAACATAAGCCTAACCCTAACCCTAAAACTAAACCTAACCCTAAACTATTCCCTACCTCTAGCCTAACCCTAAACCTAACCCGAACTCCAGCCCTAACCCTAACTGTAACACCGTAAAACATCAGCTTAACTGTAAACCTAACACTAAACCTCACACACACCCCTAACCCTTTCCCTAACCCTAACCATATCCCTCATCCTAGCCCTAACCCTGACCTAAACATAACCCTTACTCTAACCCTAAACTTAACCCTAACCTTCTCTCTGCCCTACCCTAACCCTAACTCTAACAATAACTCTAAACCTGCCCTAACCGTAACCCTGAACCCTTGCACTAACTCTAACTCTAAACCTCACCCTAACCTGGCCCTACCCTTTAGCGTAAACCTAGCCTGAAACCTAGCCTTACATCTACCCGAACCCTAACCCTATTCCTAACCCTAACACTAACCTTAACCCTACTCTAACCTTAAACCTAACCCTGACTATTAACTGAACTTCACCCTAACTCTAAGCCTAACTCTAACTCTAACCGTAACCATAACAATTACCTTAAACCCTCACCTTAACTGTAAACCTAAGCCTAACCCTCACCCTAACCCTTAACCGTATCCCCAACCCTAAACCTAATGCTATCCCAAACCTTATCCCTAACCCTAACCCTAATACGAACAATAACCCTAACCTAACCCTAATATTAACCCTAAACTTAACCCTACCCGAACCATAAACCTAACCCTAACACCCTAAACCTAACGTCTAACACCATCTCTAATCCTAACCCTTATCATAACCATCACCCTTAACCGAAACTTCACACTAACACTAAACCTAACCTCATGCTAACCCTAAACATAACCCCTAACCCTAACCCGAACCCTAAACCTAACCTTAACACTAACCTGAACACAAACCCAAACTCTAGCCCTAACTCTAAAAATAACCCTCACCCTATCCTAAACTTCATCCAAACCCTAACCCTAACTTTAACCCTAAACCTAAACCTAACCTAAACCCTAACCTTGAACCAATCTCTATCAATAACGCTAGTCCATTTGTAAGCCTAGACCGAACACTTATAATAACCCTGAACCTAACACTAAACTTAATCCTAATCCTAAACCTAGACCTAAGCCTAATCCTAACCCTAGACCTAATCCTAACCCTAACCTTAACTCTAACCTTGACCCTAAATAGAACACTGACTCTAACCCTCGACTTGGACCTAAATCTAAATCTTACCCTACACCTAACCCTAAACTTAAACCTAACCCTAACCCTAAACCTAAGCCTGACTCTCAACGGAACCCTAACCCCTAACCTAATCTTCTCCCTTAACATAAACTTCACCCTAACCCTAACCCTAAAACTAAACATAACACTAAATCTCACCCTAACCCTTACCCTAACCCTAATCCTAACCAAAACACTAACACTAATCCTAAACTTAACTCTAACCCTGACCCTAACTCTAACTCTAGCCTAATCCTAACCCTAGAACTGACCCTACACACTCAGCTTAAATGGAAACCTAGCAGTAACCTTCACCGGAATATCTAAACCTAAAGCCAACCTTTAACCTAACCCTATTTTTTTTTATCTCTAACCTTAACATAGCCCTAAACTTAACCATGACTTAAACCTAACACTAACCCTAACACTAACTCTAAACCTAACCTTAACCCTCAACTTAATCCTAACCTTATCCCTAACCCTAACGCCTAACGCTAAACCTAAGCTCAATCCTCACCCTTAACTTAAAATTCACCCTAACCCTAACCCTAAAGCGAACACTAACCCGAACCGTAAACCGAACCCTAAACCTGACCCTAACATTAACACAAACAGCTAACCCTAACACTAAGCCTAACCCTTAACTTAACCCTAACCTTAACACAAACACCAAACCCTAACGCTAACCCTCATCCTTCACCTAAACTTCACCCTAAACATAAGCCTAACCCTAACCCTAAAACTAAACCTAACCCTAAACTATTCCCTAACTCTAGCCTAACCCTAAACCTAACCCGAACTCCAGCCCTAACCCTAACTGTAACACCGTAAAACATCAGCTTAAGTGTAAACATAACACTAAACCTCACACAAACCCCTAACCCTTTCCCTAACCCTAACCATATCCCTCATCCTAGCCCTAACCCTGACCTAAACCTAACCCTTACTCTAACCCTAAACTTAACCCTAACCTTCTCTCTGCCCTACCCTAACCCTAACTCTAACAATAACTCTAAACCTGCCCTAACCGTATCCCTGAACCCTTGCACTAACTCTAACTCTAAACCTCACCCTAACCTGGCCCTACCCTTTAGCGTAAACCTAGCCTGAAACCTAGCCTTACATCTACCCGAACCCTAACCCTATTCCTAACCCTAACACTAACCTTAACCCTACTCTAACCTTAAACCTAACCCTGACTATTAACTGAACTTCACCCTAACTCTAAGCCTAACTCTAACTCTAACCGTAACCATAACAATTACCTTAAACCCTCACCTTAACTGTAAACCTAAGCCTAACCCTCACCCTAACCCTTAACCGTATCCCCAACCCTAAACCTAATGCTATCCCAAACCTTATCCCTAACCCTAACCCTAATACGAACAATAACCCTAACCTAACCCTAATATTAACCCTAAACTTAACCCTACCCGAACCATAAGCCTAACCCTAACACCCTAAACCTAACGTCTAACACCATCTCTAATCCTAACCCTTATCATAACCATCACCCTTAACCGAAACTTCACACTAACACTAAACCTAACCTCATGCTAACCCTAAACATAACCCCTAACCCTAACCCGAACCCTAAACCTAACCTTAACACTAACCTGAACACAAACCCAAACTCTAGCCCTAACTCTAAAAATAACCCTCACCCTATCCTAAACTTCATCCAAACCCTAACCCTAACTTTAACCCTAAACCTAAACCTAACCTAAACCCTAACCTTGAACCAATCTCTATCAATAACGCTAGTCCATTTGTAAGCCTAGACCGAACACTTATAATAACCCTGAACCTAACACTAAACTTAATCCTAATCCTAAACCTAGACCTAAGCCTAATCCTAACCCTAGACCTAATCCTAACCCTAACCTTAACTCTAACCTTGACCCTAAATAGAACACTGACTCTAACCCTCGACTTGGACCTAAATCTAAATCTTACCCTACACCTAACCCTAAACTTAAACCTAACCCTAACCCTAAACCTAAGCCTGACTCTCAACGGAACCCTAACCCCTAACCTAATCTTCTCCCTTAACATAAACTTCACCCTAACCCTAACCCTAAAACTAAACATAACACTAAATCTCACCCTAACCCTTACCCTAACCCTAATCCTAACCAAAACACTAACACTAATCCTAAACTTAACTCTAACCCTGACCCTAACTCTAACTCTAGCCTAATCCTAACCCTAGAACTGACCCTACACACTCAGCTTAAATGGAAACCTAGCAGTAACCTTCACCGGAATATCTAAACCTAACCCCAACCTTTAACCTAACCCTATTTTTTTTATCTCTAACCTTAACATAGCCCTAAACTTAACCATGACTGAAACCTAACACTAACCCTAACACTAACTCTAAACCTAACCTTAACCCTCAACTTAATCCTAACCTTATCCCTAACCCTAACCCCTAACGCTAACCCTAAGCTCAAACCTCACCCTTAACTTAAACTTCACCCTAACCCTAACCCTAAAGCGAACACTAACCCGAACCGTAAACCGAACCCTAAACCTGACCCTAACATTAACACAAACAGCTAACCCTAACACTAAGCCTAACCCTAAACTTAACCATAACCTTAACACAAACACCAAACCCTAACGCTAACCCTCATCCTTCACCTAAACTTCACCCTAAACATAAGCCTAACCCTAACCCTAAAACTAAACCTAACCCTAAACTATTCCCTACCTCTAGCCTAACCCTAAACCTAACCCGAACTCCAGCCCTAACCCTAACTGTAACACCGTAAAACATCAGCTTAAGTGTAAACCTAACACTAAACCTCACACACACCCCTAACCCTTTCCCTAACCCTAACCATATCCCTCATCCTAGCCCTAACCCTGACCTAAACCTAACCCTTACTCTAACCCTAAACTTAACCCTAACCTTCTCTCTGCCCTACCCTAACCCTAACTCTAACAATAACTCTAAACCTGCCCTAACCGTAACCCTGAACCCTTGCACTAACTCTAACTCTAAACCTCACCCTAACCTGGCCCTACCCTTTAGCGTAAACCTAGCCTGAAACCTAGCCTTACATCTACCCGAACCCTAACCCTATTCCTAACCCTAACACTAACCTTAACCCTACTCTAACCTTAAACCTAACCCTGACTATTAACTGAACTTCACCCTAACTCTAAGCCTAACTCTAACTCTAACCGTAACCATAACAATTACCTTAAACCCTCACCTTAACTGTAAACCTAAGCCTAACCCTCACCCTAACCCTTAACCGTATCCCCAACCCTAAACCTAATGCTATCCCAAACCTTATCCCTAACCCTAACCCTAATACGAACAATAACCCTAACCTAACCCTAATATTAACCCTAAACTTAACCCTACCCGAACCATAAACCTAACCCTAACACCCTAAACCTAACGTCTAACACCATCTCTAATCCTAACCCTTATCATAACCATCACCCTTAACCGAAACTTCACACTAACACTAAACCTAACCTCATGCTAACCCTAAACATAACCCCTAACCCTAACCCGAACCCTAAACCTAACCTTAACACTAACCTGAACACAAACCCAAACTCTAGCCCTAACTCTAAAAATAACCCTCACCCTATCCTAAACTTCATCCAAACCCTAACCCTAACTTTAACCCTAAACCTAAAGCTAACCTAAACCCTAGCCTTGAACCAATCTCTATCAATAACGCTAGTCCATTTGTAAGCCTAGACCGAACACTTATAATAACCCTGAACCTAACACTAAACTTAATCCTAATCCTAAACCTAGACCTAAGCCTAATCCTAACCCTAGACCTAATCCTAACCCTAACCTTAACTCTAACCTTGACCCTAAATAGAACACTGACTCTAACCCTCGACTTGGACCTAAATCTAAATCTTACCCTACACCTAACCCTAAACTTAAACCTAACCCTAACCCTAAACCTAAGCCTGACTCTCAACGGAACCCTAACCCCTAACCTAATCTTCTCCCTTAACATAAACTTCACCCTAACCCTAACCCTAAAACTAAACATAACACTAAATCTCACCCTAACCCTTACCCTAACCCTAATCCTAACCAAAACACTAACACTAATCCTAAACTTAACTCTAACCCTGACCCTAACTCTAACTCTAGCCTAATCCTAACCCTAGAACTGACCCTACACACTCAGCTTAAATGGAAACCTAGCAGTAACCTTCACCGGAATATCTAAACCTAACCCCAACCTTTAACCTAACCCTATTTTTTTTATCTCTAACCTTAACATAGCCCTAAACTTAACCATGACTTAAACCTAACACTAACCCTAACACTAACTCTAAACCTAACCTTAACCCTCAACTTAATCCTAACCTTATCCCTAACCCTAACGCCTAACGCTAACCCTAAGCTCAATCCTCACCCTTAACTTAAACTTCACCCTAACCCTAACCCTAAAGCGAACACTAACCCGAACCGTAAACCGAACCCTAAACCTGACCCTAACATTAACACAAACAGCTAACCCTAACACTAAGCCTAACCCTTAACTTAACCCTAACCTTAACACAAACACCAAACCCTAACGCTAACCCTCATCCTTCACCTAAACTTCACCCTAAACTTAAGCCTAACCCTAACCCTAAAACTAAACCTAACCCTAAACTATTCCCTACCTCTAGCCTAACTCTAAACCTAACCCTAACTCCAGCCCTAACCCTAACTGTAACACCGTAAAACATCAGCTTAAGTGTAAACATAACACTAAACCTCACACAAACCCCTAACCCTTTCCCTAACCCTAACCATATCCCTCATCCTAGCCCTAACCCTGACCTAAACCTAACCCTTACTCTAACCCTAAACTTAACCCTAACCTTCTCTCTGCCCTACCCTAACCCTAACTCTAACAATAACGCTAAACCTGCCCTAACCGTAACCCTGAACCCTTGCACTAACTCTAACTCTAAACCTCACCCTAACCTGGCCCTACCCTTTAGCGTAAACCTAGCCTGAAACCTAGCCTTACATCTACCCGAACCCTAACCCTATTCCTAACCCTAACACTAACCTTAACCCTACTCTAACCTTAAACCTAACCCTGACTATTAACTGAACTTCACCCTAACTCTAAGCCTAACTCTAACTCTAACCGTAACCATAACAATTACCTTAAACCCTCACCTTAACTGTAAACCTAAGCCTAACCCTCACCCTAACCCTTAACCGTATCCCCAACCCTAAACCTAATGCTATCCCAAACCTTATCCCTAACCCTAACCCTAATACGAACAATAACCCTAACCTAACCCTAATATTAACCCTAAACTTAACCCTACCCGAACCATAAGCCTAACCCTAACACCCTAAACCTAACGTCTAACACCATCTCTAATCCTAACCCTTATCATAACCATCACCCTTAACCGAAACTTCACACTAACACTAAACCTAACCTCATGCTAACCCTAAACATAACCCCTAACCCTAACCCGAACCCTAAACCTAACCTTAACACTAACCTGAACACAAACCCAAACTCTAGCCCTAACTCTAAAAATAACCCTCACCCTATCCTAAACTTCATCCAAACCCTAACCCTAACTTTAACCCTAAACCTAAACCTAACCTAAACCCTAACCTTGAACCAATCTCTATCAATAACGCTAGTCCATTTGTAAGCCTAGACCGAACACTTATAATAACCCTGAACCTAACACTAAACTTAATCCTAATCCTAAACCTAGACCTAAGCCTAATCCTAACCCTAGACCTAATCCTAACCCTAACCTTAACTCTAACCTTGACCCTAAATAGAACACTGACTCTAACCCTCGACTTGGACCTAAATCTAAATCTTACCCTACACCTAACCCTAAACTTAAACCTAACCCTAACCCTAAACCTAAGCCTGACTCTCAACGGAACCCTAACCCCTAACCTAATCTTCTCCCTTAACATAAACTTCACCCTAACCCTAACCCTAAAACTAAACATAACACTAAATCTCACCCTAACCCTTACCCTAACCCTAATCCTAACCAAAACACTAACACTAATCCTAAACTTAACTCTAACCCTGACCCTAACTCTAACTCTAGCCTAATCCTAACCCTAGAACTGACCCTACACACTCAGCTTAAATGGAAACCTAGCAGTAACCTTCACCGGAATATCTAAACCTAACCCCAACCTTTAACCTAACCCTATTTTTTTTATCTCTAACCTTAACATAGCCCTAAACTTAACCATGACTGAAACCTAACACTAACCCTAACACTAACTCTAAACCTAACCTTAACCCTCAACTTAATCCTAACCTTATCCCTAACCCTAACCCCTAACGCTAACCCTAAGCTCAAACCTCACCCTTAACTTAAACTTCACCCTAACCCTAACCCTAAAGCGAACACTAACCCGAACCGTAAACCGAACCCTAAACCTGACCCTAACATTAACACAAACAGCTAACCCTAACACTAAGCCTAACCCTAAACTTAACCATAACCTTAACACAAACACCAAACCCTAACGCTAACCCTCATCCTTCACCTAAACTTCACCCTAAACATAAGCCTAACCCTAACCCTAAAACTAAACCTAACCCTAAACTATTCCCTACCTCTAGCCTAACCCTAAACCTAACCCGAACTCCAGCCCTAACCCTAACTGTAACACCGTAAAACATCAGCTTAAGTGTAAACCTAACACTAAACCTCACACACACCCCTAACCCTTTCCCTAACCCTAACCATATCCCTCATCCTAGCCCTAACCCTGACCTAAACCTAACCCTTACTCTAACCCTAAACTTAACCCTAACCTTCTCTCTGCCCTACCCTAACCCTAACTCTAACAATAACTCTAAACCTGCCCTAACCGTAACCCTGAACCCTTGCACTAACTCTAACTCTAAACCTCACCCTAACCTGGCCCTACCCTTTAGCGTAAACCTAGCCTGAAACCTAGCCTTACATCTACCCGAACCCTAACCCTATTCCTAACCCTAACACTAACCTTAACCCTACTCTAACCTTAAACCTAACCCTGACTATTAACTGAACTTCACCCTAACTCTAAGCCTAACTCTAACTCTAACCGTAACCATAACAATTACCTTAAACCCTCACCTTAACTGTAAACCTAAGCCTAACCCTCACCCTAACCCTTAACCGTATCCCCAACCCTAAACCTAATGCTATCCCAAACCTTATCCCTAACCCTAACCCTAATACGAACAATAACCCTAACCTAACCCTAATATTAACCCTAAACTTAACCCTACCCGAACCATAAACCTAACCCTAACACCCTAAACCTAACGTCTAACACCATCTCTAATCCTAACCCTTATCATAACCATCACCCTTAACCGAAACTTCACACTAACACTAAACCTAACCTCATGCTAACCCTAAACATAACCCCTAACCCTAACCCGAACCCTAAACCTAACCTTAACACTAACCTGAACACAAACCCAAACTCTAGCCCTAACTCTAAAAATAACCCTCACCCTATCCTAAACTTCATCCAAACCCTAACCCTAACTTTAACCCTAAACCTAAAGCTAACCTAAACCCTAGCCTTGAACCAATCTCTATCAATAACGCTAGTCCATTTGTAAGCCTAGACCGAACACTTATAATAACCCTGAACCTAACACTAAACTTAATCCTAATCCTAAACCTAGACCTAAGCCTAATCCTAACCCTAGACCTAATCCTAACCCTAACCTTAACTCTAACCTTGACCCTAAATAGAACACTGACTCTAACCCTCGACTTGGACCTAAATCTAAATCTTACCCTACACCTAACCCTAAACTTAAACCTAACCCTAACCCTAAACCTAAGCCTGACTCTCAACGGAACCCTAACCCCTAACCTAATCTTCTCCCTTAACATAAACTTCACCCTAACCCTAACCCTAAAACTAAACATAACACTAAATCTCACCCTAACCCTTACCCTAACCCTAATCCTAACCAAAACACTAACACTAATCCTAAACTTAACTCTAACCCTGACCCTAACTCTAACTCTAGCCTAATCCTAACCCTAGAACTGACCCTACACACTCAGCTTAAATGGAAACCTAGCAGTAACCTTCACCGGAATATCTAAACCTAACCCCAACCTTTAACCTAACCCTATTTTTTTTATCTCTAACCTTAACATAGCCCTAAACTTAACCATGACTTAAACCTAACACTAACCCTAACACTAACTCTAAACCTAACCTTAACCCTCAACTTAATCCTAACCTTATCCCTAACCCTAACGCCTAACGCTAACCCTAAGCTCAATCCTCACCCTTAACTTAAACTTCACCCTAACCCTAACCCTAAAGCGAACACTAACCCGAACCGTAAACCGAACCCTAAACCTGACCCTAACATTAACACAAACAGCTAACCCTAACACTAAGCCTAACCCTTAACTTAACCCTAACCTTAACACAAACACCAAACCCTAACGCTAACCCTCATCCTTCACCTAAACTTCACCCTAAACTTAAGCCTAACCCTAACCCTAAAACTAAACCTAACCCTAAACTATTCCCTACCTCTAGCCTAACTCTAAACCTAACCCTAACTCCAGCCCTAACCCTAACTGTAACACCGTAAAACATCAGCTTAAGTGTAAACATAACACTAAACCTCACACAAACCCCTAACCCTTTCCCTAACCCTAACCATATCCCTCATCCTAGCCCTAACCCTGACCTAAACCTAACCCTTACTCTAACCCTAAACTTAACCCTAACCTTCTCTCTGCCCTACCCTAACCCTAACTCTAACAATAACGCTAAACCTGCCCTAACCGTAACCCTGAACCCTTGCACTAACTCTAACTCTAAACCTCACCCTAACCTGGCCCTACCCTTTAGCGTAAACCTAGCCTGAAACCTAGCCTTACATCTACCCGAACCCTAACCCTATTCCTAACCCTAACACTAACCTTAACCCTACTCTAACCTTAAACCTAACCCTGACTATTAACTGAACTTCACCCTAACTCTAAGCCTAACTCTAACTCTAACCGTAACCATAACAATTACCTGAAACCCTCACCTTAACTGTAAACCTAAGCCTAACCCTCACCCTAACCCTTAACCGTATCCCCAACCCTAAACCTAATGCTATCCCAAACCTTATCCCTAACCCTAACCCTAATACGAACAATAACCCTAACCTAACCCTAATATTAACCCTAAACTTAACCCTACCCGAACCATAAACCTAACCCTAACACCCTAAACCTAACGTCTAACACCATCTCTAATCCTAACCCTTATCATAACCATCACCCTTAACCGAAACTTCACACTAACACTAAACCTAACCTCATGCTAACCCTAAACATAACCCCTAACCCTAACCCGAACCCTAAACCTAACCTTAACACTAACCTGAACACAAACCCAAACTCTAGCCCTAACTCTAAAAATAACCCTCACCCTATCCTAAACTTCATCCAAACCCTAACCCTAACTTTAACCCTAAACCTAAACCTAACCTAAACCCTAACCTTGAACCAATCTCTATCAATAACGCTAGTCCATTTGTAAGCCTAGACCGAACACTTATAATAACCCTGAACCTAACACTAAACTTAATCCTAATCCTAAACCTAGACCTAAGCCTAATCCTAACCCTAGACCTAATCCTAACCCTAACCTTAACTCTAACCTTGACCCTAAATAGAACACTGACTCTAACCCTCGACTTGGACCTAAATCTAAATCTTACCCTACACCTAACCCTAAACTTAAACCTAACCCTAACCCTAAACCTAAGCCTGACTCTCAACGGAACCCTAACCCCTAACCTAATCTTCTCCCTTAACATAAACTTCACCCTAACCCTAACCCTAAAACTAAACATAACACTAAATCTCACCCTAACCCTTACCCTAACCCTAATCCTAACCAAAACACTAACACTAATCCTAAACTTAACTCTAACCCTGACCCTAACTCTAACTCTAGCCTAATCCTAACCCTAGAACTGACCCTACACACTCAGCTTAAATGGAAACCTAGCAGTAACCTTCACCGGAATATCTAAACCTAACCCCAACCTTTAACCTAACCCTATTTTTTTTATCTCTAACCTTAACATAGCCCTAAACTTAACCATGACTGAAACCTAACACTAACCCTAACACTAACTCTAAACCTAACCTTAACCCTCAACTTAATCCTAACCTTATCCCTAACCCTAACCCCTAACGCTAACCCTAAGCTCAAACCTCACCCTTAACTTAAACTTCACCCTAACACTAACCCTAAAGCGAACACTAACCCGAACCGTAAACCGAAGCCTAAACCTGACCCTAACATTAACACAAACAGCCAACCCTAACACTAAGCCTAACCCTAAACTTAACCCTAACGTTAACACAAACACCAAACCCTAACGCTAACCCTCATCCTTCCCCTAAACTTCACCCTAAACATAAGCCTAACCCTAACCCTAAAACTAAACCTAACCCTAAACTATTCCCTAACTCTAGCCTAACCCTAAACCTAACCCGAACTCCAGCCCTAACCCTAACTGTAACACCGTAAAACATCAGCTTAACTGTAAACCTAACACTAAACCTCACAGAAACCCCTAACCCTTTCCCTAAACCTAACCATATCCCTCATCCTAGCCCTAACCCTGACCTAAACCTAACCCTTACTCTAACCCTAAACTTAACCCTAACCTTCTCTCTGCCCTACCCTAACCCTAACTCTAACAATAACTCTAAACCTGCCCTAACCGTAACCCTGAACCCTAGCACTAACTCTAACTCTAAACCTAACCCTAACCTAGCCCTACCCTTTAGCGTAAACCTAGCCTGAAACCTAGCCTTACATCTACCCGAACCCTAACCCTATTCCTAACCCTAACACTAACCTTAACCCTACTCTAACCTTAAACCTAACCCTGACTATTAACTGAACTTCACCCTAACTCTAAGCCTAACTCTAACTCTAACCGTAACCATAACAATTACCTTAAACCCTCACCTTAACTGTAAACCTAAGCCTAACCCTCACCCTAACCCTTAACCGTATCCCCAACCCTAAACCTAATGCTATCCCAAACCTTATCCCTAACCCTAACCCTAATACGAACAATAACCCTAACCTAACCCTAATATTAACCCTAAACTTAACCCTACCCGAACCATAAACCTAACCCTAACACCCTAAACCTAACGTCTAACACCATCTCTAATCCTAACCCTTATCATAACCATCACCCTTAACCGAAACTTCACACTAACACTAAACCTAACCTCATGCTAACCCTAAACATAACCCCTAACCCTAACCCGAACCCTAAACCTAACCTTAACACTAACCTGAACACAAACCCAAACTCTAGTCCTAACTCTAAAAATAACCCTCACCCTATCCTAAACTTCATCCAAACCCTAACCCTAACTTTAACCCTAAACCTAAACCTAACCTAAACCCTAGCCTTGAACCAATCTCTATCAATAACGCTAGTCCATTTGTAAGCCTAGACCGAACACTTATAATAACCCTGAACCTAACACTAAACTTAATCCTAATCCTAAACCTAGACCTAAGCCTAATCCTAACCCTAGACCTAATCCTAACCCTAACCTTAACTCTAACCTTGACCCTAAATAGAACACTGACTCTAACCCTCGACTTGGACCTAAATCTAAATCTTACCCTACACCTAACCCTAAACTTAAACCTAACCCTAACCCTAAACCTAAGCCTGACTCTCAACGGAACCCTAACCCCTAACCTAATCTTCTCCCTTAACATAAACTTCACCCTAACCCTAACCCTAAAACTAAACATAACACTAAATCTCACCCTAACCCTTACCCTAACCCTAATCCTAACCAAAACACTAACACTAATCCTAAACTTAACTCTAACCCTGACCCTAACTCTAACTCTAGCCTAATCCTAACCCTAGAACTGACCCTACACACTCAGCTTAAATGGAAACCTAGCAGTAACCTTCACCGGAATATCTAAACCTAACCCCAACCTTTAACCTAACCCTATTTTTTTTATCTCTAACCTTAACATAGCCCTAAACTTAACCATGACTGAAACCTAACACTAACCCTAACACTAACTCTAAACCTAACCTTAACCCTCAACTTAATCCTAACCTTATCCCTAACCCTAACCCCTAACGCTAACCCTAAGCTCAAACCTCACCCTTAACTTAAACTTCACCCTAACCCTAACCCTAAAGCGAACACTAACCCGAACCGTAAACCGAACCCTAAACCTGACCCTAACATTAACACAAACAGCTAACCCTAACACTAAGCCTAACCCTAAACTTAACCATAACCTTAACACAAACACCAAACCCTAACGCTAACCCTCATCCTTCACCTAAACTTCACCCTAAACATAAGCCTAACCCTAACCCTAAAACTAAACCTAACCCTAAACTATTCCCTACCTCTAGCCTAACCCTAAACCTAACCCTAACTCCAGCCCTAACCCTAACTGTAACACCGTAAAACATCAGCTTAAGTGTAAACATAACACTAAACCTCACACAAACCCCTAACCCTTTCCCTAACCCTAACCATATCCCTCATCCTAGCCCTAACCCTGACCTAAACCTAACCCTTACTCTAACCCTAAACTTAACCCTAACCTTCTCTCTGCCCTACCCTAACCCTAACTCTAACAATAACTCTAAACCTGCCCTAACCGTAACCCTGAACCCTTGCACTAACTCTAACTCTAAACCTCACCCTAACCTGGCCCTACCCTTTAGCGTAAACCTAGCCTGAAACCTAGCCTTACATCTACCCGAACCCTAACCCTATTCCTAACCCTAACACTAACCTTAACCCTACTCTAACCTTAAACCTAACCCTGACTATTAACTGAACTTCACCCTAACTCTAAGCCTAACTCTAACTCTAACCGTAACCATAACAATTACCTTAAACCCTCACCTTAACTGTAAACCTAAGCCTAACCCTCACCCTAACCCTTAACCGTATCCCCAACCCTAAACCTAATGCTATCCCAAACCTTATCCCTAACCCTAACCCTAATACGAACAATAACCCTAACCTAACCCTAATATTAACCCTAAACTTAACCCTACCCGAACCATAAACCTAACCCTAACACCCTAAACCTAACGTCTAACACCATCTCTAATCCTAACCCTTATCATAACCATCACCCTTAACCGAAACTTCACACTAACACTAAACCTAACCTCATGCTAACCCTAAACATAACCCCTAACCCTAACCCGAACCCTAAACCTAACCTTAACACTAACCTGAACACAAACCCAAACTCTAGCCCTAACTCTAAAAATAACCCTCACCCTATCCTAAACTTCATCCAAACCCTAACCCTAACTTTAACCCTAAACCTAAACCTAACCTAAACCCTAACCTTGAACCAATCTCTATCAATAACGCTAGTCCATTTGTAAGCCTAGACCGAACACTTATAATAACCCTGAACCTAACACTAAACTTAATCCTAATCCTAAACCTAGACCTAAGCCTAATCCTAACCCTAGACCTAATCCTAACCCTAACCTTAACTCTAACCTTGACCCTAAATAGAACACTGACTCTAACCCTCGACTTGGACCTAAATCTAAATCTTACCCTACACCTAACCCTAAACTTAAACCTAACCCTAACCCTAAACCTAAGCCTGACTCTCAACGGAACCCTAACCCCTAACCTAATCTTCTCCCTTAACATAAACTTCACCCTAACCCTAACCCTAAAACTAAACATAACACTAAATCTCACCCTAACCCTTACCCTAACCCTAATCCTAACCAAAACACTAACACTAATCCTAAACTTAACTCTAACCCTGACCCTAACTCTAACTCTAGCCTAATCCTAACCCTAGAACTGACCCTACACACTCAGCTTAAATGGAAACCTAGCAGTAACCTTCACCGGAATATCTAAACCTAACCCCAACCTTTAACCTAACCCTATTTTTTTTATCTCTAACCTTAACATAGCCCTAAACTTAACCATGACTGAAACCTAACACTAACCCTAACACTAACTCTAAACCTAACCTTAACCCTCAACTTAATCCTAACCTTATCCCTAACCCTAACCCCTAACGCTAACCCTAAGCTCAAACCTCACCCTTAACTTAAACTTCACCCTAACCCTAACCCTAAAGCGCACACTAACCCGAACCGTAAACCGAACCCTAAACCTGACCCTAACATTAACACAAACAGCTAACCCTAACACTAAGCCTAACCCTAAACTTAACCATAACCTTAACACAAACACCAAACCCTAACGCTAACCCTCATCCTTCACCTAAACTTCACCCTAAACATAAGCCTAACCCTAACCCTAAAACTAAACCTAACCCTAAACTATTCCCTAACTCTAGCCTAACCCTAAACCTAACCCTAACTCCAGCCCTAACCCTAACTGTAACACCGTAAAACATCAGCTTAAGTGTAAACATAACACTAAACCTCACACAAACCCCTAACCCTTTCCCTAACCCTAACCATATCCCTCATCCTAGCCCTAACCCTGACCTAAACCTAACCCTTACTCTAACCCTAAACTTAACCCTAACCTTCTCTCTGCCCTACCCTAACCCTAACTCTAACAATAACTCTAAACCTGCCCTAACCGTAACCCTGAACCCTTGCACTAACTCTAACTCTAAACCTCACCCTAACCTGGCCCTACCCTTTAGCGTAAACCTAGCCTGAAACCTAGCCTTACATCTACCCGAACCCTAACCCTATTCCTAACCCTAACACTAACCTTAACCCTACTCTAACCTTAAACCTAACCCTGACTATTAACTGAACTTCACCCTAACTCTAAGCCTAACTCTAACTCTAACCGTAACCATAACAATTACCTTAAACCCTCACCTTAACTGTAAACCTAAGCCTAACCCTCACCCTAACCCTTAACCGTATCCCCAACCCTAAACCTAATGCTATCCCAAACCTTATCCCTAACCCTAACCCTAATACGAACAATAACCCTAACCTAACCCTAATATTAACCCTAAACTTAACCCTACCCGAACCATAAACCTAACCCTAACACCCTAAACCTAACGTCTAACACCATCTCTAATCCTAACCCTTATCATAACCATCACCCTTAACCGAAACTTCACACTAACACTAAACCTAACCTCATGCTAACCCTAAACATAACCCCTAACCCTAACCCGAACCCTAAACCTAACCTTAACACTAACCTGAACACAAACCCAAACTCTAGCCTTAACTCTAAAAATAACCCTCACCCTATCCTAAACTTCATCCAAACCCTAACCCTAACTTTAACCCTAAACCTAAACCTAACCTAAACCCTAACCTTGAACCAATCTCTATCAATAACGCTAGTCCATTTGTAAGCCTAGACCGAACACTTATAATAACCCTGAACCTAACACTAAACTTAATCCTAATCCTAAACCTAGACCTAAGCCTAATCCTAACCCTAGACCTAATCCTAACCCTAACCTTAACTCTAACCTTGACCCTAAATAGAACACTGACTCTAACCCTCGACTTGGACCTAAATCTAAATCTTACCCTACACCTAACCCTAAACTTAAACCTAACCCTAACCCTAAACCTAAGCCTGACTCTCAACGGAACCCTAACCCCTAACCTAATCTTCTCCCTTAACATAAACTTCACCCTAACCCTAACCCTAAAACTAAACATAACACTAAATCTCACCCTAACCCTTACCCTAACCCTAATCCTAACCAAAACACTAACACTAATCCTAAACTTAACTCTAACCCTGACCCTAACTCTAACTCTAGCCTAATCCTAACCCTAGAACTGACCCTACACACTCAGCTTAAATGGAAACCTAGCAGTAACCTTCACCGGAATATCTAAACCTAACCCCAACCTTTAACCTAACCCTATTTTTTTTATCTCTAACCTTAACATAGCCCTAAACTTAACCATGACTGAAACCTAACACTAACCCTAACACTAACTCTAAACCTAACCTTAACCCTCAACTTAATCCTAACCTTATCCCTAACCCTAACCCCTAACGCTAACCCTAAGCTCAAACCTCACCCTTAACTTAAACTTCACCCTAACCCTAACCCTAAAGCGAACACTAACCCGAACCGTAAACCGAACCCTAAACCTGACCCTAACATTAACACAAACAGCTAACCCTAACACTAAGCCTAACCCTAAACTTAACCATAACCTTAACACAAACACCAAACCCTAACGCTAACCCTCATCCTTCACCTAAACTTCACCCTAAACATAAGCCTAACCCTAACCCTAAAACTAAACCTAACCCTAAACTATTCCCTAACTCTAGCCTAACCCTAAACCTAACCCGAACTCCAGCCCTAACCCTAACTGTAACACCGTAAAACATCAGCTTAAGTGTAAACATAACACTAAACCTCACACAAACCCCTAACCCTTTCCCTAACCCTAACCATATCCCTCATCCTAGCCCTAACCCTGACCTAAACCTAACCCTTACTCTAACCCTAAACTTAACCCTAACCTTCTCTCTGCCCTACCCTAACCCTAACTCTAACAATAACTCTAAACCTGCCCTAACCGTAACCCTGAACCCTTGCACTAACTCTAACTCTAAACCTCACCCTAACCTGGCCCTACCCTTTAGCGTAAACCTAGCCTGAAACCTAGCCTTACATCTACCCGAACCCTAACCCTATTCCTAACCCTAACACTAACCTTAACCCTACTCTAACCTTAAACCTAACCCTGACTATTAACTGAACTTCACCCTAACTCTAAGCCTAACTCTAACTCTAACCGTAACCATAACAATTACCTTAAACCCTCACCTTAACTGTAAACCTAAGCCTAACCCTCACCCTAACCCTTAACCGTATCCCCAACCCTAAACCTAATGCTATCCCAAACCTTATCCCTAACCCTAACCCTAATACGAACAATAACCCTAACCTAACCCTAATATTAACCCTAAACTTAACCCTACCCGAACCATAAACCTAACCCTAACACCCTAAACCTAACGTCTAACACCATCTCTAATCCTAACCCTTATCATAACCATCACCCTTAACCGAAACTTCACACTAACACTAAACCTAACCTCATGCTAACCCTAAACATAACCCCTAACCCTAACCCGAACCCTAAACCTAACCTTAACACTAACCTGAACACAAACCCAAACTCTAGCCCTAACTCTAAAAATAACCCTCACCCTATCCTAAACTTCATCCAAACCCTAACCCTAACTTTAACCCTAAACCTAAACCTAACCTAAACCCTAGCCTTGAACCAATCTCTATCAATAACGCTAGTCCATTTGTAAGCCTAGACAGAACACTTATAATAACCCTGAACCTAACACTAAAATTAATCCTAATCCTAAACCTAGACCTAAGCCTAATCCTAACCCTAGACCTAATCCTAACCCTAACCTTAACTCTAACCTTGACCCTAAATAGAACACTAACTCTAACCCTCGACTTGGACCTAAATCTAAATCTTACCCTACACCTAACCCTAAACTTAAACCTAACCCTAACCCTAAACCTAAGCCTGACTCTCAACTGAACCCTAACCCCTAACCTAATCTTCTCCCTTAACATAAACTTCACCCTAACCCTAACCCTAAAACTAAACATAACACTAAATCTCACCCTAACTCTTACCCTAACCCTAATCCTAACCAAAACACTAACACTAATCCTAAACTTAACTCTAACCCTGACCCTAACTCTAACTCTAGCCTAATCCTAACCCTAGAACTGACCCTACACACTCAGCTTAAATGGAAACCTAGCAGTAACCTTCACCGGAATATCTAAACCTAACCCCAACCTTTAACCTAACCCTATTTTTTTTATCTCTAACCTTAACATAGCCCTAAACTTAACCATGACTGAAACCTAACACTAACCCTAACACTAACTCTAAACCTAACCTTAACCCTCAACTTAATCCTAACCTTATCCCTAACCCTAACCCCTAACGCTAACCCTAAGCTCAAACCTCACCCTTAACTTAAACTTCACCCTAACCCTAACCCTAAAGCGAACACTAACCCGAACCGTAAACCGAACCCTAAACCTGACCCTAACATTAACACAAACAGCTAAACCTAACACTAACCCTAACCCTAAACTTAACCATAACCTTAACACAAACACCAAACCCTAACGCTAACCCTCATCCTTCACCTAAACTTCACCCTAAACATAAGCCTAACCCTAACCCTAAAACTAAACCTAACCCTAAACTATTCCCTAACTCTAGCCTAACCCTAAACCTAACCCGAACTCCAGCCCTAACCCTAACTGTAACACCGTAAAACAGCAGCTTAACTGTAAACCTAACACTAAACCTCACACAAACCCCTAACCCTTTCCCTAACCCTAACCATATCCCTCATCCTAGCCCTAACCCTGACCTCAACCTAGCCCTTACTCTAACCCTAAACTTAACCCTAACCTTCTCTCTGCCCTAACCCTAACCCTAACTCTAACAATAACTCTAAACCTGCCCTAACCGTAACCCTGAACCCTTGCACTAACTCTAACTCTAAACCTCACCCTAACCTAGCCCTACCCTTTAGCGTAAACCTAGCCTGAAACCTAGCCTTACATCTACCCGAACCCTAACCCTATTCCTAACCCTAACACTAACCTTAACCCTACTCTAACCTTAAACCTAACCCTGACTATTAACTGAACTTCACCCTAACTCTAAGCCTAACTCTAACTCTAACCGTAACCATAACAATTACCTTAAACCCTCACCTTAACTGTAAACCTAAGCCTAACCCTCACCCTAACCCTTAACCGTATCCCCAACCCTAAATCTAATGCTATCCCAAACCTTATCCCTAACCCTAACCCTAATACGAACAATAACCCTAACCTAACCCTAATATTAACCCTAAACTTAACCCTACCCGAACCATAAACCTAACCCTAACACCCTAAACCTAACGTCTAACACCATCTCTAATCCTAACCCTTATCATAACCATCACCCTTAACCGAAACTTCACACTAACACTAAACCTAACCTCATGCTAACCCTAAACATAACCCCTAACCCTAACCCGAACCCTAAACCTAACCTTAACACTAACCTGAACACAAACCCAAACTCTAGCCCTAACTCTAAAAATAACCCTCACCCTATCCTAAACTTCATCCAAACCCTAACCCTAACTTTAACCCTAAACCTAAACCTAACCTAAACCCTAGCCTTGAACCAATCTCTATCAATAACGCTAGTCCATTTGTAAGCCTAGACCGAACACTTATAATAACCCTGAACCTAACACTAAACTTAATCCTAATCCTAAACCTAGACCTAAGCCTAATCCTAACCCTAGACCTAATCCTAACCCTAACCTTAACTCTAACCTTGACCCTAAATAGAACACTAACTCTAACCCTCGACTTGGACCTAAATCTAAATCTTACCCTACACCTAACCCTAAACTTAAACCTAACCCTAACCCTAAACCTAAGCCTGACTCTCAACTGAACCCTAACCCCTAACCTAATCTTCTCCCTTAACATAAACTTCACCCTAACCCTAACCCTAAAACTAAACATAACACTAAATCTCACCCTAACTCTTACCCTAACCCTAATCCTAACCAAAACACTAACACTAATCCTAAACTTAACTCTAACCCTGACCCTAACTCTAACTCTAGCCTAATCCTAACCCTAGAACTGACCCTACACACTCAGCTTAAATGGAAACCTAGCAGTAACCTTCACCGGAATATCTAAACCTAACCCCAACCTTTAACCTAACCCTATTTTTTTTATCTCTAACCTTAACATAGCCCTAAACTTAACCATGACTGAAACCTAACACTAACCCTAACACTAACTCTAAACCTAACCTTAACCCTCAACTTAATCCTAACCTTATCCCTAACCCTAACCCCTAACGCTAACCCTAAGCTCAAACCTCACCCTTAACTTAAACTTCACCCTAACCCTAACCCTAAAGCGAACACTAACCCGAACCGTAAACCGAACCCTAAACCTGACCCTAACATTAACACAAACAGCTAACCCTAACACTAAGCCTAACCCTAAACTTAACCATAACCTTAACACAAACACCAAACCCTAACGCTAACCCTCATCCTTCACCTAAACTTCACCCTAAACATAAGCCTAACCCTAACCCTAAAACTAAACCTAACCCTAAACTATTCCCTAACTCTAGCCTAACCCTAAACCTAACCCTAACTCCAGCCCTAACCCTAACTGTAACACCGTAAAACATCAGCTTAAGTGTAAACATAACACTAAACCTCACACAAACCCCTAACCCTTTCCCTAACCCTAACCATATCCCTCATCCTAGCCCTAACCCTGACCTCAACCTAACCCTTACTCTAACCCTAAACTTAACCCTAACCTTCTCTCTGCCCTACCCTAACCCTAACTCTAACAATAACTCTAAACCTGCCCTAACCGTAACCCTGAACACTTGCACTAACTCTAACTCTAAACCTCACCCTAACCTGGCCCTACCCTTTAGCGTAAACCTAGCCTGAAACCTAGCCTTACATCTACCCGAACCCTAACCCTATTCCTAACCCTAACACTAACCTTAACCCTACTCTAACCTTAAACCTAACCCTGACTATTAACTGAACTTCACCCTAACTCTAAGCCTAACTCTAACTCTAACCGTAACCATAACAATTACCTTAAACCCTCACCTTAACTGTAAACCTAAGCCTAACCCTCACCCTAACCCTTAACCGTATCCCCAACCCTAAACCTAATGCTATCCCAAACCTTATCCCTAACCCTAACCCTAATACGAACAATAACCCTAACCTAACCCTAATATTAACCCTAAACTTAACCCTACCCGAACCATAAACCTAACCCTAACACCCTAAACCTAACGTCTAACACCATCTCTAATCCTAACCCTTATCATAACCATCACCCTTAACCGAAACTTCACACTAACACTAAACCTAACCTCATGCTAACCCTAAACATAACCCCTAACCCTAACCCGAACCCTAAACCTAACCTTAACACTAACCTGAACACAAACCCAAACTCTAGCCCTAACTCTAAAAATAACCCTCACCCTATCCTAAACTTCATCCAAACCCTAACCCTAACTTTAACCCTAAACCTAAACCTAACCTAAACCCTAGCCTTGAACCAATCTCTATCAATAACGCTAGTCCATTTGTAAGCCTAGACCGAACACTTATAATAACCCTGAACCTAACACTAAACTTAATCCTAATCCTAAACCTAGACCTAAGCCTAATCCTAACCCTAGACCTAATCCTAACCCTAACCTTAACTCTAACCTTGACCCTAAATAGAACACTAACTCTAACCCTCGACTTGGACCTAAATCTAAATCTTACCCTACACCTAACCCTAAACTTAAACCTAACCCTAACCCTAAACCTAAGCCTGACTCTCAACTGAACCCTAACCCCTAACCTAATCTTCTCCCTTAACATAAACTTCACCCTAACCCTAACCCTAAAACTAAACATAACACTAAATCTCACCCTAACTCTTACCCTAACCCTAATCCTAACCAAAACACTAACACTAATCCTAAACTTAACTCTAACCCTGACCCTAACTCTAACTCTAGCCTAATCCTAACCCTAGAACTGACCCTACACACTCAGCTTAAATGGAAACCTAGCAGTAACCTTCACCGGAATATCTAAACCTAACCCCAACCTTTAACCTAACCCTATTTTTTTTATCTCTAACCTTAACATAGCCCTAAACTTAACCATGACTGAAACCTAACACTAACCCTAACACTAACTCTAAACCTAACCTTAACCCTCAACTTAATCCTAACCTTATCCCTAACCCTAACCCCTAACGCTAACCCTAAGCTCAAACCTCACCCTTAACTTAAACTTCACCCTAACCCTAACCCTAAAGCGAACACTAACCCGAACCGTAAACCGAACCCTAAACCTGACCCTAACATTAACACAAACAGCTAACCCTAACACTAAGCCTAACCCTAAACTTAACCATAACCTTAACACAAACACCAAACCCTAACGCTAACCCTCATCCTTCACCTAAACTTCACCCTAAACATAAGCCTAACCCTAACCCTAAAACTAAACCTAAGCCTAAACTATTCCCTAACTCTAGCCTAACCCTAAACCTAACCCTAACTCCAGCCCTAACCCTAACTGTAACACCGTAAAACATCAGCTTAAGTGAAACATAACACTAAACCTCACACAAACCCCTAACCCTTTCCCTAACCCTAACCATATCCCTCATCCTAGCCCTAACCCTGACCTCAACCTAACCCTTACTCTAACCCTAAACTTAACCCTAACCTTCTCTCTGCCCTACCCTAACCCTAACTCTAACAATAAATCTAAACCTGCCCTAACCGTAACCCTGAACACTTGCACTAACTCTAACTCTAAACCTCACCCTAACCTGGCCCTACCCTTTAGCGTAAACCTAGCCTGAAACCTAGCCTTACATCTACCCGAACCCTAACCCTATTCCTAACCCTAACACTAACCTTAACCCTACTCTAACCTTAAACCTAACCCTGACTATTAACTGAACTTCACCCTAACTCTAAGCCTAACTCTAACTCTAACCGTAACCATAACAATTACCTTAAACCCTCACCTTAACTGTAAACCTAAGCCTAACCCTCACCCTAACCCTTAACCGTATCCCCAACCCTAAACCTAATGCTATCCCAAACCTTATCCCTAACCCTAACCCTAATACGAACAATAACCCTAACCTAACCCTAATATTAACCCTAAACTTAACCCTACCCGAACCATAAACCTAACCCTAACACCCTAAACCTAACGTCTAACACCATCTCTAATCCTAACCCTTATCATAACCATCACCCTTAACCGAAACTTCACACTAACACTAAACCTAACCTCATGCTAACCCTAAACATAACCCCTAACCCTAACCCGAACCCTAAACCTAACCTTAACACTAACCTGAACACAAACCCAAACTCTAGCCCTAACTCTAAAAATAACCCTCACCCTATCCTAAACTTCATCCAAACGCTAACCCTAACTTTAACCCTAAACCTAAACCTAACCTAAACCCTAACCTTGAACCAATCTCTATCAATAACGCTAGTCCATTTGTAAGCCTAGACCGAACACTTATAATAACCCTGAACCTAACACTAAACTTAATCCTAATCCTAAACCTAGACCTAAGCCTAATCCTAACCCTAGACCTAATCCTAACCCTAACCTTAACTCTAACCTTGACCCTAAATAGAACACTAACTCTAACCCTCGACTTGGACCTAAATCTAAATCTTACCCTACACCTAACCCTAAACTTAAACCTAACCCTAACCCTAAACCTAAGCCTGACTCTCAACGGAACCCTAACCCCTAACCTAATCTTCTCCCTTAACATAAACTTCACCCTAACCCTAACCCTAAAACTAAACATAACACTAAATCTCACCCTAACCCTTACCCTAACCCTAATCCTAACCAAAACACTAACACTAATCCTAAACTTAACTCTAACCCTGACCCTAACTCTAACTCTAGCCTAATCCTAACCCTAGAACTGACCCTACACACTCAGCTTAAATGGAAACCTAGCAGTAACCTTCACCGGAATATCTAAACCTAACCCCAACCTTTAACCTAACCCTATTTTTTTTATCTCTAACCTTAACATAGCCCTAAACTTAACCATGACTGAAACCTAACACTAACCCTAACACTAACTCTAAACCTAACCTTAACCCTCAACTTAATCCTAACCTTATCCCTAACCCTAACCCCTAACGCTAACCCTAAGCTCAAACCTCACCCTTAACTTAAACTTCACCCTAACCCTAACCGTAAAGCGAACACTAACCTGAACCGTAAACCGAAGCCTAAACCTGACCCTAACATTAACACAAACAGCTAACCCTAACACTAAGCCTAACCCTAAACTTAACCCTAACGTTAACACAAACACCAAACCCTAACGCTAACCCTCATCCTTCACCTAAACTTCACCCTAAACATAAGCCTAACCCTAACCCTAAAACTAAACCTAACCCTAAACTATTCCCTAACTCTAGCCTAACCCTAAACCTAACCCGAACTCCAGCCCTAACCCTAACTGTAACACCGTAAAACAGCAGCTTAACTGTAAACCTAACACTAAACCTCACACAAACCCCTAACCCTTTCCCTAACCCTAACCATATCCCTCATCCTAGCCCTAACCCTGACCTAAACCTAACCCTTACTCTAACCCTAAACTTAACCCTAACCTTCTCTCTGCCCTACCCTAACCCTAACTCTAACAATAACTCTAAACCTGCCCTAACCGTAACCCTGAACCCTTGCACTAACTCTAACTCTAAACCTCACCCGAACCTGGCCCTACCCTTTAGCGAAAACCTAGCCTGAAACCTAGCCTTACATCTACCCGAACCCTAACCCTATTCCTAACCCTAACACTAACCTTAACCCTACTCTAACCTTAAACCTAAACCTGACTATTAACTGAACTTCACCCTAACTCTAAGCCTAACTCTAACTCTAACCGTAACCATAACAATTACCTTAAACCCTCACCTTAACTGTAAACCTAAGCCTAACCCTCACCCTAACCCTTAACCGTATCCCCAACCCTAAATCTAATGCTATCCCAAACCTTATCCCTAACCCTAACCCTAATACGAACAATAACCCTAACCTAACCCTAATATTAACCCTAAACTTAACCCTACCCGAACCATAAACCTAACCCTAACACCCTAAACCTAACGTCTAACACCATCTCTAATCCTAACCCTTATCATAACCATCACCCTTAACCGAAACTTCACACTAACACTAAACCTAACCTCATGCTAACCCTAAACATAACCCCTAACCCTAAACCGAACCCTAAACCTAACCTTAACACTAACCTGAACACAAACCCAAACTCTAGCCCTAACTCTAAAAATAACCCTCACCCTATCCTAAACTTCATCCAAACCCTAACCCTAACTTTAACCCTAAACCTAAACCTAACCTAAACCCTAACCTTGAACCAATCTCTATCAATAACGCTAGTCCATTTGTAAGCCTAGACCGAACACTTATAATAACCCTGAACCTAACACTAAACTTAATCCTAATCCTAAACCTAGACCTAAGCCTAATCCTAACCCTAGACCTAATCCTAACCCTAACCTTAACTCTAACCTTGACCCTAAATAGAACACTAACTCTAACCCTCGACTTGGACCTAAATCTAAATCTTACCCTACACCTAACCCTAAACTTAAACCTAACCCTAACCCTAAACCTAAGCCTGACTCTCAACGGAACCCTAACCCCTAACCTAATCTTCTCCCTTAACATAAACTTCACCCTAACCCTAACCCTAAAACTAAACATAACACTAAATCTCACCCTAACGCTTACCCTAACCCTAATCCTAACCAAAACACTAACACTAATCCTAAACTTAACTCTAACCCTGACCCTAACTCTAACTCTAGCCTAATCCTAACCCTAGAACTGACCCTACACACTCAGCTTAAATGGAAACCTAGCAGTAACCTTCACCGGAATATCTAAACCTAACCCCAACCTTTAACCTAACCCTATTTTTTTTATCTCTAACCTTAACATAGCCCTAAACTTAACCATGACTGAAACCTAACACTAACCCTAACACTAACTCTAAACCTAACCTTAACCCTCAACTTAATCCTAGCCTTATCCCTAAACCTAACCCCTAACGCTAACCCTAAGCTCAAACCTCACCCTTAACTTAAACTTCACCCTAACCCTAACCCTAAAGCGAACACTAACCCGAACCGTAAACCGAACCCTAAACCTGACCCTAACATTAACACAAACAGCTAACCCTAACACTAAGCCTAACCCTAAACTTAACCCTAACCTTAACACAAACACCAAACCCTAACGCTAACCCTCATCCTTCACCTAAACTTCACCCTAAACATAAGCCTAACCCTAACCCTAAAACTAAACCTAACCCTAAACTATTCCCTAACTCTAGCCTAACCCTAAACCTAACCCGAACTCCAGCCCTAACCCTAACTGTAACACCGTAAAACATCAGCTTAACTGTAAACCTAACACTAAACCTCACACAAACCCCTAACCCTTTCCCTAACCCTAACCATATCCCTCATGCTAGCCCTAACCCTCACCTAAACCTAACCCTTACTCTAACCCTAAACTTAACCCTAACCTTCTCTCTGCCCTACCCTAACCCTAACTCTAACAATAACTCTAAACCTGCCCTAACCGTAACCCTGAACCCTAGCACTAACTCTAACTCTAAACCTAACCCTAACCTGGCCCTACCCTTTAGCGTAAACCTAGCCTGAAACCTAGCCTTACATCTACCCGAACCCTAACCCTATTCCTAACCCTAACACTAACCTTAACCCTACTCTAACCTTAAACCTAACCCTGACTATTAACTGAACTTCACCCTAACTCTAAGCCTAACTCTAACTCTAACCGTAACCATAACAATTACCTTAAACCCTCACCTTAACTGTAAACCTAAGCCTAACCCTCACCCTAACCCGTAACCGTATCCCCAACCCTAAACCTAATGCTATCCCAAACCTTATCCCTAACCCTAACCCTAATACGAACAATAACCCTAATCTAACCCTAATATTAACCCTAAACTTAACCCTACCCGAACCATAAACCTAACCCTAACACCCTAAACCTAACGTCTAACACCATCTCTAATCCTAACCCTTATCATAACCATCACCCTTAACCGAAACTTCACACTAACACTAAACCTAACCTCATGCTAACCCTAAACATAACCCCTAACCCTAACCCGAACCCTAAACCTAACCTTAACACTAACCTGAACACAAACCCAAACTCTAGCCCTAACTCTAAAAATAACCCTCACCCTATCCTAAACTTCATCCAAACCCTAACCCTAATTTTAACCCTAAACCTAAACCTAACCTAAACCCTAACCTTGAACCAATCTCTATCAATAACGCTAGTCCATTTGTAAGCCTAGACCGAACACTTATAATAACCCTGAACCTAACACTAAACTTAATCCTAATCCTAAACCTAGACCTAAGCCTAATCCTAACCCTAGACCTAATCCTAACCCTAACCTTAACTCTAACCTTGACCCTAAATAGAACACTAACTCTAACCCTCGACTTGGACCTAAATCTAAATCTTACCCTACACCTAACCCTAAACTTAAACCTAACCCTAACCCTAAACCTAAGCCTGACTCTCAACGGAACCCTAACCCCTAACCTAATCTTCTCCCTTAACATAAACTTCACCCTAACCCTAACCCTAAAACTAAACATAACACTAAATCTCACCCTAACCCTTACCCTAACCCTAATCCTAACCAAAACACTAACACTAATCCTAAACTTAACTCTAACCCAGACCCTAACTCTAACTCTAGCCTAATCCTAACCCTAGAACTGACCCTACACACTCAGCTTAAATGGAAACCTAGCAGTAACCTTCACCGGAATATCTAAACCTAACCCCAACCTTTAACCTAACCCTATTTTTTTTATCTCTAACCTTAACATAGCCCTAAACTTAACCATGACTGAAACCTAACACTAACCCTAACACTAACTCTAAACCTAACCTTAACCCTCAACTTAATCCTAACCTTATCCCTAACCCTAACCCCTAACGCTAACCCTAAGCTCAAACCTCACCCTTAACTTAAACTTCACCCTAACCCTAACCCTAAAGCGAACACTAACCCGAACCGTAAACCGAACCCTAAACCTGACCCTAACATTAACACAAACAGCCAACCCTAACACTAAGCCTAACCCTAAACTTAACCCTAACGTTAACACAAACACCAAACCCTAACGCTAACCCTCATCCTTCCCCTAAACTTCACCCTAAACATAAGCCTAACCCTAACCCTAAAACTAAACCTAACCCTAAACTATTCCCTAACTCTAGCCTAACCCTAAACCTAACCCTAACTCCAGCCCTAACCCTAACTGTAACACCGTAAAATATCAGCTTAAGTGTGAACATAACACTAAACCTCACACAAACCCCTAACCCTTTCCCTAACCCTAACCATATCCCTCATCCTAGCCCTAACCCTGACCTCAACCTAACCCTTACTCTAACCCTAAACTTAACCCTAACCTTCTCTCTGCCCTACCCTAACCCTAACTCTAACAATAAATCTAAACCTGCCCTAACCGTAACCCTGAACACTTGCACTAACTCTAACTCTAAACCTCACCCTAACCTGGCCCTACCCTTTAGCGTAAACCTAGCCTGAAACCTAGCCTTACATCTACCCGAACCCTAACCCTATTCCTAACCCTAACACTAACCTTAACCCTACTCTAACCTTAAACCTAACCCTGACTATTAACTGAACTTCACCCTAACTCTAAGCCTAACTCTAACTCTAACCGTAACCATAACAATTACCTTAAACCCTCACCTTAACTGTAAACCTAAGCCTAACCCTCACCCTAACCCTTAACCGTATCCCCAACCCTAAACCTAATGCTATCCCAAACCTTATCCCTAACCCTAACCCTAATACGAACAATAACCCTAACCTAACCCTAATATTAACCCTAAACTTAACCCTACCCGAACCATAAACCTAACCCTAACACCCTAAACCTAACGTCTAACACCATCTCTAATCCTAACCCTTATCATAACCATCACCCTTAACCGAAACTTCACACTAACACTAAACCTAACCTCATGCTAACCCTAAACATAACCCCTAACCCTAACCCGAACCCTAAACCTAACCTTAACACTAACCTGAACACAAACCCAAACTCTAGCCCTAACTCTAAAAATAACCCTCACCCTATCCTAAACTTCATCCAAACGCTAACCCTAACTTTAACCCTAAACCTAAACCTAACCTAAACCCTAACCTTGAACCAATCTCTATCAATAACGCTAGTCCATTTGTAAGCCTAGACCGAACACTTATAATAACCCTGAACCTAACACTAAACTTAATCCTAATCCTAAACCTAGACCTAAGCCTAATCCTAACCCTAGACCTAATCCTAACCCTAACCTTAACTCTAACCTTGACCCTAAATAGAACACTAACTCTAACCCTCGACTTGGACCTAAATCTAAATCTTACCCTACACCTAACCCTAAACTTAAACCTAACCCTAACCCTAAACCTAAGCCTGACTCTCAACGGAACCCTAACCCCTAACCTAATCTTCTCCCTTAACATAAACTTCACCCTAACCCTAACCCTAAAACTAAACATAACACTAAATCTCACCCTAACCCTTACCCTAACCCTAATCCTAACCAAAACACTAACACTAATCCTAAACTTAACTCTAACCCTGACCCTAACTCTAACTCTAGCCTAATCCTAACCCTAGAACTGACCCTACACACTCAGCTTAAATGGAAACCTAGCAGTAACCTTCACCGGAATATCTAAACCTAACCCCAACCTTTAACCTAACCCTATTTTTTTTATCTCTAACCTTAACATAGCCCTAAACTTAACCATGACTGAAACCTAACACTAACCCTAACACTAACTCTAAACCTAACCTTAACCCTCAACTTAATCCTAACCTTATCCCTAACCCTAACCCCTAACGCTAACCCTAAGCTCAAACCTCACCCTTAACTTAAACTTCACCCTAACCCTAACCGTAAAGCGAACACTAACCTGAACCGTAAACCGAAGCCTAAACCTGACCCTAACATTAACACAAACAGCTAACCCTAACACTAAGCCTAACCCTAAACTTAACCCTAACGTTAACACAAACACCAAACCCTAACGCTAACCCTCATCCTTCACCTAAACTTCACCCTAAACATAAGCCTAACCCTAACCCTAAAACTAAACCTAACCCTAAACTATTCCCTAACTCTAGCCTAACCCTAAACCTAACCCGAACTCCAGCCCTAACCCTAACTGTAACACCGTAAAACAGCAGCTTAACTGTAAACCTAACACTAAACCTCACACAAACCCCTAACCCTTTCCCTAACCCTAACCATATCCCTCATCCTAGCCCTAACCCTGACCTAAACCTAACCCTTACTCTAACCCTAAACTTAACCCTAACCTTCTCTCTGCCCTACCCTAACCCTAACTCTAACAATAACTCTAAACCTGCCCTAACCGTAACCCTGAACCCTTGCACTAACTCTAACTCTAAACCTCACCCGAACCTGGCCCTACCCTTTAGCGTAAACCTAGCCTGAAACCTAGCCTTACATCTACCCGAACCCTAACCCTATTCCTAACCCTAACACTAACCTTAACCCTACTCTAACCTTAAACCTAAACCTGACTATTAACTGAACTTCACCCTAACTCTAAGCCTAACTCTAACTCTAACCGTAACCATAACAATTACCTTAAACCCTCACCTTAACTGTAAACCTAAGCCTAACCCTCACCCTAACCCTTAACCGTATCCCCAACCCTAAATCTAATGCTATCCCAAACCTTATCCCTAACCTTAACCCTAATACGAACAATAACCCTAACCTAACCCTAATATTAACCCTAAACTTAACCCTACCCGAACCATAAACCTAACCCTAACACCCTAAACCTAACGTCTAACACCATCTCTAATCCTAACCCTTATCATAACCATCACCCTTAACCGAAACTTCACACTAACACTAAACCTAACCTCATGCTAACCCTAAACATAACCCCTAACCCTAAACCGAACCCTAAACCTAACCTTAACACTAACCTGAACACAAACCCAAACTCTAGCCCTAACTCTAAAAATAACCCTCACCCTATCCTAAACTTCATCCAAACCCTAACCCTAACTTTAACCCTAAACCTAAACCTAACCTAAACCCTAACCTTGAACCAATCTCTATCAATAACGCTAGTCCATTTGTAAGCCTAGACCGAACACTTATAATAACCCTGAACCTAACACTAAACTTAATCCTAATCCTAAACCTAGACCTAAGCCTAATCCTAACCCTAGACCTAATCCTAACCCTAACCTTAACTCTAACCTTGACCCTAAATAGAACACTAACTCTAACCCTCGACTTGGACCTAAATCTAAATCTTACCCTACACCTAACCCTAAACTTAAACCTAACCCTAACCCTAAACCTAAGCCTGACTCTCAACGGAACCCTAACCCCTAACCTAATCTTCTCCCTTAACATAAACTTCACCCTAACCCTAACCCTAAAACTAAACATAACACTAAATCTCACCCTAACGCTTACCCTAACCCTAATCCTAACCAAAACACTAACACTAATCCTAAACTTAACTCTAACCCTGACCCTAACTCTAACTCTAGCCTAATCCTAACCCTAGAACTGACCCTACACACTCAGCTTAAATGGAAACCTAGCAGTAACCTTCACCGGAATATCTAAACCTAACCCCAACCTTTAACCTAACCCTATTTTTTTTATCTCTAACCTTAACATAGCCCTAAACTTAACCATGACTGAAACCTAACACTAACCCTAACACTAACTCTAAACCTAACCTTAACCCTCAACTTAATCCTAGCCTTATCCCTAAACCTAACCCCTAACGCTAACCCTAAGCTCAAACCTCACCCTTAACTTAAACTTCACCCTAACCCTAACCCTAAAGCGAACACTAACCCGAACCGTAAACCGAACCCTAAACCTGACCCTAACATTAACACAAACAGCCAACCCTAACACTAAGCCTAACCCTAAACTTAACCCTAACGTTAACACAAACACCAAACCCTAACGCTAACCCTCATCCTTCCCCTAAACTTCACCCTAAACATAAGCCTAACCCTAACCCTAAAACTAAACCTAACCCTAAACTATTCCCTAACTCTAGCCTAACCCTAAACCTAACCCGAACTCCAGCCCTAACCCTAACTGTAACACCGTAAAACATCAGCTTAACTGTAAACCTAACACTAAACCTCACACAAACCCCTAACCCTTTCCCTAACACTAACCATATCCCTCATCCTAGCCCTAACCCTGACCTCAACCTAACCCTTACTCTAACCCTAAACTTAACCCTAACCTTCTCTCTGCCCTACCCTAACCCTAACTCTAACAATAACTCTAAACCTGCCCTAACCGTAACCCTGAACCCTTGCACTAACTCTAACTCTAAACCTCACCCTAACCTGGCCCTACCCTTTAGCGTAAACCTAGCCTGAAACCTAGCCTTACATCTACCCGAACCCTAACCCTATTCCTAACCCTAACACTAACCTTAACCCTACTCTAACCTTAAACCTAACCCTGACTATTAACTGAACTTCACCCTAACTCTAAGCCTAAGTCTAACTCTAACCGTAACCATAACAATTACCTTAAACCCTCACCTTAACTGTAAACCTAAGCCTAACCCTCACCCTAACCCTTAACCGTATCCCCAACCCTAAATCTAATGCTATCCCAAACCTTATCCCTAACCCTAACCCTAATACGAACAATAACCCTAATCTAACCCTAATATTAACCCTAAACTTAACCCTACCCGAACCATAAACCTAACCCTAACACCCTAAACCTAACGTCTAACACCATCTCTAATCCTAACCCTTATCATAACCATCACCCTTAACCGAAACTTCACACTAACACTAAACCTAACCTCATGCTAACCCTAAACATAACCCCTAACCCTAACCCGAACCCTAAACCTAACCTTAACACTAACCTGAACACAAACCCAAACTCTAGCCCTAACTCTAAAAATAACCCTCACCCTATCCTAAACTTCATCCAAACCCTAACCCTAATTTTAACCCTAAACCTAAACCTAACCTAAACCCTAACCTTGAACCAATCTCTATCAATAACGCTAGTCCATTTGTAAGCCTAGACCGAACACTTATAATAACCCTGAACCTAACACTAAACTTAATCCTAATCCTAAACCTAGACCTAAGCCTAATCCTAACCCTAGACCTAATCCTAACCCTAACCTTAACTCTAACCTTGACCCTAAATAGAACACTAACTCTAACCCTCGACTTGGACCTAAATCTAAATCTTACCCTACACCTAACCCTAAACTTAAACCTAACCCTAACCCTAAACCTAAGCCTGACTCTCAACGGAACCCTAACCCCTAACCTAATCTTCTCCCTTAACATAAACTTCACCCTAACCCTAACCCTAAAACTAAACATAACACTAAATCTCACCCTAACCCTTACCCTAACCCTAATCCTAACCAAAACACTAACACTAATCCTAAACTTAACTCTAACCCTGACCCTAACTCTAACTCTAGCCTAATCCTAACCCTAGAACTGACCCTACACACTCAGCTTAAATGGAAACCTAGCAGTAACCTTCACCGGAATATCTAAACCTAACCCCAACCTTTAACCTAACCCTATTTTTTTTATCTCTAACCTTAACATAGCCCTAAACTTAACCATGACTGAAACCTAACACTAACCCTAACACTAACTCTAAACCTAACCTTAACCCTCAACTTAATCCTAACCTTATCCCTAACCCTAACCCCTAACGCTAACCCTAAGCTCAAACCTCACCCTTAACTTAAACTTCACCCTAACCCTAACCCTAAAGCGAACACTAACCCGAACCGTAAACCGAACCCTAAACCTGACCCTAACATTAACACAAACAGCCAACCCTAACACTAAGCCTAACCCTAAACTTAACCCTAACGTTAACACAAACACCAAACCCTAACGCTAACCCTCATCCTTCCCCTAAACTTCACCCTAAACATAAGCCTAACCCTAACCCTAAAACTAAACCTAACCCTAAACTATTCCCTAACTCTAGCCTAACCCTAAACCTAACCCGAACTCCAGCCCTAACCCTAACTGTAACACCGTAAAACATCAGCTTAACTGTAAACCTAACACTAAACCTCACACAAACCCCTAACCCTTTCCCTAACCCTAACCATATCCCTCATCCTAGCCCTAACCCTGACCTAAACCTAACCCTTACTCTAACCCTAAACTTAACCCTAACCTTCTCTCTGCCCTACCCTAACCCTAACTCTAACAATAACTCTAAACCTGTCCTAACCGTAACCCTGAACCCTTGCACTAACTCTAACTCTAAACCTAACCCTAACCTAGCCCTACCCTTTAGCGTAAACCTAGCCTGAAACCTAGCCTTACATCTACCCGAACCCTAACCCTATTCCTAACCCTAACACTAACCTTAACCCTACTCTAACCTTAAACCTAACCCTGACTATTAACTGAACTTCACCCTAACTCTAAGCCTAACTCTAACTCTAACCGTAACCATAACAATTACCTTAAACCCTCACCTTAACTGTAAACCTAAGCCTAACCCTCACCCTAACCCTTAACCGTATCCCCAACCCTAAACCTAATGCTATCCCAAACCTTATCCCTAACCCTAACCCTAATACGAACAATAACCCTAATCTAACCCTAATATTAACCCTAAACTTAACCCTACCCGAACCATAAACCTAACCCTAACACCCTAAACCTAACGTCTAACACCATCTCTAATCCTAACCCTTATCATAACCATCACCCTTAACCGAAACTTCACACTAACACTAAACCTAACCTCATGCTAACCCTAAACATAACCCCTAACCCTAACCCGAACCCTAAACCTAACCTTAACACTAACCTGAACACAAACCCAAACTCTAGCCCTAACTCTAAAAATAACCCTCACCCTATCCTAAACTTCATCCAAACTCTAACCCTAACTTTAACCCTAAACCTAAACCTAACCTAAACCCTAACCTTGAACCAATCTCTATCAATAACGCTAGTCCATTTGTAAGCCTAGACCGAACACTTATAATAACCCTGAACCTAACACTAAACTTAATCCTAATCCTAAACCTAGACCTAAGCCTAATCCTAACCCTAGACCTAATCCTAACCCTAACCTTAACTCTAACCTTGACCCTAAATAGAACACTAACTCTAACCCTCGACTTGGACCTAAATCTAAATCTTACCCTACACCTAACCCTAAACTTAAACCTAACCCTAACCCTAAACCTAAGCCTGACTCTCAACGGAACCCTAACCCCTAACCTAATCTTCTCCCTTAACATAAACTTCACCCTAACCCTAACCCTAAAACTAAACATAACACTAAATCTCACCCTAACCCTTACCCTAACCCTAATCCTAACCAAAACACTAACACTAATCCTAAACTTAACTCTAACCCTGACCCTAACTCTAACTCTAGCCTAATCCTAACCCTAGAACTGACCCTACACACTCAGCTTAAATGGAAACCTAGCAGTAACCTTCACCGGAATATCTAAACCTAACCCCAACCTTTAACCTAACCCTATTTTTTTTATCTCTAACCTTAACATAGCCCTAAACTTAACCATGACTGAAACCTAACACTAACCCTAACACTAACTCTAAACCTAACCTTAACCCTCAACTTAATCCTAACCTTATCCCTAACCCTAACCCCTAACGCTAACCCTAAGCTCAAACCTCACCCTTAACTTAAACTTCACCCTAACCCTATCCGTAAAGCGAACACTAACCCGAACCGTAAAACGAAGCCTAAACCTGACCCTAACATTAACACAAACAGCTAACCCTAACACTAAGCCTAACCCTAAACTTAACCCTAACCTTAACACAAACACCAAACCCTAACGCTAACCCTCATCCTTCACCTAAACTTCACCCTAAACATAAGCCTAACCCTAACCCTAAAACTAAACCTAACCCTAAACTATTCCCTAACTCTAACCTAACCCTAAACCTAACCCGAACTCCAGCCCTAACCCTAACTGTAACACCGTAAAACATCAGCTTAACTGTAAACCTAACACTAAACCTCACACAAACCCCTAACCCTTTCCCTAACCCTAACCATATCCCTCATCCTAGCCCTAACCCTGACCTAAACCTAACCCTTACTCTAACCCTAAACTTAACCCTAACCTTCTCTCTGCCCTACCCTAACCCTAACTCTAACAATAACTCTAAACCTGCCCTAACCGTAACCCTGAACCCTTGCACTAACTCTAACTCTAAACCTCACCCTAACCTGGCCCTACCCTTTAGCGTAAACCTAGCCTGAAACCTAGCCTTACATCTACCCGAACCCTAACCCTATTCCTAACCCTAACACTAACCTTAACCCTACTCTAACCTTAAACCTAACCCTGACTATTAACTGAACTTCACCCTAACTCTAAGCCTAACTCTAACTCTAACCGTAACCATAACAATTACCTTAAACCCTCACCTTAACTGTAAACCTAAGCCTAACCCTCACCCTAACCCTTAACCGTATCCCCAACCCTAAACCTAATGCTATCCCAAACCTTATCCCTAACCCTAACCCTAATACGAACAATAACCCTAACCTAACCCTAATATTAACCCTAAACTTAACCCTACCCGAACCATAAACCTAACCCTAACACCCTAAACCTAACGTCTAACACCATCTCTAATCCTAACCCTTATCATAACCATCACCCTTAACCGAAACTTCACACTAACACTAAACCTAACCTCATGCTAACCCTAAACATAACCCCTAACCCTAACCCGAACCCTAAACCTAACCTTAACACTAACCTGAACACAAACCCAAACTCTAGCCCTAACTCTAAAAATAACCCTCACCCTATACTAAACTTCATCCAAACCCTAACCCTAACTTTAACCCTAAACCTAAACCTAACCTAAACCCTAACCTTGAACCAATCTCTATCAATAACGCTAGTCCATTTGTAAGCCTAGACCGAACACTTATAATAACCCTGAACCTAACACTAAACTTAATCCTAATCCTAAACCTAGACCTAAGCCTAATCCTAACCCTAGACCTAATCCTAACCCTAACCTTAACTCTAACCTTGACCCTAAATAGAACACTAACTCTAACCCTCGACTTGGACCTAAATCTAAATCTTACCCTACACCTAACCCTAAACTTAAACCTAACCCTAACCCTAAACCTAAGCCTGACTCTCAACGGAACCCTAACCCCTAACCTAATCTTCTCCCTTAACATAAACTTCACCCTAACCCTAACCCTAAAACTAAACATAACACTAAATCTCACCCTAACCCTTACCCTAACCCTAATCCTAACCAAAACACTAACACTAATCCTAAACTTAACTCTAACCCTGACCCTAACTCTAACTCTAGCCTAATCCTAACCCTAGAACTGACCCTACACACTCAGCTTAAATGGAAACCTAGCAGTAACCTTCACCGGAATATCTAAACCTAACCCCAACCTTTAACCTAACCCAATTTTTTTTATCTCTAACCTTAACATAGCCCTAAACTTAACCATGACTGAAACCTAACACTAACCCTAACACTAACTCTAAACCTAACCTTAACCCTCAACTTAATCCTAACCTTATCCCTAACCCTAACCCCTAACGCTAACCCTAAGCTCAAACCTCACCCTTAACTTAAACTTCACCCTAACCCTAACCGTAAAGCGAACACTAACCCGAACCGTAAAACGAAGCCTAAACCTGACCCTAACATTAACACAAACAGCTAACCCTAACACTAAGCCTAACCCTAAACTTAACCCTAACCTTAACACAAACACCAAACCCTAACGCTAACCCTCATCCTTCACCTAAACTTCACCCTAAACATAAGCCTAACCCTAACCCTAAAACTAAACCTAACCCTAAACTATTCCCTAACTCTAGCCTAACCCTAAACCTAACCCGAACTCCAGCCCTAACCCTAACTGTAACACCGTAAAACATCAGCTTAACTGTAAACCTAACACTAAACCTCACACAAACCCCTAACCCTTTCCCTAACCCTAACCATATCCCTCATCCTAGCCCTAACCCTGACCTAAACCTAACCCTTACTCTAACCCTAAACTTAACCCTAACCTTCTCTCTGCCCTACCCTAACCCTAACTCTAACAATAACTCTAAACCTGCCCTAACCGTAACCCTGAACCCTTGCACTAACTCTAACTCTAAACCTCACCCTAACCTGGCCCTACCCTTTAGCGTAAACCTAGCCTGAAACCTAGCCTTACATCTACCCGAACCCTAACCCTATTCCTAACCCTAACACTAACCTTAACCCTACTCTAACCTTAAACCTAACCCTGACTATTAACTGAACTTCACCCTAACTCTAAGCCTAACTCTAACTCTAACCGTAACCATAACAATTACCTTAAACCCTCACCTTAACTGTAAACCTAAGCCTAACCCTCACCCTAACCCTTAACCGTATCCCCAACCCTAAACCTAATGCTATCCCAAACCTTATCCCTAACCCTAACCCTAATACGAACAATAACCCTAACCTAACCCTAATATTAACCCTAAACTTAACCCTACCCGAACCATAAACCTAACCCTAACACCCTAAACCTAACGTCTAACACCATCTCTAATCCTAACCCTTATCATAACCATCACCCTTAACCGAAACTTCACACTAACACTAAACCTAACCTCATGCTAACCCTAAACATAACCCCTAACCCTAACCCGAACCCTAAACCTAACCTTAACACTAACCTGAACACAAACCCAAACTCTAGCCCTAACTCTAAAAATAACCCTCACCCTATCCTAAACTTCATCCAAACCCTAACCCTAACTTTAACCCTAAACCTAAACCTAACCTAAACCCTAACCTTGAACCAATCTCTATCAATAACGCTAGTCCATTTGTAAGCCTAGACCGAACACTTATAATAACCCTGAACCTAACACTAAACTTAATCCTAATCCTAAACCTAGACCTAAGCCTAATCCTAACCCTAGACCTAATCCTAACCCTAACCTTAACTCTAACCTTGACCCTAAATAGAACACTAACTCTAACCCTCGACTTGGACCTAAATCTAAATCTTACCCTACACCTAACCCTAAACTTAAACCTAACCCTAACCCTAAACCTAAGCCTGACTCTCAACGGAACCCTAACCCCTAACCTAATCTTCTCCCTTAACATAAACTTCACCCTAACCCTAACCCTAAAACTAAACATAACACTAAATCTCACCCTAACCCTTACCCTAACCCTAATCCTAACCAAAACACTAACACTAATCCTAAACTTAACTCTAACCCTGACCCTAACTCTAACTCTAGCCTAATCCTAACCCTAGAACTGACCCTACACACTCAGCTTAAATGGAAACCTAGCAGTAACCTTCACCGGAATATCTAAACCTAACCCCAACCTTTAACCTAACCCTATTTTTTTTATCTCTAACCTTAACATAGCCCTAAACTTAACCATGACTGAAACCTAACACTAACCCTAACACTAACTCTAAACCTAACCTTAACCCTCAACTTAATCCTAACCTTATCCCTAACCCTAACCCCTAACGCTAACCCTAAGCTCAAACCTCACCCTTAACTTAAACTTCACCCTAACCCTATCCGTAAAGCGAACACTAACCCGAACCGTAAAACGAAGCCTAAACCTGACCCTAACATTAACACAAACAGCTAACCCTAACACTAAGCCTAACCCTAAACTTAACCCTAACCTTAACACAAACACCAAACCCTAACGCTAACCCTCATCCTTCACCTAAACTTCACCCTAAACATAAGCCTAACCCTAACCCTAAAACTAAACCTAACCCTAAACTATTCCCTAACTCTAACCTAACCCTAAACCTAACCCGAACTCCAGCCCTAACCCTAACTGTAACACCGTAAAACATCAGCTTAACTGTAAACCTAACACTAAACCTCACACAAACCCCTAACCCTTTCCCTAACCCTAACCATATCCCTCATCCTAGCCCTAACCCTGACCTAAACCTAACCCTTACTCTAACCCTAAACTTAACCCTAACCTTCTCTCTGCCCTACCCTAACCCTAACTCTAACAATAACTCTAAACCTGCCCTAACCGTAACCCTGAACCCTTGCACTAACTCTAACTCTAAACCTCACCCTAACCTGGCCCTACCCTTTAGCGTAAACCTAGCCTGAAACCTAGCCTTACATCTACCCGAACCCTAACCCTATTCCTAACCCTAACACTAACCTTAACCCTACTCTAACCTTAAACCTAACCCTGACTATTAACTGAACTTCACCCTAACTCTAAGCCTAACTCTAACTCTAACCGTAACCATAACAATTACCTTAAACCCTCACCTTAACTGTAAACCTAAGCCTAACCCTCACCCTAACCCTTAACCGTATCCCCAACCCTAAACCTAATGCTATCCCAAACCTTATCCCTAACCCTAACCCTAATACGAACAATAACCCTAACCTAACCCTAATATTAACCCTAAACTTAACCCTACCCGAACCATAAACCTAACCCTAACACCCTAAACCTAACGTCTAACACCATCTCTAATCCTAACCCTTATCATAACCATCACCCTTAACCGAAACTTCACACTAACACTAAACCTAACCTCATGCTAACCCTAAACATAACCCCTAACCCTAACCCGAACCCTAAACCTAACCTTAACACTAACCTGAACACAAACCCAAACTCTAGCCCTAACTCTAAAAATAACCCTCACCCTATCCTAAACTTCATCCAAACCCTAACCCTAACTTTAACCCTAAACCTAAACCTAACCTAAACCCTAACCTTGAACCAATCTCTATCAATAACGCTAGTCCATTTGTAAGCCTAGACCGAACACTTATAATAACCCTGAACCTAACACTAAACTTAATCCTAATCCTAAACCTAGACCTAAGCCTAATCCTAACCCTAGACCTAATCCTAACCCTAACCTTAACTCTAACCTTGACCCTAAATAGAACACTAACTCTAACCCTCGACTTGGACCTAAATCTAAATCTTACCCTACACCTAACCCTAAACTTAAACCTAACCCTAACCCTAAACCTAAGCCTGACTCTCAACGGAACCCTAACCCCTAACCTAATCTTCTCCCTTAACATAAACTTCACCCTAACCCTAACCCTAAAACTAAACATAACACTAAATCTCACCCTAACCCTTACCCTAACCCTAATCCTAACCAAAACACTAACACTAATCCTAAACTTAACTCTAACCCTGACCCTAACTCTAACTCTAGCCTAATCCTAACCCTAGAACTGACCCTACACACTCAGCTTAAATGGAAACCTAGCAGTAACCTTCACCGGAATATCTAAACCTAACCCCAACCTTTAACCTAACCCTATTTTTTTTATCTCTAACCTTAACATAGCCCTAAACTTAACCATGACTGAAACCTAACACTAACCCTAACACTAACTCTAAACCTAACCTTAACCCTCAACTTAATCCTAACCTTATCCCTAACCCTAACCCCTAACGCTAACCCTAAGCTCAAACCTCACCCTTAACTTAAACTTCACCCTAACCCTAACCCTAAAGCGAACACTAACCCGAACCGTAAACCGAAGCCTAAACCTGACCCTAACATTAACACAAACAGCCAACCCTAACACTAATCCTAACCCTAAACTTAACCCTAACGTTAACACAAACACCAAACCCTAACGCTAACCCTCATCCTTCACCTAAACTTCACCCTAAACATAAGCCTAACCCTAACCCTAAAACTAAACCTAATCCTAAACTATTCCCTAACTCTAGCCTAACCCTAAACCTAACCCGAACTCCAGCCCTAACGCTAACTGTAACACCGTAAAACATCAGCTTAACTGTAAACCTAACACTAAACCTCACACAAACCCCTAACCCTTTCCCTAACCCTAACCATATCCCTCATGCTAGCCCTAACCCTCACCTAAACCTAACCCTTACTCTAACCCTAAACTTAACCCTAACCTTCTCTCTGCCCTACCCTAACCCTAACTCTAACAATAACTCTAAACCTGCCCTAACCGTAACCCTGAACCCTAGCACTAACTCTAACTCTAAACCTAACCCTAACCTAGCCCTACCCTTTAGCGTAAACCTAGCCTGAAACCTAGCCTTACATCTACCCGAACCCTAACCCTATTCCTAACCCTAACACTAACCTTAACCCTACTCTAACCTTAAACCTAACCCTGACTATTAACTGAACTTCACCCTAACTCTAAGCCTAACTCTAACTCTAACCGTAACCATAACAATTACCTTAAACCCTCACCTTAACTGTAAACCTAAGCCTAACCCTCACCCTAACCCTTAACCGTATCCCCAACCCTAAACCTAATGCTATCCCAAACCTTATCCCTAACCCTAACCCTAATACGAACAATAACCCTAACCTAACCCTAATATTAACCCTAAACTTAACCCTACCCGAACCATAAACCTAACCCTAACACCCTAAACCTAACGTCTAACACCATCTCTAATCCTAACCCTTATCATAACCATCACCCTTAACCGAAACTTCACACTAACACTAAACCTAACCTCATGCTAACCCTAAACATAACCCCTAACCCTAACCCGAACCCTAAACCTAACCTTAACACTAACCTGAACACAAACCCAAACTCTAGCCCTAACTCTAAAAATAACCCTCACCCTATCCTAAACTTCATCCAAACCCTAACCCTAACTTTAACCCTAAACCTAAACCTAACCTAAACCCTAACCTTGAACCAATCTCTATCAATAACGCTAGTCCATTTGTAAGCCTAGACCGAACACTTATAATAACCCTGAACCTAACACTAAACTTAATCCTAATCCTAAACCTAGACCTAAGCCTAATCCTAACCCTAGACCTAATCCTAACCCTAACCTTAACTCTAACCTTGACCCTAAATAGAACACTAACTCTAACCCTCGACTTGGACCTAAATCTAAATCTTACCCTACACCTAACCCTAAACTTAAACCTAACCCTAACCCTAAACCTAAGCCTGACTCTCAACGGAACCCTAACCCCTAACCTAATCTTCTCCCTTAACATAAACTTCACCCTAACCCTAACCCTAAAACTAAACATAACACTAAATCTCACCCTAACCCTTACCCTAACCCTAATCCTAACCAAAACACTAACACTAATCCTAAACTTAACTCTAACCCTGACCCTAACTCTAACTCTAGCCTAATCCTAACCCTAGAACTGACCCTACACACTCAGCTTAAATGGAAACCTAGCAGTAACCTTCACCGGAATATCTAAACCTAACCCCAACCTTTAACCTAACCCTATTTTTTTTATCTCTAACCTTAACATAGCCCTAAACTTAACCATGACTGAAACCTAACACTAACCCTAACACTAACTCTAAACCTAACCTTAACCCTCAACTTAATCCTAACCTTATCCCTAACCCTAACCCCTAACGCTAACCCTAAGCTCAAACCTCACCCTTAACTTAAACTTCACCCTAACCCTATCCGTAAAGCGAACACTAACCCGAACCGTAAAACGAAGCCTAAACCTGACCCTAACATTAACACAAACAGCTAACCCTAACACTAAGCCTAACCCTAAACTTAACCCTAACCTTAACACAAACACCAAACCCTAACGCTAACCCTCATCCTTCACCTAAACTTCACCCTAAACATAAGCCTAACCCTAACCCTAAAACTAAACCTAACCCTAAACTATTCCCTAACTCTAACCTAACCCTAAACCTAACCCGAACTCCAGCCCTAACCCTAACTGTAACACCGTAAAACATCAGCTTAACTGTAAACCTAACACTAAACCTCACACAAACCCCTAACCCTTTCCCTAACCCTAACCATATCCCTCATCCTAGCCCTAACCCTGACCTAAACCTAACCCTTACTCTAACCCTAAACTTAACCCTAACCTTCTCTCTGCCCTACCCTAACCCTAACTCTAACAATAACTCTAAACCTGCCCTAACCGTAACCCTGAACCCTTGCACTAACTCTAACTCTAAACCTCACCCTAACCTGGCCCTACCCTTTAGCGTAAACCTAGCCTGAAACCTAGCCTTACATCTACCCGAACCCTAACCCTATTCCTAACCCTAACACTAACCTTAACCCTACTCTAACCTTAAACCTAACCCTGACTATTAACTGAACTTCACCCTAACTCTAAGCCTAACTCTAACTCTAACCGTAACCATAACAATTACCTTAAACCCTCACCTTAACTGTAAACCTAAGCCTAACCCTCACCCTAACCCTTAACCGTATCCCCAACCCTAAACCTAATGCTATCCCAAACCTTATCCCTAACCCTAACCCTAATACGAACAATAACCCTAACCTAACCCTAATATTAACCCTAAACTTAACCCTACCCGAACCATAAACCTAACCCTAACACCCTAAACCTAACGTCTAACACCATCTCTAATCCTAACCCTTATCATAACCATCACCCTTAACCGAAACTTCACACTAACACTAAACCTAACCTCATGCTAACCCTAAACATAACCCCTAACCCTAACCCGAACCCTAAACCTAACCTTAACACTAACCTGAACACAAACCCAAACTCTAGCCCTAACTCTAAAAATAACCCTCACCCTATCCTAAACTTCATCCAAACCCTAACCCTAACTTTAACCCTAAACCTAAACCTAACCTAAACCCTAACCTTGAACCAATCTCTATCAATAACGCTAGTCCATTTGTAAGCCTAGACCGAACACTTATAATAACCCTGAACCTAACACTAAACTTAATCCTAATCCTAAACCTAGACCTAAGCCTAATCCTAACCCTAGACCTAATCCTAACCCTAACCTTAACTCTAACCTTGACCCTAAATAGAACACTAACTCTAACCCTCGACTTGGACCTAAATCTAAATCTTACCCTACACCTAACCCTAAACTTAAACCTAACCCTAACCCTAAACCTAAGCCTGACTCTCAACGGAACCCTAACCCCTAACCTAATCTTCTCCCTTAACATAAACTTCACCCTAACCCTAACCCTAAAACTAAACATAACACTAAATCTCACCCTAACCCTTACCCTAACCCTAATCCTAACCAAAACACTAACACTAATCCTAAACTTAACTCTAACCCTGACCCTAACTCTAACTCTAGCCTAATCCTAACCCTAGAACTGACCCTACACACTCAGCTTAAATGGAAACCTAGCAGTAACCTTCACCGGAATATCTAAACCTAACCCCAACCTTTAACCTAACCCAATTTTTTTTATCTCTAACCTTAACATAGCCCTAAACTTAACCATGACTGAAACCTAACACTAACCCTAACACTAACTCTAAACCTAACCTTAACCCTCAACTTAATCCTAACCTTATCCCTAACCCTAACCCCTAACGCTAACCCTAAGCTCAAACCTCACCCTTAACTTAAACTTCACCCTAACCCTAACCGTAAAGCGAACACTAACCCGAACCGTAAAACGAAGCCTAAACCTGACCCTAACATTAACACAAACAGCTAACCCTAACACTAAGCCTAACCCTAAACTTAACCCTAACCTTAACACAAACACCAAACCCTAACGCTAACCCTCATCCTTCACCTAAACTTCACCCTAAACATAAGCCTAACCCTAACCCTAAAACTAAACCTAACCCTAAACTATTCCCTAACTCTAGCCTAACCCTAAACCTAACCCGAACTCCAGCCCTAACCCTAACTGTAACACCGTAAAACATCAGCTTAACTGTAAACCTAACACTAAACCTCACACAAACCCCTAACCCTTTCCCTAACCCTAACCATATCCCTCATCCTAGCCCTAACCCTGACCTAAACCTAACCCTTACTCTAACCCTAAACTTAACCCTAACCTTCTCTCTGCCCTACCCTAACCCTAACTCTAACAATAACTCTAAACCTGCCCTAACCGTAACCCTGAACCCTTGCACTAACTCTAACTCTAAACCTCACCCTAACCTGGCCCTACCCTTTAGCGTAAACCTAGCCTGAAACCTAGCCTTACATCTACCCGAACCCTAACCCTATTCCTAACCCTAACACTAACCTTAACCCTACTCTAACCTTAAACCTAACCCTGACTATTAACTGAACTTCACCCTAACTCTAAGCCTAACTCTAACTCTAACCGTAACCATAACAATTACCTTAAACCCTCACCTTAACTGTAAACCTAAGCCTAACCCTCACCCTAACCCTTAACCGTATCCCCAACCCTAAACCTAATGCTATCCCAAACCTTATCCCTAACCCTAACCCTAATACGAACAATAACCCTAACCTAACCCTAATATTAACCCTAAACTTAACCCTACCCGAACCATAAACCTAACCCTAACACCCTAAACCTAACGTCTAACACCATCTCTAATCCTAACCCTTATCATAACCATCACCCTTAACCGAAACTTCACACTAACACTAAACCTAACCTCATGCTAACCCTAAACATAACCCCTAACCCTAACCCGAACCCTAAACCTAACCTTAACACTAACCTGAACACAAACCCAAACTCTAGCCCTAACTCTAAAAATAACCCTCACCCTATCCTAAACTTCATCCAAACCCTAACCCTAACTTTAACCCTAAACCTAAACCTAACCTAAACCCTAACCTTGAACCAATCTCTATCAATAACGCTAGTCCATTTGTAAGCCTAGACCGAACACTTATAATAACCCTGAACCTAACACTAAACTTAATCCTAATCCTAAACCTAGACCTAAGCCTAATCCTAACCCTAGACCTAATCCTAACCCTAACCTTAACTCTAACCTTGACCCTAAATAGAACACTAACTCTAACCCTCGACTTGGACCTAAATCTAAATCTTACCCTACACCTAACCCTAAACTTAAACCTAACCCTAACCCTAAACCTAAGCCTGACTCTCAACGGAACCCTAACCCCTAACCTAATCTTCTCCCTTAACATAAACTTCACCCTAACCCTAACCCTAAAACTAAACATAACACTAAATCTCACCCTAACCCTTACCCTAACCCTAATCCTAACCAAAACACTAACACTAATCCTAAACTTAACTCTAACCCTGACCCTAACTCTAACTCTAGCCTAATCCTAACCCTAGAACTGACCCTACACACTCAGCTTAAATGGAAACCTAGCAGTAACCTTCACCGGAATATCTAAACCTAACCCCAACCTTTAACCTAACCCTATTTTTTTTATCTCTAACCTTAACATAGCCCTAAACTTAACCATGACTGAAACCTAACACTAACCCTAACACTAACTCTAAACCTAACCTTAACCCTCAACTTAATCCTAACCTTATCCCTAACCCTAACCCCTAACGCTAACCCTAAGCTCAAACCTCACCCTTAACTTAAACTTCACCCTAACCCTAACCCTAAAGCGAACACTAACCCGAACCGTAAACCGAAGCCTAAACCTGACCCTAACATTAACACAAACAGCCAACCCTAACACTAATCCTAACCCTAAACTTAACCCTAACGTTAACACAAACACCAAACCCTAACGCTAACCCTCATCCTTCACCTAAACTTCACCCTAAACATAAGCCTAACCCTAACCCTAAAACTAAACCTAACCCTAAACTATTCCCTAACTCTAGCCTAACCCTAAACCTAACCCGAACTCCAGCCCTAACGCTAACTGTAACACCGTAAAACATCAGCTTAACTGTAAACCTAACACTAAACCTCACACAAACCCCTAACCCTTTCCCTAACCCTAACCATATCCCTCATGCTAGCCCTAACCCTCACCTAAACCTAACCCTTACTCTAACCCTAAACTTAACCCTAACCTTCTCTCTGCCCTACCCTAACCCTAACTCTAACAATAACTCTAAACCTGCCCTAACCGTAACCCTGAACCCTAGCACTAACTCTAACTCTAAACCTAACCCTAACCTAGCCCTACCCTTTAGCGTAAACCTAGCCTGAAACCTAGCCTTACATCTACCCGAACCCTAACCCTATTCCTAACCCTAACACTAACCTTAACCCTACTCTAACCTTAAACCTAACCCTGACTATTAACTGAACTTCACCCTAACTCTAAGCCTAACTCTAACTCTAACCGTAACCATAACAATTACCTTAAACCCTCACCTTAACTGTAAACCTAAGCCTAACCCTCACCCTAACCCTTAACCGTATCCCCAACCCTAAACCTAATGCTATCCCAAACCTTATCCCTAACCCTAACCCTAATACGAACAATAACCCTAACCTAACCCTAATATTAACCCTAAACTTAACCCTACCCGAACCATAAACCTAACCCTAACACCCTAAACCTAACGTCTAACACCATCTCTAATCCTAACCCTTATCATAACCATCACCCTTAACCGAAACTTCACACTAACACTAAACCTAACCTCATGCTAACCCTAAACATAACCCCTAACCCTAACCCGAACCCTAAACCTAACCTTAACACTAACCTGAACACAAACCCAAACTCTAGCCCTAACTCTAAAAATAACCCTCACCCTATCCTAAACTTCATCCAAACCCTAACCCTAACTTTAACCCTAAACCTAAACCTAACCTAAACCCTAACCTTGAACCAATCTCTATCAATAACGCTAGTCCATTTGTAAGCCTAGACCGAACACTTATAATAACCCTGAACCTAACACTAAACTTAATCCTAATCCTAAACCTAGACCTAAGCCTAATCCTAACCCTAGACCTAATCCTAACCCTAACCTTAACTCTAACCTTGACCCTAAATAGAACACTAACTCTAACCCTCGACTTGGACCTAAATCTAAATCTTACCCTACACCTAACCCTAAACTTAAACCTAACCCTAACCCTAAACCTAAGCCTGACTCTCAACGGAACCCTAACCCCTAACCTAATCTTCTCCCTTAACATAAACTTCACCCTAACCCTAACCCTAAAACTAAACATAACACTAAATCTCACCCTAACCCTTACCCTAACCCTAATCCTAACCAAAACACTAACACTAATCCTAAACTTAACTCTAACCCTGACCCTAACTCTAACTCTAGCCTAATCCTAACCCTAGAACTGACCCTACACACTCAGCTTAAATGGAAACCTAGCAGTAACCTTCACCGGAATATCTAAACCTAACCCCAACCTTTAACCTAACCCTATTTTTTTTATCTCTAACCTTAACATAGCCCTAAACTTAACCATGACTGAAACCTAACACTAACCCTAACACTAACTCTAAACCTAACCTTAACCCTCAACTTAATCCTAACCTTATCCCTAACCCTAACCCCTAACGCTAACCCTAAGCTCAAACCTCACCCTTAACTTAAACTTCACCCTAACCCTAACCCTAAAGCGAACACTAACCCGAACCGTAAACCGAAGCCTAAACCTGACCCTAACATTAACACAAACAGCCAACCCTAACACTAATCCTAACCCTAAACTTAACCCTAACGTTAACACAAACACCAAACCCTAACGCTAACCCTCATCCTTCACCTAAACTTCACCCTAAACATAAGCCTAACCCTAACCCTAAAACTAAACCTAACCCTAAACTATTCCCTAACTCTAGCCTAACCCTAAACCTAACCCGAACTCCAGCCCTAACGCTAACTGTAACACCGTAAAACATCAGCTTAACTGTAAACCTAACACTAAACCTCACACAAACCCCTAACCCTTTCCCTAACCCTAACCATATCCCTCATGCTAGCCCTAACCCTCACCTAAACCTAACCCTTACTCTAACCCTAAACTTAACCCTAACCTTCTCTCTGCCCTACCCTAACCCTAACTCTAACAATAACTCTAAACCTGCCCTAACCGTAACCCTGAACCCTAGCACTAACTCTAACTCTAAACCTAACCCTAACCTAGCCCTACCCTTTAGCGTAAACCTAGCCTGAAACCTAGCCTTACATCTACCCGAACCCTAACCCTATTCCTAACCCTAACACTAACCTTAACCCTACTCTAACCTTAAACCTAACCCTGACTATTAACTGAATTTCACCCTAACTCTAAGCCTAACTCTAACTCTAACCGTAACCATAACAATTACCTTAAACCCTCACCTTAACTGTAAACCTAAGCCTAACCCTCACCCTAACCCTTAACCGTATCCCCAACCCTAAACCTAATGCTATCCCAAACCTTATCCCTAACCCTAACCCTAATACGAACAATAACCCTAATCTAACCCTAATATTAACCCTAAACTTAACCCTACCCGAACCATAAACCTAACCCTAACACCCTAAACCTAACGTCTAACACCATCTCTAATCCTAACCCTTATCATAACCATCACCCTTAACCGAAACTTCACACTAACACTAAACCTAACCTCATGCTAACCCTAAACATAACCCCTAACCCTAACCCGAACCCTAAACCTAACCTTAACACTAACCTGAACACAAACCCAAACTCTAGCCCTAACTCTAAAAATAACCCTCACCCTATCCTAAACTTCATCCAAACCCTAACCCTAATTTTAACCCTAAACCTAAACCTAACCTAAACCCTAACCTTGAACCAATCTCTATCAATAACGCTAGTCCATTTGTAAGCCTAGACCGAACACTTATAATAACCCTGAACCTAACACTAAACTTAATCCTAATCCTAAACCTAGACCTAAGCCTAATCCTAACCCTAGACCTAATCCTAACCCTAACCTTAACTCTAACCTTGACCCTAAATAGAACACTAACTCTAACCCTCGACTTGGACCTAAATCTAAATCTTACCCTACACCTAACCCTAAACTTAAACCTAACCCTAACCCTAAACCTAAGCCTGACTCTCAACGGAACCCTAACCCCTAACCTAATCTTCTCCCTTAACATAAACTTCACCCTAACCCTAACCCTAAAACTAAACATAACACTAAATCTCACCCTAACCCTTACCCTAACCCTAATCCTAACCAAAACACTAACACTAATCCTAAACTTAACTCTAACCCTGACCCTAACTCTAACTCTAGCCTAATCCTAACCCTAGAACTGACCCTACACACTCAGCTTAAATGGAAACCTAGCAGTAACCTTCACCGGAATATCTAAACCTAACCCCAACCTTTAACCTAACCCTATTTTTTTTATCTCTAACCTTAACATAGCCCTAAACTTAACCATGACTGAAACCTAACACTAACCCTAACACTAACTCTAAACCTAACCTTAACCCTCAACTTAATCCTAACCTTATCCCTAACCCTAACCCCTAACGCTAACCCTAAGCTCAAACCTCACCCTTAACTTAAACTTCACCCTAACCCTAACCCTAAAGCGAACACTAACCCGAACCGTAAACCGAACCCTAAACCTGACCCTAACATTAACACAAACAGCCAACCCTAACACTAAGCCTAACCCTAAACTTAACCCTAACGTTAACACAAACACCAAACCCTAACGCTAACCCTCATCCTTCCCCTAAACTTCACCCTAAACATAAGCCTAACCCTAACCCTAAAACTAAACCTAACCCTAAACTATTCCCTAACTCTAGCCTAACCCTAAACCTAACCCGAACTCCAGCCCTAACCCTAACTGTAACACCGTAAAACATCAGCTTAACTGTAAACCTAACACTAAACCTCACACAAACCCCTAACCCTTACCCTAACCCTAACCATATCCCTCATCCTAGCCCTAACCCTGACCTCAACCTAACCCTTACTCTAACCCTAAACTTAACCCTAACCTTCTCTCTGCCCTACCCTAACCCTAACTCTAACAATAACTCTAAACCTGTCCTAACCGTAACCCTGAACCCTTGCACTAACTCTAACTCTAAACCTAACCCTAACCTAGCCCTACCCTTTAGCGTAAACCTAGCCTGAAACCTAGCCTTACATCTACCCGAACCCTAACCCTATTCCTAACCCTAACACTAACCTTAACCCTACTCTAACCTTAAACCTAACCCTGACTATTAACTGAACTTCACCCTAACTCTAAGCCTAACTCTAACTCTAACCGTAACCATAACAATTACCTTAAACCCTCACCTTAACTGTAAACCTAAGCCTAACCCTCACCCTAACCCTTAACCGTATCCCCAACCCTAAACCTAATGCTATCCCAAACCTTATCCCTAACCCTAACCCTAATACGAACAATAACCCTAACCTAACCCTAATATTAACCCTAAACTTAACCCTACCCGAACCATAAACCTAACCCTAACACCCTAAACCTAACGTCTAACACCATCTCTAATCCTAACCCTTATCATAACCATCACCCTTAACCGAAACTTCACACTAACACTAAACCTAACCTCATGCTAACCCTAAACATAACCCCTAACCCTAACCCGAACCCTAAACCTAACCTTAACACTAACCTGAACACAAACCCAAACTCTAGCCCTAACTCTAAAAATAACCCTCACCCTATCCTAAACTTCATCCAAACCCTAACCCTAACTTTAACCCTAAACCTAAACCTAACCTAAACCCTAACCTTGAACCAATCTCTATCAATAACGCTAGTCCATTTGTAAGCCTAGACCGAACACTTATAATAACCCTGAACCTAACACTAAACTTAATCCTAATCCTAAACCTAGACCTAAGCCTAATCCTAACCCTAGACCTAATCCTAACCCTAACCTTAACTCTAACCTTGACCCTAAATAGAACACTAACTCTAACCCTCGACTTGGACCTAAATCTAAATCTTACCCTACACCTAACCCTAAACTTAAACCTAACCCTAACCCTAAACCTAAGCCTGACTCTCAACGGAACCCTAACCCCTAACCTAATCTTCTCCCTTAACATAAACTTCACCCTAACCCTAACCCTAAAACTAAACATAACACTAAATCTCACCCTAACCCTTACCCTAACCCTAATCCTAACCAAAACACTAACACTAATCCTAAACTTAACTCTAACCCTGACCCTAACTCTAACTCTAGCCTAATCCTAACCCTAGAACTGACCCTACACACTCAGCTTAAATGGAAACCTAGCAGTAACCTTCACCGGAATATCTAAACCTAACCCCAACCTTTAACCTAACCCTATTTTTTTTATCTCTAACCTTAACATAGCCCTAAACTTAACCATGACTGAAACCTAACACTAACCCTAACACTAACTCTAAACCTAACCTTAACCCTCAACTTAACCCTAACCTTATCCCTAACCCTAACCCCTAACGCTAACCCTAAGCTCAAACCTCACCCTTAACTTAAACTTCACCCTAACCCTAACCCTAAAGCGAACACTAACCCGAACCGTAAACCGAAGCCTAAACCTGACCCTAACATTAACACAAACAGCCAACCCTAACACTAATCCTAACCCTAAACTTAACCCTAACGTTAACACAAACACCAAACCCTAACGCTAACCCTCATCCTTCACCTAAACTTCACCCTAAACATAAGCCTAACCCTAACCCTAAAACTAAACCTAACCCTAAACTATTCCCTAACTCTAGCCTAACCCTAAACCTAACCCGAACTCCAGCCCTAACGCTAACTGTAACACCGTAAAACATCAGCTTAACTGTAAACCTAACACTAAACCTCACACAAACCCCTAACCCTTTCCCTAACCCTAACCATATCCCTCATCCTAGCCCTAACCCTGACCTAAACCTAACCCTTACTCTAACCCTAAACTTAACCCTAACCTTCTCTCTGCCCTACCCTAACCCTAACTCTAACAATAACTCTAAACCTGTCCTAACCGTAACCCTGAACCCTTGCACTAACTCTAACTCTAAACCTCACCCTAACCTGGCCCTACCCTTTAGCGTAAACCTAGCCTGAAACCTAGCCTTACATCTACCCGAACCCTAACCCTATTCCTAACCCTAACACTAACCTTAACCCTACTCTAACCTTAAACCTAACCCTGACTATTAACTGAATTTCACCCTAACTCTAAGCCTAACTCTAACTCTAACCGTAACCATAACAATTACCTTAAACCCTCACCTTAACTGTAAACCTAAGCCTAACCCTCACCCTAACCCTTAACCGTATCCCCAACCCTAAACCTAATGCTATCCCAAACCTTATCCCTAACCCTAACCCTAATACGAACAATAACCCTAATCTAACCCTAATATTAACCCTAAACTTAACCCTACCCGAACCATAAACCTAACCCTAACACCCTAAACCTAACGTCTAACACCATCTCTAATCCTAACCCTTATCATAACCATCACCCTTAACCGAAACTTCACACTAACACTAAACCTAACCTCATGCTAACCCTAAACATAACCCCTAACCCTAACCCGAACCCTAAACCTAACCTTAACACTAACCTGAACACAAACCCAAACTCTAGCCCTAACTCTAAAAATAACCCTCACCCTATCCTAAACTTCATCCAAACCCTAACCCTAATTTTAACCCTAAACCTAAACCTAACCTAAACCCTAACCTTGAACCAATCTCTATCAATAACGCTAGTCCATTTGTAAGCCTAGACCGAACACTTATAATAACCCTGAACCTAACACTAAACTTAATCCTAATCCTAAACCTAGACCTAAGCCTAATCCTAACCCTAGACCTAATCCTAACCCTAACCTTAACTCTAACCTTGACCCTAAATAGAACACTAACTCTAACCCTCGACTTGGACCTAAATCTAAATCTTACCCTACACCTAACCCTAAACTTAAACCTAACCCTAACCCTAAACCTAAGCCTGACTCTCAACGGAACCCTAACCCCTAACCTAATCTTCTCCCTTAACATAAACTTCACCCTAACCCTAACCCTAAAACTAAACATAACACTAAATCTCACCCTAACCCTTACCCTAACCCTAATCCTAACCAAAACACTAACACTAATCCTAAACTTAACTCTAACCCTGACCCTAACTCTAACTCTAGCCTAATCCTAACCCTAGAACTGACCCTACACACTCAGCTTAAATGGAAACCTAGCAGTAACCTTCACCGGAATATCTAAACCTAACCCCAACCTTTAACCTAACCCTATTTTTTTTATCTCTAACCTTAACATAGCCCTAAACTTAACCATGACTGAAACCTAACACTAACCCTAACACTAACTCTAAACCTAACCTTAACCCTCAACTTAATCCTAACCTTATCCCTAACCCTAACCCCTAACGCTAACCCTAAGCTCAAACCTCACCCTTAACTTAAACTTCACCCTAACCCTAACCCTAAAGCGAACACTAACCCGAACCGTAAACCGAACCCTAAACCTGACCCTAACATTAACACAAACAGCCAACCCTAACACTAAGCCTAACCCTAAACTTAACCCTAACGTTAACACAAACACCAAACCCTAACGCTAACCCTCATCCTTCCCCTAAACTTCACCCTAAACATAAGCCCAACCCTAGCCCTAAAACTAAACCTAACCCTAAACTATTCCCTAACTCTAGCCTAACCCTAAACCTAACCCGAACTCCAGCCCTAACCCTAACTGTAACACCGTAAAACATCAGCTTAACTGTAAACCTAACACTAAACCTCACACAAACCCCTAACCCTTACCCTAACCCTAACCATATCCCTCATCCTAGCCCTAACCCTGACCTCAACCTAACCCTTACTCTAACCCTAAACTTAACCCTAACCTTCTCTCTGCCCTACCCTAACCCTAACTCTAACAATAACTCTAAACCTGTCCTAACCGTAACCCTGAACCCTTGCACTAACTCTAACTCTAAACCTAACCCTAACCTAGCCCTACCCTTTAGCGTAAACCTAGCCTGAAACCTAGCCTTACATCTACCCGAACCCTAACCCTATTCCTAACCCTAACACTAACCTTAACCCTACTCTAACCTTAAACCTAACCCTGACTATTAACTGAACTTCACCCTAACTCTAAGCCTAACTCTAACTCTAACCGTAACCATAACAATTACCTTAAACCCTCACCTTAACTGTAAACCTAAGCCTAACCCTCACCCTAACCCTTAACCGTATCCCCAACCCTAAACCTAATGCTATCCCAAACCTTATCCCTAACCCTAACCCTAATACGAACAATAACCCTAACCTAACCCTAATATTAACCCTAAACTTAACCCTACCCGAACCATAAACCTAACCCTAACACCCTAAACCTAACGTCTAACACCATCTCTAATCCTAACCCTTATCATAACCATCACCCTTAACCGAAACTTCACACTAACACTAAACCTAACCTCATGCTAACCCTAAACATAACCCCTAACCCTAACCCGAACCCTAAACCTAACCTTAACACTAACCTGAACACAAACCCAAACTCTAGCCCTAACTCTAAAAATAACCCTCACCCTATCCTAAACTTCATCCAAACCCTAACCCTAACTTTAACCCTAAACCTAAACCTAACCTAAACCCTAACCTTGAACCAATCTCTATCAATAACGCTAGTCCATTTGTAAGCCTAGACCGAACACTTATAATAACCCTGAACCTAACACTAAACTTAATCCTAATCCTAAACCTAGACCTAAGCCTAATCCTAACCCTAGACCTAATCCTAACCCTAACCTTAACTCTAACCTTGACCCTAAATAGAACACTAACTCTAACCCTCGACTTGGACCTAAATCTAAATCTTACCCTACACCTAACCCTAAACTTAAACCTAACCCTAACCCTAAACCTAAGCCTGACTCTCAACGGAACCCTAACCCCTAACCTAATCTTCTCCCTTAACATAAACTTCACCCTAACCCTAACCCTAAAACTAAACATAACACTAAATCTCACCCTAACCCTTACCCTAACCCTAATCCTAACCAAAACACTAACACTAATCCTAAACTTAACTCTAACCCTGACCCTAACTCTAACTCTAGCCTAATCCTAACCCTAGAACTGACCCTACACACTCAGCTTAAATGGAAACCTAGCAGTAACCTTCACCGGAATATCTAAACCTAACCCCAACCTTTAACCTAACCCTATTTTTTTTATCTCTAACCTTAACATAGCCCTAAACTTAACCATGACTGAAACCTAACACTAACCCTAACACTAACTCTAAACCTAACCTTAACCCTCAACTTAATCCTAACCTTATCCCTAACCCTAACCCCTAACGCTAACCCTAAGCTCAAACCTCACCCTTAACTTAAACTTCACCCTAACCCTAACCGTAAAGCGAACACTAACCCGAACCGTAAAACGAAGCCTAAACCTGACCCTAACATTAACACAAACAGCTAACCCTAACACTAAGCCTAACCCTAAACTTAACCCTAACCTTAACACAAACACCAAACCCTAACGCTAACCCTCATCCTTCACCTAAACTTCACCCTAAACATAAGCCTAACCCTAACCCTAAAACTAAACCTAACCCTAAACTATTCCCTAACTCTAGCCTAACCCTAAACCTAACCCAAACTCCAGCCCTAACCCTAACTGTAACACCGTAAAACATCAGCTTAACTGTAAACCTAACACTAAACCTCACACAAACCCCTAACCCTTTCCCTAACCCTAACCATATCCCTCATCCTAGCCCTAACCCTGACCTAAACCTAACCCTTACTCTAACCCTAAACTTAACCCTAACCTTCTCTCTGCCCTACCCTAACCCTAACTCTAACAATAACTCTAAACCTGCCCTAACCGTAACCCTGAACCCTTGCACTAACTCTAACTCTAAACCTCACCCTAACCTGGCCCTACCCTTTAGCGTAAACCTAGCCTGAAACCTAGCCTTACATCTACCCGAACCCTAACCCTATTCCTAACCCTAACACTAACCTTAACCCTACTCTAACCTTAAACCTAACCCTGACTATTAACTGAACTTCACCCTAACTCTAAGCCTAACTCTAACTCTAACCGTAACCATAACAATTACCTTAAACCCTCACCTTAACTGTAAACCTAAGCCTAACCCTCACCCTAACCCTTAACCGTATCCCCAACCCTAAACCTAATGCTATCCCAAACCTTATCCCTAACCCTAACCCTAATACGAACAATAACCCTAACCTAACCCTAATATTAACCCTAAACTTAACCCTACCCGAACCATAAACCTAACCCTAACACCCTAAACCTAACGTCTAACACCATCTCTAATCCTAACCCTTATCATAACCATCACCCTTAACCGAAACTTCACACTAACACTAAACCTAACCTCATGCTAACCCTAAACATAACCCCTAACCCTAACCCGAACCCTAAACCTAACCTTAACACTAACCTGAACACAAACCCAAACTCTAGCCCTAACTCTAAAAATAACCCTCACCCTATCCTAAACTTCATCCAAACCCTAACCCTAACTTTAACCCTAAACCTAAACCTAACCTAAACCCTAACCTTGAACCAATCTCTATCAATAACGCTAGTCCATTTGTAAGCCTAGACCGAACACTTATAATAACCCTGAACCTAACACTAAACTTAATCCTAATCCTAAACCTAGACCTAAGCCTAATCCTAACCCTAGACCTAATCCTAACCCTAACCTTAACTCTAACCTTGACCCTAAATAGAACACTAACTCTAACCCTCGACTTGGACCTAAATCTAAATCTTACCCTACACCTAACCCTAAACTTAAACCTAACCCTAACCCTAAACCTAAGCCTGACTCTCAACGGAACCCTAACCCCTAACCTAATCTTCTCCCTTAACATAAACTTCACCCTAACCCTAACCCTAAAACTAAACATAACACTAAATCTCACCCTAACCCTTACCCTAACCCTAATCCTAACCAAAACACTAACACTAATCCTAAACTTAACTCTAACCCTGACCCTAACTCTAACTCTAGCCTAATCCTAACCCTAGAACTGACCCTACACACTCAGCTTAAATGGAAACCTAGCAGTAACCTTCACCGGAATATCTAAACCTAACCCCAACCTTTAACCTAACCCTATTTTTTTTATCTCTAACCTTAACATAGCCCTAAACTTAACCATGACTGAAACCTAACACTAACCCTAACACTAACTCTAAACCTAACCTTAACCCTCAACTTAATCCTAACCTTATCCCTAACCCTAACCCCTAACGCTAACCCTAAGCTCAAACCTCACCCTTAACTTAAACTTCACCCTAACCCTAACCCTAAAGCGAACACTAACCCGAACCGTAAACCGAAGCCTAAACCTGACCCTAACATTAACACAAACAGCCAACCCTAACACTAATCCTAACCCTAAACTTAACCCTAACGTTAACACAAACACCAAACCCTAACGCTAACCCTCATCCTTCCCCTAAACTTCACCCTAAACATAAGCCTAACCCTAACCCTAAAACTAAACCTAACCCTAAACTATTCCCTAACTCTAGCCTAACCCTAAACCTAACCCGAACTCCAGCCCTAACCCTAACTGTAACACCGTAAAACATCAGCTTAACTGTAAACCTAACACTAAACGTCACACAAACCCCTAACCCTTTCCCTAACCCTAACCATATCCCTCATCCTAGCCCTAACCCTGACCTCAACCTAACCCTTACTCTAACCCTAAACTTAACCCTAAACTTCTCTCTGCCCTACCCTAACCCTAACTCTAACAATAACTCTAAACCTGCCCTAACCGTAACCCTGAACCCTTGCACTAACTCTAACTCTAAACCTAACCCTAACCTAGCCCTACCCTTTAGCGTAAACCTAGCCTGAAACCTAGCCTTACATCTACCCGAACCCTAACCCTATTCCTAACCCTAACACTAACCTTAACCCTACTCTAACCTTAAACCTAAACCTGACTATTAACTGAACTTCACCCTAACTCTAAGCCTAACTCTAACTCTAACCGTAACCATAACAATTACCTTAAACCCTCACCTTAACTGTAAACCTAAGCCTAACCCTCACCCTAACCCTTAACCGTATCCCCAACCCTAAACCTAATGCTATCCCAAACCTTATCCCTAACCCTAACCCTAATACGAACAATAACCCTAATCTAAATCTAATATTAACCCTAAACTTAACCCTACCCGAACCATAAACCTAACCCTAACACCCTAAACCTAACGTCTAACACCATCTCTAATCCTAACCCTTATCATAACCATCACCCTTAACCGAAACTTCACACTAACACTAAACCTAACCTCATGCTAACCCTAAACATAACCCCTAACCCTAACCCGAACCCTAAACCTAACCTTAACACTAACCTGAACACAAACCCAAACTCTAGTCCTAACTCTAAAAATAACCCTCACCCTATCCTAAACTTCATCCAAACCCTAACCCTAACTTTAACCCTAAACCTAAACCTAACCTAAACCCTAGCCTTGAACCAATCTCTATCAATAACGCTAGTCCATTTGTAAGCCTAGACCGAACACTTATAATAACCCTGAACCTAACACTAAACTTAATCCTAATCCTAAACCTAGACCTAAGCCTAATCCTAACCCTAGACCTAATCCTAACCCTAACCTTAACTCTAACCTTGACCCTAAATAGAACACTAACTCTAACCCTCGACTTGGACCTAAATCTAAATCTTACCCTACACCTAACCCTAAACTTAAACCTAACCCTAACCCTAAACCTAAGCCTGACTCTCAACGGAACCCTAACCCCTAACCTAATCTTCTCCCTTAACATAAACTTCACCCTAACCCTAACCCTAAAACTAAACATAACACTAAATCTCACCCTAACCCTTACCCTAACCCTAATCCTAACCAAAACACTAACACTAATCGTAAACTTAACTCTAACCCTGACCCTAACTCTAACTCTAGCCTAATCCTAACCCTAGAACTGACCCTACACACTCAGCTTAAATGGAAACCTAGCAGTAACCTTCACCGGAATATCTAAACCTAACCCCAACCTTTAACCTAACCCTATTTTTTTTATCTCTAACCTTAACATAGCCCTAAACTTAACCATGACTGAAACCTAACACTAACCCTAACACTAACTCTAAACCTAACCTTAACCCTCAACTTAATCCTAACCTTATCCCTAACCCTAACCCCTAACGCTAACCCTAAGCTCAAACCTCACCCTTAACTTAAACTTCACCCTAACCCTAACCCTAAAGCGCACACTAACCCGAACCGTAAACCGAACCCTAAACCTGACCCTAACATTAACACAAACAGCTAACCCTAACACTAAGCCTAACCCTAAACTTAACCATAACCTTAACACAAACACCAAACCCTAACGCTAACCCTCATCCTTCACCTAAACTTCACCCTAAACATAAGCCTAACCCTAACCCTAAAACTAAACCTAACCCTAAACTATTCCCTAACTCTAGCCTAACCCTAAACCTAACCCTAACTCCAGCCCTAACCCTAACTGTAACACCGTAAAACATCAGCTTAAGTGTAAACATAACACTAAACCTCACACAAACCCCTAACCCTTTCCCTAACCCTAACCATATCCCTCATCCTAGCCCTAACCCTGACCTAAACCTAACCCTTACTCTAACCCTAAACTTAACCCTAACCTTCTCTCTGCCCTACCCTAACCCTAACTCTAACAATAACTCTAAACCTGCTCTAACCGTAACCCTGAACCCTTGCACTAACTCTAACTCTAAACCTCACCCTAACCTGGCCCTACCCTTTAGCGTAAACCTAGCCTGAAACCTAGCCTTACATCTACCCGAACCCTAACCCTATTCCTAACCCTAACACTAACCTTAACCCTACTCTAACCTTAAACCTAGCCCTGACTATTAACTGAACTTCACCCTAACTCTAAGCCTAACTCTAACTCTAACCGTAACCATAACAATTACCTTAAACCCTCACCTTAACTGTAAACCTAAGCCTAACCCTCACCCTAACCCTTAACCGTATCCCCAACCCTAAACCTAATGCTATCCCAAACCTTATCCCTAACCCTAACCCTAATACGAACAATAACCCTAACCTAACCCTAATATTAACCCTAAACTTAACCCTACCCGAACCATAAACCTAACCCTAACACCCTAAACCTAACGTCTAACACCATCTCTAATCCTAACCCTTATCATAACCATCACCCTTAACCGAAACTTCACACTAACACTAAACCTAACCTCATGCTAACCCTAAACATAACCCCTAACCCTAACCCGAACCCTAAACCTAACCTTAACACTAACCTGAACACAAACCCAAACTCTAGCCCTAACTCTAAAAATAACCCTCACCCTATCCTAAACTTCATCCAAACCCTAACCCTAACTTTAACCCTAAACCTAAACCTAACCTAAACCCTAGCCTTGAACCAATCTCTATCAATAACGCTAGTCCATTTGTAAGCCTAGACCGAACACTTATAATAACCCTGAACCTAACACTAAACTTAATCCTAATCCTAAACCTAGACCTAAGCCTAATCCTAACCCTAGACCTAATCCTAACCCTAACCTTAACTCTAACCTTGACCCTAAATAGAACACTAACTCTAACCCTCGACTTGGACCTAAATCTAAATCTTACCCTACACCTAACCCTAAACTTAAACCTAACCCTAACCCTAAACCTAAGCCTGACTCTCAACTGAACCCTAACCCCTAACCTAATCTTCTCCCTTAACATAAACTTCACCCTAACCCTAACCCTAAAACTAAACATAACACTAAATCTCACCCTAACCCTTACCCTAACCCTAATCCTAACCAAAACACTAACACTAATCCTAAACTTAACTCTAACCCTGACCCTAACTCTAACTCTAGCCTAATCCTAACCCTAGAACTGACCCTACACACTCAGCTTAAATGGAAACCTAGCAGTAACCTTCACCGGAATATCTAAACCTAACCCCAACCTTTAACCTAACCCAATTTTTTTTTATCTCTAACCTTAACATAGCCCTAAACTTAACCATGACTGAAACCTAACACTAACCCTAACACTAACTCTAAACCTAACCTTAACCCTCAACTTAATCCTAACCTTATCCCTAACCCTAACCCCTAACGCTAACCCTAAGCTCAAACCTCACCCTTAACTTAAACTTCACCCTAACCCTAACCCTAAAGCGAACACTAACCCGAACCGTAAACCGAAGCCTAAACCTGACCCTAACATTAACACAAACAGCCAACCCTAACACTAAGCCTAACCCTAAACTTAACCCTAACGTTAACACAAACACCAAACCCTAACGCTAACCCTCATCCTTCCCCTAAACTTCACCCTAAACATAAGCCTAACCCTAACCCTAAAACTAAACCTAACCCTAAATTATTCCCTAACTCTAGCCTAACCCTAAACCTAACCCGAACTCCAGCCCTAACCCTAACTGTAACACCGTAAAACATCAGCTTAACTGTAAACCTAACACTAAACGTCACACAAACCCCTAACCCTTTCCCTAACCCTAACCATATCCCTCATCCTAGCCCTAACCCTGACCTCAACCTAACCCTTACTCTAACCCTAAACTTAACCCTAAACTTCTCTCTGCCCTACCCTAACCCTAACTCTAACAATAACTCTAAACCTGCCCTAACCGTAACCCTGAACCCTTGCACTAACTCTAACTCTAAACCTAACCCTAACCTAGCCCTACCCTTTAGAGTAAACCTAGCCTGAAACCTAGCCTTACATCTACCCGAACCCTAACCCTATTCCTAACCCTAACACTAACCTTAACCCTACTCTAACCTTAAACCTAAACCTGACTATTAACTGAACTTCACCCTAACTCTAAGCCTAACTCTAACTCTAACCGTAACCATAACAATTACCTTAAACCCTCACCTTAACTGTAAACCTAAGCCTAACGCTCACCCTAACCCTTAACCGTATCCCCAACCCTAAACCTAATGCTATCCCAAACCTTATCCCTAACCCTAACCCTAATACGAACAATAACCCTAATCTAACCCTAATATTAACCCTAAACTTAACCCTACCCGAACCATAAACCTAACCCTAACACCCTAAACCTAACGTCTAACACCATCTCTAATCCTAACCCTTATCATAACCATCACCCTTAACCGAAACTTCACACTAACACTAAACCTAACCTCATGCTAACCCTAAACATAACCCCTAACCCTAACCCGAACCCTAAACCTAACCTTAACACTAACCTGAACACAAACCCAAACTCTAGCCCTAACTCTAAAAATAACCCTCACCCTATCCTAAACTTCATCCAAACCCTAACCCTAACTTTAACCCTAAACCTAAACCTAACCTAAACCCTAGCCTTGAACCAATCTCTATCAATAACGCTAGTCCATTTGTAAGCCTAGACCGAACACTTATAATAACCCTGAACCTAACACTAAACTTAATCCTAATCCTAAACCTAGACCTAAGCCTAATCCTAACCCTAGACCTAATCCTAACCCTAACCTTAACTCTAACCTTGACCCTAAATAGAACACTAACTCTAACCCTCGACTTGGACCTAAATCTAAATCTTACCCTACACCTAACCCTAAACTTAAACCTAACCCTAACCCTAAACCTAAGCCTGACTCTCAACTGAACCCTAACCCCTAACCTAATCTTCTCCCTTAACATAAACTTCACCCTAACCCTAACCCTAAAACTAAACATAACACTAAATCTCACCCTAACCCTTACCCTAACCCTAATCCTAACCAAAACACTAACACTAATCCTAAACTTAACTCTAACCCTGATCCTAACTCTAACTCTAGCCTAATCCTAACCCTAGAACTGACCCTACACACTCAGCTTAAATGGAAACCTAGCAGTAACCTTCACCGGAATATCTAAACCTAACCCCAACCTTTAACCTAACCCAATTTTTTTTATCTCTAACCTTAACATAGCCCTAAACTTAACCATGACTGAAACCTAACACTAACCCTAACACTAACTCTAAACCTAACCTTAACCCTCAACTTAATCCTAACCTTATCCCTAACCCTAACCCCTAACGCTAACCCTAAGCTCAAACCTCACCCTTAACTTAAACTTCACCCTAACCCTAACCCTAAAGCGAACACTAACCCGAACCGTAAACCGAAGCCTAAACCTGACCCTAACATTAACACAAACAGCCAACCCTAACACTAAGCCTAACCCTAAACTTAACCCTAACGTTAACACAAACACCAAACCCTAACGCTAACCCTCATCCTTCCCCTAAACTTCACCCTAAACATAAGCCTAACCCTAACCCTAAAACTAAACCTAACCCTAAATTATTCCCTAACTCTAGCCTAACCCTAAACCTAACCCGAACTCCAGCCCTAACCCTAACTGTAACACCGTAAAACATCAGCTTAACTGTAAACCTAACACTAAACGTCACACAAACCCCTAACCCTTTCCCTAACCCTAACCATATCCCTCATCCTAGCCCTAACCCTGACCTCAACCTAACCCTTACTCTAACCCTAAACTTAACCCTAAACTTCTCTCTGCCCTACCCTAACCCTAACTCTAACAATAACTCTAAACCTGCCCTAACCGTAACCCTGAACCCTTGCACTAACTCTAACTCTAAACCTAACCCTAACCTAGCCCTACCCTTTAGAGTAAACCTAGCCTGAAACCTAGCCTTACATCTACCCGAACCCTAACCCTATTCCTAACCCTAACACTAACCTTAACCCTACTCTAACCTTAAACCTAAACCTGACTATTAACTGAACTTCACCCTAACTCTAAGCCTAACTCTAACTCTAACCGTAACCATAACAATTACCTTAAACCCTCACCTTAACTGTAAACCTAAGCCTAACGCTCACCCTAACCCTTAACCGTATCCCCAACCCTAAACCTAATGCTATCCCAAACCTTATCCCTAACCCTAACCCTAATACGAACAATAACCCTAATCTAACCCTAATATTAACCCTAAACTTAACCCTACCCGAACCATAAACCTAACCCTAACACCCTAAACCTAACGTCTAACACCATCTCTAATCCTAACCCTTATCATAACCATCACCCTTAACCGAAACTTCACACTAACACTAAACCTAACCTCATGCTAACCCTAAACATAACCCCTAACCCTAACCCGAACCCTAAACCTAACCTTAACACTAACCTGAACACAAACCCAAACTCTAGCCCTAACTCTAAAAATAACCCTCACCCTATCCTAAACTTCATCCAAACCCTAACCCTAACTTTAACCCTAAACCTAAACCTAACCTAAACCCTAGCCTTGAACCAATCTCTATCAATAACGCTAGTCCATTTGTAAGCCTAGACCGAACACTTATAATAACCCTGAACCTAACACTAAACTTAATCCTAATCCTAAACCTAGACCTAAGCCTAATCCTAACCCTAGACCTAATCCTAACCCTAACCTTAACTCTAACCTTGACCCTAAATAGAACACTAACTCTAACCCTCGACTTGGACCTAAATCTAAATCTTACCCTACACCTAACCCTAAACTTAAACCTAACCCTAACCCTAAACCTAAGCCTGACTCTCAACTGAACCCTAACCCCTAACCTAATCTTCTCCCTTAACATAAACTTCACCCTAACCCTAACCCTAAAACTAAACATAACACTAAATCTCACCCTAACCCTTACCCTAACCCTAATCCTAACCAAAACACTAACACTAATCCTAAACTTAACTCTAACCCTGACCCTAACTCTAACTCTAGCCTAATCCTAACCCTAGAACTGACCCTACACACTCAGCTTAAATGGAAACCTAGCAGTAACCTTCACCGGAATATCTAAACCTAACCCCAACCTTTAACCTAACCCTATTTTTTTTATCTCTAACCTTAACATAGCCCTAAACTTAACCATGACTGAAACCTAACACTAACCCTAACACTAACTCTAAACCTAACCTTAACCCTCAACTTAATCCTAACCTTATCCCTAACCCTAACCCCTAACGCTAACCCTAAGCTCAAACCTCACCCTTAACTTAAACTTCACCCTAACCCTAACCGTAAAGCGAACACTAACCCGAACCGTAAACCGAAGCCTAAACCTGACCCTAACATTAACACAAACAGCTAACCCTAACACTAAGCCTAACCCTAAACTTAACCCTAACCTTAACACAAACACCAAACCCTAACGCTAACCCTCATCCTTCACCTAAACTTCACCCTAAACAGAAGCCTAACCCTAACCCTAAAACTAAACCTAACCCTAAACTATTCCCTAACTCTAGCCTAACCCTAAACCTAACCCGAACTCCAGCCCTAACCCTAACTGTAACACCGTAAAACATCAGCTTAACTGTAAACCTAACACTAAACCTCACACAAACCCCTAACCCTTTCCCTAACCCTAACCATATCCCTCATCCTAGCCCTAACCCTGACCTAAACCTAACCCTTACTCTAACCCTAAACTTAACCCTAACCTTCTCTCTGCCCTACCCTAACCCTAACTCTAACAATAACTCTAAACCTGCCCTAACCGTAACCCTGAACCCTTGCACTAACTCTAACTCTAAACCTCACCCTAACCTGGCCCTACCCTTTAGCGTAAACCTAGCCTGAAACCTAGCCTTACATCTACCCGAACCCTAACCCTATTCCTAACCCTAACACTAACCTTAACCCTACTCTAACCTTAAACCTAACCCTGACTATTAACTGAACTTCACCCTAACTCTAAGCCTAACTCTAACTCTAACCGTAACCATAACAATTACCTTAAACCCTCACCTTAACTGTAAACCTAAGCCTAACCCTCACCCTAACCCTTAACCGTATCCCCAACCCTAAACCTAATGCTATCCCAAACCTTATCCCTAACCCTAACCCTAATACGAACAATAACCCTAACCTAACCCTAATATTAACCCTAAACTTAACCCTACCCGAACCATAAACCTAACCCTAACACCCTAAACCTAACGTCTAACACCATCTCTAATCCTAACCCTTATCATAACCATCACCCTTAACCGAAACTTCACACTAACACTAAACCTAACCTCATGCTAACCCTAAACATAACCCCTAACCCTAACCCGAACCCTAAACCTAACCTTAACACTAACCTGAACACAAACCCAAACTCTAGCCCTAACTCTAAAAATAACCCTCACCCTATCCTAAACTTCATCCAAACCCTAACCCTAACTTTAACCCTAAACCTAAACCTAACCTAAACCCTAGCCTTGAACCAATCTCTATCAATAACGCTAGTCCATTTGTAAGCCTAGACCGAACACTTATAATAACCCTGAACCTAACACTAAACTTAATCCTAATCCTAAACCTAGACCTAAGCCTAATCCTAACCCTAGACCTAATCCTAACCCTAACCTTAACTCTAACCTTGACCCTAAATAGAACACTAACTCTAACCCTCGACTTGGACCTAAATCTAAATCTTACCCTACACCTAACCCTAAACTTAAACCTAACCCTAACCCTAAACCTAAGCCTGACTCTCAACGGAACCCTAACCCCTAACCTAATCTTCTCCCTTAACATAAACTTCACCCTAACCCTAACCCTAAAACTAAACATAACACTAAATCTCACCCTAACCCTTACCCTAACCCTAATCCTAACCAAAACACTAACACTAATCCTAAACTTAACTCTAACCCTGACCCTAACTCTAACTCTAGCCTAATCCTAACCCTAGAACTGACCCTACACACTCAGCTTAAATGGAAACCTAGCAGTAACCTTCACCGGAATATCTAAACCTAACCCCAACCTTTAACCTAACCCAATTTTTTTTATCTCTAACCTTAACATAGCCCTAAACTTAACCATGACTGAAACCTAACACTAACCCTAACACTAACTCTAAACCTAACCTTAACCCTCAACTTAATCCTAACCTTATCCCTAACCCTAACCCCTAACGCTAACCCTAAGCTCAAACCTCACCCTTAACTTAAACTTCACCCTAACCCTAACCCTAAAGCGAACACTAACCCGAACCGTAAACCGAAGCCTAAACCTGACCCTAACATTAACACAAACAGCCAACCCTAACACTAAGCCTAACCCTAAACTTAACCCTAACGTTAACACAAACACCAAACCCTAACGCTAACCCTCATCCTTCCCCTAAACTTCACCCTAAACATAAGCCTAACCCTAACCCTAAAACTAAACCTAACCCTAAATTATTCCCTAACTCTAGCCTAACCCTAAACCTAACCCGAACTCCAGCCCTAACCCTAACTGTAACACCGTAAAACATCAGCTTAACTGTAAACCTAACACTAAACGTCACACAAACCCCTAACCCTTTCCCTAACCCTAACCATATCCCTCATCCTAGCCCTAACCCTGACCTAAACCTAACCCTTACTCTAACCCTAAACTTAACCCTAACCTTCTCTCTGCCCTACCCTAACCCTAACTCTAACAATAACTCTAAACCTGCTCTAACCGTAACCCTGAACCCTTGCACTAACTCTAACTCTAAACCTCACCCTAACCTGGCCCTACCCTTTAGCGTAAACCTAGCCTGAAACCTAGCCTTACATCTACCCGAACCCTAACCCTATTCCTAACCCTAACACTAACCTTAACCCTACTCTAACCTTAAACCTAACCCTGACTATTAACTGAACTTCACCCTAACTCTAAGCCTAACTCTAACTCTAACCGTAACCATAACAATTACCTTAAACCCTCACCTTAACTGTAAACCTAAGCCTAACCCTCACCCTAACCCTTAACCGTATCCCCAACCCTAAACCTAATGCTATCCCAAACCTTATCCCTAACCCTAACCCTAATACGAACAATAACCCTAACCTAACCCTAATATTAACCCTAAACTTAACCCTACCCGAACCATAAACCTAACCCTAACACCCTAAACCTAACGTCTAACACCATCTCTAATCCTAACCCTTATCGTAACCATCACCCTTAACCGAAACTTCACACTAACACTAAACCTAACCTCATGCTAACCCTAAACATAACCCCTAACCCTAACCCGAACCCTAAACCTAACCTTAACACTAACCTGAACACAAACCCAAACTCTAGCCCTAACTCTAAAAATAACCCTCACCCTATCCTAAACTTCATCCAAACCCTAACCCTAACTTTAACCCTAAACCTAAACCTAACCTAAACCCTAGCCTTGAACCAATCTCTATCAATAACGCTAGTCCATTTGTAAGCCTAGACCGAACACTTATAATAACCCTGAACCTAACACTAAACTTAATCCTAATCCTAAACCTAGACCTAAGCCTAATCCTAACCCTAGACCTAATCCTAACCCTAACCTTAACTCTAACCTTGACCCTAAATAGAACACTAACTCTAACCCTCGACTTGGACCTAAATCTAAATCTTACCCTACACCTAACCCTAAACTTAAACCTAACCCTAACCCTAAACCTAAGCCTGACTCTCAACTGAACCCTAACCCCTAACCTAATCTTCTCCCTTAACATAAACTTCACCCTAACCCTAACCCTAAAACTAAACATAACACTAAATCTCACCCTAACCCTTACCCTAACCCTAATCCTAACCAAAACACTAACACTAATCCTAAACTTAACTCTAACCCTGACCCTAACTCTAACTCTAGCCTAATCCTAACCCTAGAACTGACCCTACACACTCAGCTTAAATGGAAACCTAGCAGTAACCTTCACCGGAATATCTAAACCTAACCCCAACCTTTAACCTAACCCTATTTTTTTTATCTCTAACCTTAACATAGCCCTAAACTTAACCATGACTGAAACCTAACACTAACCCTAACACTAACTCTAAACCTAACCTTAACCCTCAACTTAATCCTAACCTTATCCCTAACCCTAACCCCTAACGCTAACCCTAAGCTCAAACCTCACCGTTAACTTAAACTTCACCCTAACCCTAACCCTAAAGCGCACACTAACCCGAACCGTAAACCGAAGCCTAAACCTGACCCTAACATTAACACAAACAGCTAACCCTAACACTAAGCCTAACCCTAAACTTAACCATAACCTTAACACAAACACCAAACCCTAACGCTAACCCTCATCCTTCACCTAAACTTCACCCTAAACATAAGCCTAACCCTAACCCTAAAACTAAACCTAACCCTAAACTATTCCCTAACTCTAGCCTAACCCTAAACCTAACCCTAACTCCAGGCCTAACCCTAACTGTAACACCGTAAAACATCAGCTTAAGTGTAAACATAACACTAAACCTCACACAAACCCCTAACCCTTTCCCTAACCCTAACCATATCCCTCATCCTAGCCCTAACCCTGACCTCAACCTAACCCTTACTCTAACCCTAAACTTAACCCTAACCTTCTCTCTGCCCTACCCTAACCCTAACTCTAACAATAACTCTAAACCTGCTCTAACCGTAACCCTGAACCCTTGCACTAACTCTAACTCTAAACCTCACCCTAACCTGGCCCTACCCTTTAGCGTAAACCTAGCCTGAAACCTAGCCTTACATCTACCCGAACCCTAACCCTATTCCTAACCCTAACACTAACCTTAACCCTACTCTAACCTTAAACCTAACCCTGACTATTAACTGAACTTCACCCTAACTCTAAGCCTAACTCTAACTCTAACCGTAACCATAACAATTACCTTAAACCCTCACCTTAACTGTAAACCTAAGCCTAACCCTCACCCTAACCCTTAACCGTATCCCCAACCCTAAACCTAATGCTATCCCAAACCTTATCCCTAACCCTAACCCTAATACGAACAATAACCCTAACCTAACCCTAATATTAACCCTAAACTTAACCCTACCCGAACCATAAACCTAACCCTAACACCCTAAACCTAACGTCTAACACCATCTCTAATCCTAACCCTTATCATAACCATCACCCTTAACCGAAACTTCACACTAACACTAAACCTAACCTCATGCTAACCCTAAACATAACCCCTAACCCTAACCCGAACCCTAAACCTAACCTTAACACTAACCTGAACACAAACCCAAACTCTAGCCCTAACTCTAAAAATAACCCTCACCCTATCCTAAACTTCATCCAAACCCTAACCCTAACTTTAACCCTAAACCTAAACCTAACCTAAACCCTAGCCTTGAACCAATCTCTATCAATAACGCTAGTCCATTTGTAAGCCTAGACCGAACACTTATAATAACCCTGAACCTAACACTAAACTTAATCCTAATCCTAAACCTAGACCTAAGCCTAATCCTAACCCTAGACCTAATCCTAACCCTAACCTTAACTCTAACCTTGACCCTAAATAGAACACTAACTCTAACCCTCGACTTGGACCTAAATCTAAATCTTACCCTACACCTAACCCTAAACTTAAACCTAACCCTAACCCTAAACCTAAGCCTGACTCTCAACTGAACCCTAACCCCTAACCTAATCTTCTCCCTTAACATAAACTTCACCCTAACCCTAACCCTAAAACTAAACATAACACTAAATCTCACCCTAACCCTTACCCTAACCCTAATCCTAACCAAAACACTAACACTAATCCTAAACTTAACTCTAACCCTGACCCTAACTCTAACTCTAGCCTAATCCTAACCCTAGAACTGACCCTACACACTCAGCTTAAATGGAAACCTAGCAGTAACCTTCACCGGAATATCTAAACCTAACCCCAAACTTTTAACCTAACCCAATTTTTTTTATCTCTAACCTTAACATAGCCCTAAACTTAACCATGACTGAAACCTAACACTAACCCTAACACTAACTCTAAACCTAACCTTAACCCTCAACTTAATCCTAACCTTATCCCTAACCCTAACCCCTAACGCTAACCCTAAGCTCAAACCTCACCCTTAACTTAAACTTCACCCTAACCCTAACCCTAAAGCGAACACTAACCCGAACCGTAAACCGAAGCCTAAACCTGACCCTAACATTAACACAAACAGCCAACCCTAACACTAAGCCTAACCCTAAACTTAACCCTAACGTTAACACAAACACCAAACCCTAACGCTAACCCTCATCCTTCCCCTAAACTTCACCCTAAACATAAGCCTAACCCTAACCCTAAAACTAAACCTAACCCTAAACTATTCCCTAACTCTAGCCTAACCCTAAACCTAACCCGAACTCCAGCCCTAACCCTAACTGTAACACCGTAAAACATCAGCTTAACTGTAAACCTAACACTAAACCTCACACAAACCCCTAACCCTTTCCCTAACCCTAACCATATCCCTCATCCTAGCCCTAACCCTGACCTCAACCTAACCCTTACTCTAACCCTAAACTTAACCCTAACCTTCTCTCTGCCCTACCCTAACCCTAACTCTAACAATAACTCTAAACCTGCTCTAACCGTAACCCTGAACCCTTGCACTAACTCTAACTCTAAACCTCACCCTAACCTGGCCCTACCCTTTAGCGTAAACCTAGCCTGAAACCTAGCCTTACATCTACCCGAACCCTAACCCTATTCCTAACCCTAACACTAACCTTAACCCTACTCTAACCTTAAACCTAACCCTGACTATTAACTGAACTTCACCCTAACTCTAAGCCTAACTCTAACTCTAACCGTAACCATAACAATTACCTTAAACCCTCACCTTAACTGTAAACCTAAGCCTAACCCTCACCCTAACCCTTAACCGTATCCCCAACCCTAAACCTAATGCTATCCCAAACCTTATCCCTAACCCTAACCCTAATACGAACAATAACCCTAACCTAACCCTAATATTAACCCTAAACTTAACCCTACCCGAACCATAAACCTAACCCTAACACCCTAAACCTAACGTCTAACACCATCTCTAATCCTAACCCTTATCATAACCATCACCCTTAACCGAAACTTCACACTAACACTAAACCTAACCTCATGCTAACCCTAAACATAACCCCTAACCCTAACCCGAACCCTAAACCTAACCTTAACACTAACCTGAACACAAACCCAAACTCTAGCCCTAACTCTAAAAATAACCCTCACCCTATCCTAAACTTCATCCAAACCCTAACCCTAACTTTAACCCTAAACCTAAACCTAACCTAAACCCTAGCCTTGAACCAATCTCTATCAATAACGCTAGTCCATTTGTAAGCCTAGACCGAACACTTATAATAACCCTGAACCTAACACTAAACTTAATCCTAATCCTAAACCTAGACCTAAGCCTAATCCTAACCCTAGACCTAATCCTAACCCTAACCTTAACTCTAACCTTGACCCTAAATAGAACACTAACTCTAACCCTCGACTTGGACCTAAATCTAAATCTTACCCTACACCTAACCCTAAACTTAAACCTAACCCTAACCCTAAACCTAAGCCTGACTCTCAACTGAACCCTAACCCCTAACCTAATCTTCTCCCTTAACATAAACTTCACCCTAACCCTAACCCTAAAACTAAACATAACACTAAATCTCACCCTAACCCTTACCCTAACCCTAATCCTAACCAAAACACTAACACTAATCCTAAACTTAACTCTAACCCTGACCCTAACTCTAACTCTAGCCTAATCCTAACCCTAGAACTGACCCTACACACTCAGCTTAAATGGAAACCTAGCAGTAACCTTCACCGGAATATCTAAACCTAACCCCAACCTTTAACCTAACCCAATTTTTTTTATCTCTAACCTTAACATAGCCCTAAACTTAACCATGACTGAAACCTAACACTAACCCTAACACTAACTCTAAACCTAACCTTAACCCTCAACTTAATCCTAACCTTATCCCTAACCCTAACCCCTAACGCTAACCCTAAGCTCAAACCTCACCCTTAACTTAAACTTCACCCTAACCCTAACCGTAAAGCGAACACTAACCCGAACCGTAAACCGAAGCCTAAACCTGACCCTAACATTAACACAAACAGCTAACCCTAACACTAAGCCTAACCCTAAACTTAACCCTAACCTTAACACAAACACCAAACCCTAACGCTAACCCTCATCCTTCACCTAAACTTCACCCTAAACAGAAGCCTAACCCTAACCCTAAAACTAAACCTAACCCTAAACTATTCCCTAACTCTAGCCTAACCCTAAACCTAACCCGAACTCCAGCCCTAACCCTAACTGTAACACCGTAAAACATCAGCTTAACTGTAAACCTAACACTAAACCTCACACAAACCCCTAACCCTTTCCCTAACCCTAACCATATCCCTCATCCTAGCCCTAACCCTGACCTAAACCTAACCCTTACTCTAACCCTAAACTTAACCCTAACCTTCTCTCTGCCCTACCCTATCCCTAACTCTAACAATAACTCTAAACCTGCCCTAACCGTAACCCTGAACCCTTGCACTAACTCTAACTCTAAACCTCACCCTAACCTGGCCCTACCCTTTAGCGTAAACCTAGCCTGAAACCTAGCCTTACATCTACCCGAACCCTAACCCTATTCCTAACCCTAACACTAACCTTAACCCTACTCTAACCTTAAACCTAACCCTGACTATTAACTGAACTTCACCCTAACTCTAAGCCTAACTCTAACTCTAACCGTAACCATAACAATTACCTTAAACCCTCACCTTAACTGTAAACCTAAGCCTAACCCTCACCCTAACCCTTAACCGTATCCCCAACCCTAAACCTAATGCTATCCCAAACCTTATCCCTAACCCTAACCCTAATACGAACAATAACCCTAACCTAACCCTAATATTAACCCTAAACTTAACCCTACCCGAACCATAAACCTAACCCTAACACCCTAAACCTAACGTCTAACACCATCTCTAATCCTAACCCTTATCATAACCATCACCCTTAACCGAAACTTCACACTAACACTAAACCTAACCTCATGCTAACCCTAAACATAACCCCTAACCCTAACCCGAACCCTAAACCTAACCTTAACACTAACCTGAACACAAACCCAAACTCTAGCCCTAACTCTAAAAATAACCCTCACCCTATCCTAAACTTCATCCAAACCCTAACCCTAACTTTAACCCTAAACCTAAACCTAACCTAAACCCTAACCTTGAACCAATCTCTATCAATAACGCTAGTCCATTTGTAAGCCTAGACCGAACACTTATAATAACCCTGAACCTAACACTAAACTTAATCCTAATCCTAAACCTAGACCTAAGCCTAATCCTAACCCTAGACCTAATCCTAACCCTAACCTTAACTCTAACCTTGACCCTAAATAGAACACTAACTCTAACCCTCGACTTGGACCTAAATCTAAATCTTACCCTACACCTAACCCTAAACTTAAACCTAACCCTAACCCTAAACCTAAGCCTGACTCTCAACGGAACCCTAACCCCTAACCTAATCTTCTCCCTTAACATAAACTTCACCCTAACCCTAACCCTAAAACTAAACATAACACTAAATCTCACCCTAACCCTTACCCTAACCCTAATCCTAACCAAAACACTAACACTAATCCTAAACTTAACTCTAACCCTGACCCTAACTCTAACTCTAGCCTAATCCTAACCCTAGAACTGACCCTACACACTCAGCTTAAATGGAAACCTAGCAGTAACCTTCACCGGAATATCTAAACCTAACCCCAACCTTTAACCTAACCCAATTTTTTTTATCTCTAACCTTAACATAGCCCTAAACTTAACCATGACTGAAACCTAACACTAACCCTAACACTAACTCTAAACCTAACCTTAACCCTCAACTTAATCCTAACCTTATCCCTAACCTTAACCCCTAACGCTAACCCTAAGCTCAAACCTCACCCTTAACTTAAACTTCACCCTAACCCTAACCCTAAAGCGAACACTAACCCGAACCGTAAACCGAAGCCTAAACCTGACCCTAACATTAACACAAACAGCCAACCCTAACACTAAGCCTAACCCTAAACTTAACCCTAACGTTAACACAAACACCAAACCCTAACGCTAACCCTCATCCTTCCCCTAAACTTCACCCTAAACATAAGCCTAACCCTAACCCTAAAACTAAACCTAACCCTAAACTATTCCCTAACTCTAGCCTAACCCTAAACCTAACCCGAACTCCAGCCCTAACCCTAACTGTAACACCGTAAAACATCAGCTTAACTGTAAACCTAACACTAAACCTCACACAAACCCCTAACCCTTTCCCTAACCCTAACCATATCCCTCATCCTAGCCCTAACCCTGACCTCAACCTAACCCTTACTCTAACCCTAAACTTAACCCTAACCTTCTCTCTGCCCTAACCCTAACCCTAACTCTAACAATAACTCTAAACCTGCCCTAACCGTAACCCTGAACCCTTGCACTAACTCTAACTCTAAACCTAACCCTAACCTAGCCCTACCCTTTAGCGTAAACCTAGCCTGAAACCTAGCCTTACATCTACCCGAACCCTAACCCTATTCCTAACCCTAACACTAACCTTAACCCTACTCTAACCTTAAACCTAACCCTGACTATTAACTGAACTTCACCCTAACTCTAAGCCTAACTCTAACTCTAACCGTAACCATAACAATTACCTTAAACCCTCACCTTAACTGTAAACCTAAGCCTAACCCTCACCCTAACCCTTAACCGTATCCCCAACCTTAAACCTAATGCTATCCCAAACCTTATCCCTAACCCTTACCCTAATACGAACAATAACCCTAATCTAACCCTAATATTAACCCTAAACTTAACCCTACCCGAACCATAAACCTAACCCTAACACCCTAAACCTAACGTCTAACACCATCTCTAATCCTAACCCTTATCATAACCATCACCCTTAACCGAAACTTCACACTAACACTAAACCTAACCTCATGCTAACCCTAAACATAACCCCTAACCCTAACCCGAACCCTAAACCTAACCTTAACACTAACCTGAACACAAACCCAAACTCTAGCCCTAACTCTAAAAATAACCCTCACCCTATCCTAAACTTCATCCAAACCCTAACCCTAACTTTAACCCTAAACCTAAACCTAACCTAAACCCTAGCCTTGAACCAATCTCTATCAATAACGCTAGTCCATTTGTAAGCCTAGACCGAACACTTATAATAACCCTGAACCTAACACTAAACTTAATCCTAATCCTAAACCTAGACCTAAGCCTAATCCTAACCCTAGACCTAATCCTAACCCTAACCTTAACTCTAACCTTGACCCTAAATAGAACACTAACTCTAACCCTCGACTTGGACCTAAATCTAAATCTTACCCTACACCTAACCCTAAACTTAAACCTAACCCTAACCCTAAACCTAAGCCTGACTCTCAACTGAACCCTAACCCCTAACCTAATCTTCTCCCTTAACATAAACTTCACCCTAACCCTAACCCTAAAACTAAACATAACACTAAATCTCACCCTAACCCTTACCCTAACCCTAATCCTAACCAAAACACTAACACTAATCCTAAACTTAACTCTAACCCTGACCCTAACTCTAACTCTAGCCTAATCCTAACCCTAGAACTGACCCTACACACTCAGCTTAAATGGAAACCTAGCAGTAACCTTCACCGGAATATCTAAACCTAACCCCAACCTTTAACCTAACCCTATTTTTTTTATCTCTAACCTTAACATAGCCCTAAACTTAACCATGACTGAAACCTAACACTAACCCTAACACTAACTCTAAACCTAACCTTAACCCTCAACTTAATCCTAACCTTATCCCTAACCCTAACCCCTAACGCTAACCCTAAGCTCAAACCTCACCCTTAACTTAAACTTCACCCTAACCCTAACCCTAAAGCGCACACTAACCCGAACCGTAAACCGAACCCTAAACCTGACCCTAACATTAACACAAACAGCTAACCCTAACACTAAGCCTAACCCTAAACTTAACCATAACCTTAACACAAACACCAAACCCTAACGCTAACCCTCATCCTTCACCTAAACTTCACCCTAAACATAAGCCTAACCCTAACCCTAAAACTAAACCTAACCCTAAACTATTCCCTAACTCTAGCCTAACCCTAAACCTAACCCTAACTCCAGGCCTAACCCTAACTGTAACACCGTAAAACATCAGCTTAAGTGTAAACATAACACTAAACCTCACACAAACCCCTAACCCTTTCCCTAACCCTAACCATATCCCTCATCCTAGCCCTAACCCTGACCTCAACCTAACCCTTACTCTAACCCTAAACTTAACCCTAACCTTCTCTCTGCCCTACCCTAACCCTAACTCTAACAATAACTCTAAACCTGCTCTAACCGTAACCCTGAACCCTTGCACTAACTCTAACTCTAAACCTCACCCTAACCTGGCCCTACCCTTTAGCGTAAACCTAGCCTGAAACCTAGCCTTACATCTACCCGAACCCTAACCCTATTCCTAACCCTAACACTAACCTTAACCCTACTCTAACCTTAAACCTAACCCTGACTATTAACTGAACTTCACCCTAACTCTAAGCCTAACTCTAACTCTAACCGTAACCATAACAATTACCTTAAACCCTCACCTTAACTGTAAACCTAAGCCTAACCCTCACCCTAACCCTTAACCGTATCCCCAACCCTAAACCTAATGCTATCCCAAACCTTATCCCTAACCCTAACCCTAATACGAACAATAACCCTAACCTAACCCTAATATTAACCCTAAACTTAACCCTACCCGAACCATAAACCTAACCCTAACACCCTAAACCTAACGTCTAACACCATCTCTAATCCTAACCCTTATCATAACCATCACCCTTAACCGAAACTTCACACTAACACTAAACCTAACCTCATGCTAACCCTAAACATAACCCCTAACCCTAACCCGAACCCTAAACCTAACCTTAACACTAACCTGAACACAAACCCAAACTCTAGCCCTAACTCTAAAAATAACCCTCACCCTATCCTAAACTTCATCCAAACCCTAACCCTAACTTTAACCCTAAACCTAAACCTAACCTAAACCCTAACCTTGAACCAATCTCTATCAATAACGCTAGTCCATTTGTAAGCCTAGACCGAACACTTATAATAACCCTGAACCTAACACTAAACTTAATCCTAATCCTAAACCTAGACCTAAGCCTAATCCTAACCCTAGACCTAATCCTAACCCTAACCTTAACTCTAACCTTGACCCTAAATAGAACACTAACTCTAACCCTCGACTTGGACCTAAATCTAAATCTTACCCTACACCTAACCCTAAACTTAAACCTAACCCTAACCCTAAACCTAAGCCTGACTCTCAACGGAACCCTAACCCCTAACCTAATCTTCTCCCTTAACATAAACTTCACCCTAACCCTAACCCTAAAACTAAACATAACACTAAATCTCACCCTAACCCTTACCCTAACCCTAATCCTAACCAAAACACTAACACTAATCCTAAACTTAACTCTAACCCTGACCCTAACTCTAACTCTAGCCTAATCCTAACCCTAGAACTGACCCTACACACTCAGCTTAAATGGAAACCTAGCAGTAACCTTCACCGGAATATCTAAACCTAACCCCAACCTTTAACCTAACCCTATTTTTTTTATCTCTAACCTTAACATAGCCCTAAACTTAACCATGACTGAAACCTAACACTAACCCTAACACTAACTCTAAACCTAACCTTAACCCTTAACTTAATCCTAACCTTATCCCTAACCCTAACCCCTAACGCTAACCCTAAGCTCAAACCTCACCCTTAACTTAAACTTCACCCTAACCCTAACCCTAAAGCGAACACTAACCCGAACCGTAAACCGAACCCTAAACCTGACCCTAACATTAACACAGACAGCTAACTCTAACACTAAGCCTAACCCTAAACTTAACCCTAACCTTAACACAAACACCAAACCCTAACGCTAACCCTCATCATTCACCTAAACTTCACCCTAAACATAAGCCTAACCCTAACCCTAAAACTAAACCTAACCCTAAACTATTCCCTAACTCTAGCCTAACCCTAAACCTAACCCGAACTCCAGCCCTAACCCTAACTGTAACACCGTAAAACATCAGCTTAACTGTAAACATAACACTAAACCTCACACAAACCCCTAACCCTTTCCCTAACCCTAACCATATCCCTCATCCTAGCCCTAACCCTGACCTAAACCTAACCCTTACTCTAACCCTAAACTTAACCCTAACCTTCTCTCTGCCCTACCCTAACCCTAACTCTAACAATAACTCTAAACCTGCCCTAACCGTAACCCTGAACCCTTGCACTAACTCTAACTCTAAACCTAACCCTAACCTGGCCCTACCCTTTAGCGTAAACGTAGCCTGAAACCTAGCCTTACATCTACCCGAACCCTAACCCTATTCCTAACCCTAACACTAACCTTAACCCTACTCTAACCTTAAACCTAACCCTGACTATTAACTGAACTTCACCCTAACTCTAAGCCTAACTCTAACTCTAACCGTAACCATAACAATTACCTTAAACCCTCACCTTAACTGTAAACCTAAGCCTAACCCTCACCCTAACCCTTAACCGTATCCCCAACCTTAAACCTAATGCTATCCCAAACCTTATCCCTAACCCTAACCCTAATACGAACAATAACCCTAATCTAACCCTAATATTAACCCTAAACTTAACCCTACCTGAACCATAAACCTAACCCTAACACCCTAAACCTAACGTCTAACACCATCTCTAATCCTAACCCTTATCATAACCATCACCCTTAACCGAAACTTCACACTAACACTAAACCTAACCTCATGCTAACCCTAAACATAACCCCTAACCCTAACCCGAACCCTAAACCTAACCTTAACACTCACCTGAACACAAACCCAAACTCTAGCCCTAACTCTAAAAATAACCCTCACCCTATCCTAAACTTCATCCAAACCCTAACCCTAACTTTAACCCTAAACCTAAACCTAACCTAAACCCTAACCTTGAACCAATCTCTATCAATAACGCTAGTCCATTTGTAAGCCTAGACCGAACACTTATAATAACCCTGAACCTAACACTAAACTTAATCCTAATCCTAAACCTAGACCTAAGCCTAATCCTAACCCTAGACCTAATCCTAACCCTAACCTTAACTCTAACCTTGACCCTAAATAGAACACTAACTCTAACCCTCGACTTGGACCTAAATCTAAATCTTACCCTACACCTAACCCTAAACTTAAACCTAACCCTAACCCTAAACCTAAGCCTGACTCTCAACGGAACCCTAACCCCTAACCTAATCTTCTCCCTTAACATAAACTTCACCCTAACCCTAACCCTAAAACTAAACATAACACTAAATCTCACCCTAACCCTTACCCTAACCCTAATCCTAACCAAAACACTAACACTAATCCTAAACTTAACTCTAACCCTGACCCTAACTCTAACTCTAGCCTAATCCTAACCCTAGAACTGACCCTACACACTCAGCTTAAATGGAAACCTAGCAGTAACCTTCACCGGAATATCTAAACCTAACCCCAACCTTTAACCTAACCCAATTTTTTTTATCTCTAACCTTAACATAGCCCTAAACTTAACCATGACTGAAACCTAACACTAACCCTAACACTAACTCTAAACCTAACCTTAACCCTCAACTTAATCCTAACCTTATCCCTAACCCTAACCCCTAACCCTAACCCTAAGCTCAAACCTCACCCTTAACTTAAACTTCACCCTAACCCTAACCCTAAAGCGAACACTAACCCGAACCGTAAACCGAAGCCTAAACCTGACCCTAACATTAACACAGACAGCTAACCCTAACACTAAGCCTAACCCTAAACTTAACCCTAACCTTAACACAAACACCAAACCCTAACGCTAACCCTCATCCTTCACCTAAACTTCACCCTAAACATAAGCCTAACCCTAACCCTAAAACTAAACCTAACCCTAAACTATTCCCTAACTCTAGCCTAACCCTAAACCTAACCCGAACTCCAGCCCTAACCCTAACTGTAACACCGTAAAACAGCAGCTTAACTGTAAACCTAACACTAAACCTCACACAAACCCCTAACCCTTTCCCTAACCCTAACCATATCCCTCATCCTAGCCCTAACCCTGACCTAAACCTAACCCTTACTCTAACCCTATACTTAACCCTAACCTTCTCTCTGCCCTACCCTAACCCTAACTCTAACAATAACTCTAAACCTGCCCTAACCGTAACCCTGAACCCTTGCACTAACTCTAACTCTAAACCTCACCCTAACCTGGCCCTACCCTTTAGCGTAAACCTAGCCTGAAACCTAGCCTTACATCTACCCGAACCCTAACCCTATTCCTAACCCTAACACTAACCTTAACCCTACTCTAACCTTAAACCTAACCCTGACTATTAACTGAACTTCACCCTAACTCTAAGCCTAACTCTAACTCTAATCGTAACCATAACAATTACCTTAAACCCTCACCTTAACTGTAAACCTAAGCCTAACCCTCACCCTAACCCTTAACCGTATCCCCAACCCTAAACCTAATGCTATCCCAAACCTTATCCCTAACCCTAACCCTAATACGAACAATAACCCTAACCTAACCCTAATATTAACCCTAAACTTAACCCTACCCGAACCATAAACCTAACCCTAACACCCTAAACCTAACGTCTAACACCATCTCTAATCCTAACCCTTATCATAACCATCACCCTTAACCGAAACTTCACACTAACACTAAACCTAACCTCATGCTAACCCTAAACATAACCCCTAACCCTAACCCGAACCCTAAACCTAACCTTAACACTAACCTGAACACAAACCCAAACTCTAGCCCTAACTCTAAAAATAACCCTCACCCTATCCTAAACTTCATCCAAAGCCTAACCCTAACTTTAACCCTAAACCTAAACCTAACCTAAACCCTAACCTTGAACCAATCTCTATCAATAACGCTAGTCCATTTGTAAGCCTAGACCGAACACTTATAATAACCCTGAACCTAACACTAAACTTAATCCTAATCCTAAACCTAGACCTAAGCCTAATCCTAACCCTAGACCTAATCCTAACCCTAACCTTAACTCTAACCTTGACCCTAAATAGAACACTAACTCTAACCCTCGACTTGGACCTAAATCTAAATCTTACCCTACACCTAACCCTAAACTTAAACCTAACCCTAACCCTAAACCTAAGCCTGACTCTCAACTGAACCCTAACCCCTAACCTAATCTTCTCCCTTAACATAAACTTCACCCTAACCCTAACCCTAAAACTAAACATAACACTAAATCTCACCCTAACCCTTTTTTTTTAACCCTTACCCTAACCCTAATCCTAACCAAAACACTAACACTAATCCTAAACTTAACTCTAACCCTGACCCTAACTCTAACTCTAGCCTAATCCTAACCCTAGAACTGACCCTACACACTCAGCTTAAATGGAAACCTAGCAGTAACCTTCACCGGAATATCTAAACCTAACCCCAACCTTTAACCTAACCCAATTTTTTTTATCTCTAACCTTAACATAGCCCTAAACTTAACCATGACTGAAACCTAACACTAACCCTAACACTAACTCTAAACCTAACCTTAACCCTCAACTTAATCCTAACCTTATCCCTAACCCTAACCCCTAACGCTAACCCTAAGCTCAAACCTCACCCTTAACTTAAACTTCACCCTAACCCTAACCCTAAAGCGAACACTAACCCGAACCGTAAACCGAACCCTAAACCTGACCCTAACATTAACACAGACAGCTAACCCTAACACTAAGCCTAACCCTAAACTTAACCCTAACCTTAACACAAACACCAAACCCTAACGCTAACCCTCATCCTTCACCTAAACTTCACCCTAAACATAAGCCTAACCCTAACCCTAAAACTAAACCTAACCCTAAACTATTCCCTAACTCTAGCCTAACCCTAAACCTAACCCGAACTCCAGCCCTAACCCTAACTGTAACACCGTAAAACAGCAGCTTAACTGTAAACCTAACACTAAACCTCACACAAACCCCTAACCCTTTCCCTAACCCTAACCATATCCCTCATCCTAGCCCTAACCCTGACCTCAACCTAACCCTTACTCTAACCCTAAACTTAACCCTAACCTTCTCTCTGCCCTAACCCTAACCCTAACTCTAACAATAACTCTAAACCTGCCCTAACCGTAACCCTGAACCCTAGCACTAACTCTAACTCTAAACCTCACCCTAACCTAGCCCTACCCTTTAGCGTAAACCTAGCCTGAAACCTAGCCTTACATCCACCCGAACCCTAACCCTATTCCTAACCCTAACACTAACCTTAACCCTACTCTAACCTTAAACCTAACCCTGACTATTAACTGAACTTCACCCTAACTCTAAGCCTAACTCTAACTCTAACCGTAACCATAACAATTACCTTAAACCCTCACCTTAACTGTAAACCTAAGCCTAACCCTCACCCTAACCCTTAACCGTATCCCCAACCCTAAACCTAATGCTATCCCAAACCTTATCCCTAACCCTAACCCTAATACGAACAATAACCCTAACCTAACCCTAATATTAACCCTAAACTTAACCCTACCCGAACCATAAGCCTAACCCTAACACCCTAAACCTAACGTCTAACACCATCTCTAATCCTAACCCTTATCATAACCATCACCCTTAACCGAAACTTCACACTAACACTAAACCTAACCTCATGCTAACCCTAAACATAACCCCTAACCCTAACCCGAACCCTAAACCTAACCTTAACAGTAACCTGAACACAAACCCAAACTCTAGCCCTAACTCTAAAAATAACCCTCACCCTATCCTAAACTTCATCCAAACCCTAACCCTGACTTTAACCCTAAACCTAAACCTAACCGAAACCCGAACCTTGAACCAATCTCTATCAATAACGCTAGTCCATTTGTAAGCCTAGACCGAACACTTATAATAACCCTGAACCTAACACTAAACTTAATCCTAATCCTAAACCTAGACCTAAGCCTAATCCTAACCCTAGACCTAATCCTAACCCTAACCTTAACTCTAACCGTGACCCTAAATAGAACACTGACTCTAACCCTCGACTTGGACCTAAATCTAAATCTTACCCTACACCTAACCCTAAACTTAAACCTAACCCTAACCCTAAAGCTAAGCCTGACTCTCAACGGAACCCTAACCCCTAACCTAATCTTCTCCCTTAACATAAACTTCACCCTAACCCTAACCCTAAAACTAAACATAACACTAAATCTCACCCTAACCCTTACCCTAACCCTAATCCTAACCAAAACACTAACACTAATCCTAAACTTAACTCTAACCCTGACCCTAACTCTAACTCTAGCCTAATCCTAACCCTAGAACTGACCCTACACACTCAGCTTAAATGGAAACCTAGCAGTAACCTTCACCGGAATATCTAAACCTAACCCCAACCTTTAACCTAACCCAATTTTTTTTATCTCTAACCTTAACATAGCCCTAAACTTAACCATGACTGAAACCTAACACTAACCCTAACACTAACTCTAAACCTAACCTTAACCCTCAACTTAATCCTAACCTTATCCCTAACCCTAACCCCTAACCCTAACCCTAAGCTCAAACCTCACCCTTAACTTAAACTTCACCCTAACCCTAACCCTAAAGCGAACACTAACCCGAACCGTAAACCGAACCCTAAACCTGACCCTAACATTAACACAGACAGCTAACCCTAACACTAAGCCTAACCCTAAACTTAACCCTAACCTTAACACAAACACCAAACCCTAACGCTAACCCTCATCCTTCACCTAAACTTCACCCTAAACATAAGCCTAACCCTAACCCTAAAACTAAACCTAACCCTAAACTATTCCCTAACTCTAGCCTAACCCTAAACCTAACCCGAACTCCAGCCCTAACCCTAACTGTAACACCGTAAAACAGCAGCTTAACTGTAAACCTAACACTAAACCTCACACAAACCCCTAACCCTTTCCCTAACCCTAACCATATCCCTCATCCTAGCCCTAACCCTGACCTCAACCTAGCCCTTACTCTAACCCTAAACTTAACCCTAACCTTCTCTCTGCCCTAACCCTAACCCTAACTCTAACAATAACTCTAAACCTGCCCTAACCGTAACCCTGAACCCTAGCACTAACTCTAACTCTAAACCTCACCCTAACCTAGCCCTACCCTTTAGCGTAAACCTAGCCTGAAACCTAGCCTTACATCCACCCGAACCCTAACCCTATTCCTAACCCTAACACTAACCTTAACCCTACTCTAACCTTAAACCTAACCCTGACTATTAACTGAACTTCACCCTAACTCTAAGCCTAACTCTAACTCTAACCGTAACCATAACAATTACCTTAAACCCTCACCTTAACTGTAAACCTAAGCCTAACCCTCACCCTAACCCTTAACCGTATCCCCAACCCTAAACCTAATGCTATCCCAAACCTTATCCCTAACCCTAACCCTAATACGAACAATAACCCTAACCTAACCCTAATATTAACCCTAAACTTAACCCTACCCGAACCATAAACCTAACCCTAACACCCTAAACCTAACGTCTAACACCATCTCTAATCCTAACCCTTATCATAACCATCACCCTTAACCGAAACTTCACACTAACACTAAACCTAACCTCATGCTAACCCTAAACATAACCCCTAACCCTAACCCGAACCCTAAACCTAACCTTAACACTAACCTGAACACAAACCCAAACTCTAGCCCTAACTCTAAAAATAACCCTCACCCTATCCTAAACTTCATCCAAACCCTAACCCTAACTTTAACCCTAAACCTAAACCTAACCTAAACCCTAACCTTGAACCAATCTCTATCAATAACGCTAGTCCATTTGTAAGCCTAGACCGAACACTTATAATAACCCTGAACCTAACACTAAACTTAATCCTAATCCTAAACCTAGACCTAAGCCTAATCCTAACCCTAGACCTAATCCTAACCCTAACCTTAACTCTAACCTTGACCCTAAATAGAACACTAACTCTAACCCTCGACTTGGACCTAAATCTAAATCTTACCCTACACCTAACCCTAAACTTAAACCTAACCCTAACCCTAAAGCTAAGCCTGACTCTCAACGGAACCCTAACCCCTAACCTAATCTTCTCCCTTAACATAAACTTCACCCTAACCCTAACCCTAAAACTAAACATAACACTAAATCTCACCCTAACCCTTACCCTAACCCTAATCCTAACCAAAACACTAACACTAATCCTAAACTTAACTCTAACCCTGACCCTAACTCTAACTCTAGCCTAATCCTAACCCTAGAACTGACCCTACACACTCAGCTTAAATGGAAACCTAGCAGTAACCTTCACCGGAATATCTAAACCTAACCCCAACCTTTAACCTAACCCAATTTTTTTTATCTCTAACCTTAACATAGCCCTAAACTTAACCATGACTGAAACCTAACACTAACCCTAACACTAACTCTAAACCTAACCTTAACCCTCAACTTAATCCTAACCTTATCCCTAACCCTAACCCCTAACGCTAACCCTAAGCTCAAACCTCACCCTTAACTTAAACTTCACCCTAACCCTAACCCTAAAGCGAACACTAACCCGAACCGTAAACCGAACCCTAAACCTGACCCTAACATTAACACAGACAGCTAACCCTAACACTAAGCCTAACCCTAAACTTAACCCTAACCTTAACACAAACACCAAACCCTAACGCTAACCCTCATCCTTCACCTAAACTTCACCCTAAACAGAAGCCTAACCCTAACCCTAAAACTAAACCTAACCCTAAACTATTCCCTAACTCTAGCCTAACCCTAAACCTAACCCGAACTCCAGCCCTAACCCTAACTGTAACACCGTAAAACAGCAGCTTAACTGTAAACCTAACACTAAACCTCACACAAACCCCTAACCCTTTCCCTAACCCTAACCATATCCCTCATCCTAGCCCTAACCCTGACCTCAACCTAACCCTTACTCTAACCCTAAACTTAACCCTAACCTTCTCTCTGCCCTAACCCTAACCCTAACTCTAACAATAACTCTAAACCTGCCCTAACCGTAACCCTGAACCCTAGCACTAACTCTAACTCTAAACCTCACCCTAACCTAGCCCTACCCTTTAGCGTAAACCTAGCCTGAAACCTAGCCTTACATCCACCCGAACCCTAACCCTATTCCTAACCCTAACACTAACCTTAACCCTACTCTAACCTTAAACCTAACCCTGACTATTAACTGAACTTCACCCTAACTCTAAGCCTAACTCTAACTCTAACCGTAACCATAACAATTACCTTAAACCCTCACCTTAACTGTAAACCTAAGCCTAACCCTCACCCTAACCCTTAACCGTATCCCCAACCCTAAACCTAATGCTATCCCAAACCTTATCCCTAACCCTAACCCTAATACGAACAATAACCCTAACCTAACCCTAATATTAACCCTAAACTTAACCCTACCCGAACCATAAGCCTAACCCTAACACCCTAAACCTAACGTCTAACACCATCTCTAATCCTAACCCTTATCATAACCATCACCCTTAACCGAAACTTCACACTAACACTAAACCTAACCTCATGCTAACCCTAAACATAACCCCTAACCCTAACCCGAACCCTAAACCTAACCTTAACACTAACCTGAACACAAACCCAAACTCTAGCCCTAACTCTAAAAATAACCCTCACCCTATCCTAAACTTCATCCAAACCCTAACCCTAACTTTAACCCTAAACCTAAACCTAACCTAAACCCTAACCTTGAACCAATCTCTATCAATAACGCTAGTCCATTTGTAAGCCTAGACCGAACACTTATAATAACCCTGAACCTAACACTAAACTTAATCCTAATCCTAAACCTAGACCTAAGCCTAATCCTAACCCTAGACCTAATCCTAACCCTAACCTTAACTCTAACCTTGACCCTAAATAGAACACTAACTCTAACCCTCGACTTGGACCTAAATCTAAATCTTACCCTACACCTAACCCTAAACTTAAACCTAACCCTAACCCTAAAGCTAAGCCTGACTCTCAACGGAACCCTAACCCCTAACCTAATCTTCTCCCTTAACATAAACTTCACCCTAACCCTAACCCTAAAACTAAACATAACACTAAATCTCACCCTAACCCTTACCCTAACCCTAATCCTAACCAAAACACTAACACTAATCCTAAACTTAACTCTAACCCTGACCCTAACTCTAACTCTAGCCTAATCCTAACCCTAGAACTGACCCTACACACTCAGCTTAAATGGAAACCTAGCAGTAACCTTCACCGGAATATCTAAACCTAACCCCAACCTTTAACCTAACCCAATTTTTTTTATCTCTAACCTTAACATAGCCCTAAACTTAACCATGACTGAAACCTAACACTAACCCTAACACTAACTCTAAACCTAACCTTAACCCTCAACTTAATCCTAACCTTATCCCTAACCCTAACCCCTAACGCTAACCCTAAGCTCAAACCTCACCCTTAACTTAAACTTCACCCTAACCCTAACCCTAAAGCGAACACTAACCCGAACCGTAAACCGAAGCCTAAACCTGACCCTAACATTAACACAGACAGCTAACCCTAACACTAAGCCTAACCCTAAACTTAACCCTAACCTTAACACAAACACCAAACCCTAACGCTAACCCTCATCCTTCACCTAAACTTCACCCTAAACATAAGCCTAACCCTAACCCTAAAACTAAACCTAACCCTAAACTATTCCCTAACTCTAGCCTAACCCTAAACCTAACCCGAACTCCAGCCCTAACCCTAACTGTAACACCGTAAAACAGCAGCTTAACTGTAAACCTAACACTAAACCTCACACAAACCCCTAACCCTTTCCCTAACCCTAACCATATCCCTCATCCTAGCCCTAACCCTGACCTCAACCTAACCCTTACTCTAACCCTAAACTTAACCCTAACCTTCTCTCTGCCCTAACCCTAACCCTAACTCTAACAATAACTCTAAACCTGCCCTAACCGTAACCCTGAACCCTAGCACTAACTCTAACTCTAAACCTCACCCTAACCTAGCCCTACCCTTTAGCGTAAACCTAGCCTGAAACCTAGCCTTACATCCACCCGAACCCTAACCCTATTCCTAACCCTAACACTAACCTTAACCCTACTCTAACCTTAAACCTAACCCTGACTATTAACTGAACTTCACCCTAACTCTAAGCCTAACTCTAACTCTAACCGTAACCATAACAATTACCTTAAACCCTCACCTTAACTGTAAACCTAAGCCTAACCCTCACCCTAACCCTTAACCGTATCCCCAACCCTAAACCTAATGCTATCCCAAACCTTATCCCTAACCCTAACCCTAATACGAACAATAACCCTAACCTAACCCTAATATTAACCCTAAACTTAACCCTACCCGAACCATAAACCTAACCCTAACACCCTAAACCTAACGTCTAACACCATCTCTAATCCTAACCCTTATCATAACCATCACCCTTAACCGAAACTTCACACTAACACTAAACCTAACCTCATGCTAACCCTAAACATAACCCCTAACCCTAACCCGAACCCTAAACCTAACCTTAACACTAACCTGAACACAAACCCAAACTCTAGCCCTAACTCTAAAAATAACCCTCACCCTATCCTAAACTTCATCCAAACCCTAACCCTAACTTTAACCCTAAACCTAAACCTAACCTAAACCCTAACCTTGAACCAATCTCTATCAATAACGCTAGTCCATTTGTAAGCCTAGACCGAACACTTATAATAACCCTGAACCTAACACTAAACTTAATCCTAATCCTAAACCTAGACCTAAGCCTAATCCTAACCCTAGACCTAATCCTAACCCTAACCTTAACTCTAACCTTGACCCTAAATAGAACACTAACTCTAACCCTCGACTTGGACCTAAATCTAAATCTTACCCTACACCTAACCCTAAACTTAAACCTAACCCTAACCCTAAACCTAAGCCTGACTCTCAACGGAACCCTAACCCCTAACCTAATCTTCTCCCTTAACATAAACTTCACCCTAACCCTAACCCTAAAACTAAACATAACACTAAATCTCACCCTAACCCTTACCCTAACCCTAATCCTAACCAAAACACTAACACTAATCCTAAACTTAACTCTAACCCTGACCCTAACTCTAACTCTAGCCTAATCCTAACCCTAGAACTGACCCTACACACTCAGCTTAAATGGAAACCTAGCAGTAACCTTCACCGGAATATCTAAACCTAACCCCAACCTTTAACCTAACCCAATTTTTTTTATCTCTAACCTTAACATAGCCCTAAACTTAACCATGACTGAAACCTAACACTAACCCTAACACTAACTCTAAACCTAACCTTAACCCTCAACTTAATCCTAACCTTATCCCTAACCCTAACCCCTAACCCTAACCCTAAGCTCAAACCTCACCCTTAACTTAAACTTCACCCTAACCCTAACCCTAAAGCGAACACTAACCCGAACCGTAAACCGAAGCCTAAACCTGACCCTAACATTAACACAGACAGCTAACCCTAACACTAAGCCTAACCCTAAACTTAACCCTAACCTTAACACAAACACCAAACCCTAACGCTAACCCTCATCCTTCACCTAAACTTCACCCTAAACATAAGCCTAACCCTAACCCTAAAACTAAACCTAACCCTAAACTATTCCCTAACTCTAGCCTAACCCTAAACCTAACCCGAACTCCAGCCCTAACCCTAACTGTAACACCGTAAAACAGCAGCTTAACTGTAAACCTAACACTAAACCTCACACAAACCCCTAACCCTTTCCCTAACCCTAACCATATCCCTCATCCTAGCCCTAACCCTGACCTCAACCTAGCCCTTACTCTAACCCTAAACTTAACCCTAACCTTCTCTCTGCCCTAACCCTAACCCTAACTCTAACAATAACTCTAAACCTGCCCTAACCGTAACCCTGAACCCTAGCACTAACTCTAACTCTAAACCTCACCCTAACCTAGCCCTACCCTTTAGCGTAAACCTAGCCTGAAACCTAGCCTTACATCCACCCGAACCCTAACCCTATTCCTAACCCTAACACTAACCTTAACCCTACTCTAACCTTAAACCTAACCCTGACTATTAACTGAACTTCACCCTAACTCTAAGCCTAACTCTAACTCTAACCGTAACCATAACAATTACCTTAAACCCTCACCTTAACTGTAAACCTAAGCCTAACCCTCACCCTAACCCTTAACCGTATCCCCAACCCTAAACCTAATGCTATCCCAAACCTTATCCCTAACCCTAACCCTAATACGAACAATAACCCTAACCTAACCCTAATATTAACCCTAAACTTAACCCTACCCGAACCATAAACCTAACCCTAACACCCTAAACCTAACGTCTAACACCATCTCTAATCCTAACCCTTATCATAACCATCACCCTTAACCGAAACTTCACACTAACACTAAACCTAACCTCATGCTAACCCTAAACATAACCCCTAACCCTAACCCGAACCCTAAACCTAACCTTAACACTAACCTGAACACAAACCCAAACTCTAGCCCTAACTCTAAAAATAACCCTCACCCTATCCTAAACTTCATCCAAACCCTAACCCTAACTTTAACCCTAAACCTAAACCTAACCTAAACCCTAACCTTGAACCAATCTCTATCAATAACGCTAGTCCATTTGTAAGCCTAGACCGAACACTTATAATAACCCTGAACCTAACACTAAACTTAATCCTAATCCTAAACCTAGACCTAAGCCTAATCCTAACCCTAGACCTAATCCTAACCCTAACCTTAACTCTAACCTTGACCCTAAATAGAACACTAACTCTAACCCTCGACTTGGACCTAAATCTAAATCTTACCCTACACCTAACCCTAAACTTAAACCTAACCCTAACCCTAAACCTAAGCCTGACTCTCAACGGAACCCTAACCCCTAACCTAATCTTCTCCCTTAACATAAACTTCACCCTAACCCTAACCCTAAAACTAAACATAACACTAAATCTCACCCTAACCCTTACCCTAACCCTAATCCTAACCAAAACACTAACACTAATCCTAAACTTAACTCTAACCCTGACCCTAACTCTAACTCTAGCCTAATCCTAACCCTAGAACTGACCCTACACACTCAGCTTAAATGGAAACCTAGCAGTAACCTTCACCGGAATATCTAAACCTAACCCCAACCTTTAACCTAACCCAATTTTTTTTATCTCTAACCTTAACATAGCCCTAAACTTAACCATGACTGAAACCTAACACTAACCCTAACACTAACTCTAAACCTAACCTTAACCCTCAACTTAATCCTAACCTTATCCCTAACCCTAACCCCTAACGCTAACCCTAAGCTCAAACCTCACCCTTAACTTAAACTTCACCCTAACCCTAACCCTAAAGCGAACACTAACCCGAACCGTAAACCGAACCCTAAACCTGACCCTAACATTAACACAGACAGCTAACCCTAACACTAAGCCTAACCCTAAACTTAACCCTAACCTTAACACAAACACCAAACCCTAACGCTAACCCTCATCCTTCACCTAAACTTCACCCTAAACATAAGCCTAACCCTAACCCTAAAACTAAACCTAACCCTAAACTATTCCCTAACTCTAGCCTAACCCTAAACCTAACCCGAACTCCAGCCCTAACCCTAACTGTAACACCGTAAAACAGCAGCTTAACTGTAAACCTAACACTAAACCTCACACAAACCCCTAACCCTTTCCCTAACCCTAACCATATCCCTCATCCTAGCCCTAACCCTGACCTCAACCTAACCCTTACTCTAACCCTAAACTTAACCCTAACCTTCTCTCTGCCCTAACCCTAACCCTAACTCTAACAATAACTCTAAACCTGCCCTAACCGTAACCCTGAACCCTAGCACTAACTCTAACTCTAAACCTCACCCTAACCTAGCCCTACCCTTTAGCGTAAACCTAGCCTGAAACCTAGCCTTACATCCACCCGAACCCTAACCCTATTCCTAACCCTAACACTAACCTTAACCCTACTCTAACCTTAAACCTAACCCTGACTATTAACTGAACTTCACCCTAACTCTAAGCCTAACTCTAACTCTAACCGTAACCATAACAATTACCTTAAACCCTCACCTTAACTGTAAACCTAAGCCTAACCCTCACCCTAACCCTTAACCGTATCCCCAACCCTAAACCTAATGCTATCCCAAACCTTATCCCTAACCCTAACCCTAATACGAACAATAACCCTAACCTAACCCTAATATTAACCCTAAACTTAACCCTACCCGAACCATAAACCTAACCCTAACACCCTAAACCTAACGTCTAACACCATCTCTAATCCTAACCCGTATCATAACCATCACCCTTAACCGAAACTTCACACTAACACTAAACCTAACCTCATGCTAACCCTAAACATAACCCCTAACCCTAACCCGAACCCTAAACCTAACCTTAACACTAACCTGAACACAAACCCAAACTCTAGCCCTAACTCTAAAAATAACCCTCACCCTATCCTAAACTTCATCCAAACCCTAACCCTAACTTTAACCCTAAACCTAAACCTAACCTAAACCCTAACCTTGAACCAATCTCTATCAATAACGCTAGTCCATTTGTAAGCCTAGACCGAACACTTATAATAACCCTGAACCTAACACTAAACTTAATCCTAATCCTAAACCTAGACCTAAGCCTAATCCTAACCCTAGACCTAATCCTAACCCTAACCTTAACTCTAACCTTGACCCTAAATAGAACACTAACTCTAACCCTCGACTTGGACCTAAATCTAAATCTTACCCTACACCTAACCCTAAACTTAAACCTAACCCTAACCCTAAACCTAAGCCTGACTCTCAACGGAACCCTAACCCCTAACCTAATCTTCTCCCTTAACATAAACTTCACCCTAACCCTAACCCTAAAACTAAACATAACACTAAATCTCACCCTAACCCTTACCCTAACCCTAATCCTAACCAAAACACTAACACTAATCCTAAACTTAACTCTAACCCTGACCCTAACTCTAACTCTAGCCTAATCCTAACCCTAGAACTGACCCTACACACTCAGCTTAAATGGAAACCTAGCAGTAACCTTCACCGGAATATCTAAACCTAACCCCAACCTTTAACCTAACCCAATTTTTTTTATCTCTAACCTTAACATAGCCCTAAACTTAACCATGACTGAAACCTAACACTAACCCTAACACTAACTCTAAACCTAACCTTAACCCTCAACTTAATCCTAACCTTATCCCTAACCCTAACCCCTAACGCTAACCCTAAGCTCAAACCTCACCCTTAACTTAAACTTCACCCTAACCCTAACCCTAAAGCGAACACTAACCCGAACCGTAAACCGAACCCTAAACCTGACCCTAACATTAACACAGACAGCTAACCCTAACACTAAGCCTAACCCTAAACTTAACCCTAACCTTAACACAAACACCAAACCCTAACGCTAACCCTCATCCTTCACCTAAACTTCACCCTAAACATAAGCCTAACCCTAACCCTAAAACTAAACCTAACCCTAAACTATTCCCTAACTCTAGCCTAACCCTAAACCTAACCCGAACTCCAGCCCTAACCCTAACTGTAACACCGTAAAACAGCAGCTTAACTGTAAACCTAACACTAAACCTCACACAAACCCCTAACCCTTTCCCTAACCCTAACCATATCCCTCATCCTAGCCCTAACCCTGACCTCAACCTAACCCTTACTCTAACCCTAAACTTAACCCTAACCTTCTCTCTGCCCTAACCCTAACCCTAACTCTAACAATAACTCTAAACCTGCCCTAACCGTAACCCTGAACCCTAGCACTAACTCTAACTCTAAACCTCACCCTAACCTAGCCCTACCCTTTAGCGTAAACCTAGCCTGAAACCTAGCCTTACATCCACCCGAACCCTAACCCTATTCCTAACCCTAACACTAACCTTAACCCTACTCTAACCTTAAACCTAACCCTGACTATTAACTGAACTTCACCCTAACTCTAAGCCTAACTCTAACTCTAACCGTAACCATAACAATTACCTTAAACCCTCACCTTAACTGTAAACCTAAGCCTAACCCTCACCCTAACCCTTAACCGTATCCCCAACCCTAAACCTAATGCTATCCCAAACCTTATCCCTAACCCTAACCCTAATACGAACAATAACCCTAACCTAACCCTAATATTAACCCTAAACTTAACCCTACCCGAACCATAAACCTAACCCTAACACCCTAAACCTAACGTCTAACACCATCTCTAATCCTAACCCGTATCATAACCATCACCCTTAACCGAAACTTCACACTAACACTAAACCTAACCTCATGCTAACCCTAAACATAACCCCTAACCCTAACCCGAACCCTAAACCTAACCTTAACACTAACCTGAACACAAACCCAAACTCTAGCCCTAACTCTAAAAATAACCCTCACCCTATCCTAAACTTCATCCAAACCCTAACCCTAACTTTAACCCTAAACCTAAACCTAACCTAAACCCTAACCTTGAACCAATCTCTATCAATAACGCTAGTCCATTTGTAAGCCTAGACCGAACACTTATAATAACCCTGAACCTAACACTAAACTTAATCCTAATCCTAAACCTAGACCTAAGCCTAATCCTAACCCTAGACCTAATCCTAACCCTAACCTTAACTCTAACCTTGACCCTAAATAGAACACTAACTCTAACCCTCGACTTGGACCTAAATCTAAATCTTACCCTACACCTAACCCTAAACTTAAACCTAACCCTAACCCTAAACCTAAGCCTGACTCTCAACGGAACCCTAACCCCTAACCTAATCTTCTCCCTTAACATAAACTTCACCCTAACCCTAACCCTAAAACTAAACATAACACTAAATCTCACCCTAACCCTTACCCTAACCCTAATCCTAACCAAAACACTAACACTAATCCTAAACTTAACTCTAACCCTGACCCTAACTCTAACTCTAGCCTAATCCTAACCCTAGAACTGACCCTACACACTCAGCTTAAATGGAAACCTAGCAGTAACCTTCACCGGAATATCTAAACCTAACCCCAACCTTTAACCTAACCCAATTTTTTTTATCTCTAACCTTAACATAGCCCTAAACTTAACCATGACTGAAACCTAACACTAACCCTAACACTAACTCTAAACCTAACCTTAACCCTCAACTTAATCCTAACCTTATCCCTAACCCTAACCCCTAACGCTAACCCTAAGCTCAAACCTCACCCTTAACTTAAACTTCACCCTAACCCTAACCCTAAAGCGAACACTAACCCGAACCGTAAACCGAACCCTAAACCTGACCCTAACATTAACACAGACAGCTAACCCTAACACTAAGCCTAACCCTAAACTTAACCCTAACCTTAACACAAACACCAAACCCTAACGCTAACCCTCATCCTTCACCTAAACTTCACCCTAAACATAAGCCTAACCCTAACCCTAAAACTAAACCTAACCCTAAACTATTCCCTAACTCTAGCCTAACCCTAAACCTAACCCGAACTCCAGCCCTAACCCTAACTGTAACACCGTAAAACAGCAGCTTAACTGTAAACCTAACACTAAACCTCACACAAACCCCTAACCCTTTCCCTAACCCTAACCATATCCCTCATCCTAGCCCTAACCCTGACCTCAACCTAACCCTTACTCTAACCCTAAACTTAACCCTAACCTTCTCTCTGCCCTAACCCTAACCCTAACTCTAACAATAACTCTAAACCTGCCCTAACCGTAACCCTGAACCCTAGCACTAACTCTAACTCTAAACCTCACCCTAACCTAGCCCTACCCTTTAGCGTAAACCTAGCCTGAAACCTAGCCTTACATCCACCCGAACCCTAACCCTATTCCTAACCCTAACACTAACCTTAACCCTACTCTAACCTTAAACCTAACCCTGACTATTAACTGAACTTCACCCTAACTCTAAGCCTAACTCTAACTCTAACCGTAACCATAACAATTACCTTAAACCCTCACCTTAACTGTAAACCTAAGCCTAACCCTCACCCTAACCCTTAACCGTATCCCCAACCCTAAACCTAATGCTATCCCAAACCTTATCCCTAACCCTAACCCTAATACGAACAATAACCCTAACCTAACCCTAATATTAACCCTAAACTTAACCCTACCCGAACCATAAACCTAACCCTAACACCCTAAACCTAACGTCTAACACCATCTCTAATCCTAACCCGTATCATAACCATCACCCTTAACCGAAACTTCACACTAACACTAAACCTAACCTCATGCTAACCCTAAACATAACCCCTAACCCTAACCCGAACCCTAAACCTAACCTTAACACTAACCTGAACACAAACCCAAACTCTAGCCCTAACTCTAAAAATAACCCTCACCCTATCCTAAACTTCATCCAAACCCTAACCCTAACTTTAACCCTAAACCTAAACCTAACCTAAACCCTAACCTTGAACCAATCTCTATCAATAACGCTAGTCCATTTGTAAGCCTAGACCGAACACTTATAATAACCCTGAACCTAACACTAAACTTAATCCTAATCCTAAACCTAGACCTAAGCCTAATCCTAACCCTAGACCTAATCCTAACCCTAACCTTAACTCTAACCTTGACCCTAAATAGAACACTAACTCTAACCCTCGACTTGGACCTAAATCTAAATCTTACCCTACACCTAACCCTAAACTTAAACCTAACCCTAACCCTAAACCTAAGCCTGACTCTCAACGGAACCCTAACCCCTAACCTAATCTTCTCCCTTAACATAAACTTCACCCTAACCCTAACCCTAAAACTAAACATAACACTAAATCTCACCCTAACCCTTACCCTAACCCTAATCCTAACCAAAACACTAACACTAATCCTAAACTTAACTCTAACCCTGACCCTAACTCTAACTCTAGCCTAATCCTAACCCTAGAACTGACCCTACACACTCAGCTTAAATGGAAACCTAGCAGTAACCTTCACCGGAATATCTAAACCTAACCCCAACCTTTAACCTAACCCAATTTTTTTTATCTCTAACCTTAACATAGCCCTAAACTTAACCATGACTGAAACCTAACACTAACCCTAACACTAACTCTAAACCTAACCTTAACCCTCAACTTAATCCTAACCTTATCCCTAACCCTAACCCCTAACGCTAACCCTAAGCTCAAACCTCACCCTTAACTTAAACTTCACCCTAACCCTAACCCTAAGGCGAACACTAACCCGAACCGTAAACCGAACCCTAAACCTGACCCTAACATTAACACAAACAGCTAACCCTAACACTAAGCCTAACCCTAAACTTAACCCTAACCTTAACACAAACACCAAACCCTAACGCTAACCCTCATCCTTCACCTAAACTTCACCCTAAACATAAGCCTAACCCTAACCCTAAAACTAAACCTAACCCTAAACTATTCCCTAACTCTAGCCTAACCCTAAACCTAACCCGAACTCCAGCCCTAACCCTAACTGTAACACCGTAAAACAGCAGCTTAACTGTAAACCTAACACTAAACCTCACACAAACCCCTAACCCTTTCCCTAACCCTAACCATATCCCTCATCCTAGCCCTAACCCTGACCTCAACCTAGCCCTTACTCTAACCCTAAACTTAACCCTAACCTTCTCTCTGCCCTAACCCTAACCCTAACTCTAACAATAACTCTAAACCTGCCCTAACCGTAACCCTGAACCCTAGCACTAACTCTAACTCTAAACCTCACCCTAACCTAGCCCTACCCTTTAGCGTAAACCTAGCCTGAAACCTAGCCTTACATCCACCCGAACCCTAACCCTATTCCTAACCCTAACACTAACCTTAACCCTACTCTAACCTTAAACCTAACCCTGACTATTAACTGAACTTCACCCTAACTCTAAGCCTAACTCTAACTCTAACCGTAACCATAACAATTACCTTAAACCCTCACCTTAACTGTAAACCTAAGCCTAACCCTCACCCTAACCCTTAACCGTATCCCCAACCCTAAACCTAATGCTATCCCAAACCTTATCCCTAACCCTAACCCTAATACGAACAATAACCCTAACCTAACCCTAATATTAACCCTAAACTTAACCCTACCCGAACCATAAACCTAACCCTAACACCCTAAACCTAACGTCTAACACCATCTCTAATCCTAACCCGTATCATAACCATCACCCTTAACCGAAACTTCACACTAACACTAAACCTAACCTCATGCTAACCCTAAACATAACCCCTAACCCTAACCCGAACCCTAAACCTAACCTTAACACTCACCTGAACACAAACCCAAACTCTAGCCCTAACTCTAAAAATAACCCTCACCCTATCCTAAACTTCATCCAAACCCTAACCCTAACTTTAACCCTAAACCTAAACCTAACCTAAACCCTAACCTTGAACCAATCTCTATCAATAACGCTAGTCCATTTGTAAGCCTAGACCGAACACTTATAATAACCCTGAACCTAACACTAAACTTAATCCTAATCCTAAACCTAGACCTAAGCCTAATCCTAACCCTAGACCTAATCCTAACCCTAACCTTAACTCTAACCTTGACCCTAAATAGAACACTAACTCTAACCCTCGACTTGGACCTAAATCTAAATCTTACCCTACACCTAACCCTAAACTTAAACCTAACCCTAACCCTAAACCTAAGCCTGACTCTCAACGGAACCCTAACCCCTAACCTAATCTTCTCCCTTAACATAAACTTCACCCTAACCCTAACCCTAAAACTAAACATAACACTAAATCTCACCCTAACCCTTACCCTAACCCTAATCCTAACCAAAACACTAACACTAATCCTAAACTTAACTCTAACCCTGACCCTAACTCTAACTCTAGCCTAATCCTAACCCTAGAACTGACCCTACACACTCAGCTTAAATGGAAACCTAGCAGTAACCTTCACCGGAATATCTAAACCTAACCCCAACCTTTAACCTAACCCAATTTTTTTTATCTCTAACCTTAACATAGCCCTAAACTTAACCATGACTGAAACCTAACACTAACCCTAACACTAACTCTAAACCTAACCTTAACCCTCAACTTAATCCTAACCTTATCCCTAACCCTAACCCCTAACGCTAACCCTAAGCTCAAACCTCACCCTTAACTTAAACTTCACCCTAACCCTAACCCTAAAGCGAACACTAACCCGAACCGTAAACCGAACCCTAAACCTGACCCTAACATTAACACAAACAGCTAACCCTAACACTAAGCCTAACCCTAAACTTAACCCTAACCTTAACACAAACACCAAACCCTAACGCTAACCCTCATCCTTCACCTAAACTTCACCCTAAACAGAAGCCTAACCCTAACCCTAAAACTAAACCTAACCCTAAACTATTCCCTAACTCTAGCCTAACCCTAAACCTAACCCGAACTCCAGCCCTAACCCTAACTGTAACACCGTAAAACAGCAGCTTAACTGTAAACCTAACACTAAACCTCACACAAACCCCTAACCCTTTCCCTAACCCTAACCATATCCCTCATCCTAGCCCTAACCCTGACCTCAACCTAGCCCTTACTCTAACCCTAAACTTAACCCTAACCTTCTCTCTGCCCTAACCCTAACCCTAACTCTAACAATAACTCTAAACCTGCCCTAACCGTAACCCTGAACCCTAGCACTAACTCTAACTCTAAACCTCACCCTAACCTAGCCCTACCCTTTAGCGTAAACCTAGCCTGAAACCTAGCCTTACATCCACCCGAACCCTAACCCTATTCCTAACCCTAACACTAACCTTAACCCTACTCTAACCTTAAACCTAACCCTGACTATTAACTGAACTTCACCCTAACTCTAAGCCTAACTCTAACTCTAACCGTAACCATAACAATTACCTTAAACCCTCACCTTAACTGTAAACCTAAGCCTAACCCTCACCCTAACCCTTAACCGTATCCCCAACCCTAAACCTAATGCTATCCCAAACCTTATCCCTAACCCTAACCCTAATACGAACAATAACCCTAACCTAACCCTAATATTAACCCTAAACTTAACCCTACCCGAACCATAAACCTAACCCTAACACCCTAAACCTAACGTCTAACACCATCTCTAATCCTAACCCTTATCATAACCATCACCCTTAACCGAAACTTCACACTAACACTAAACCTAACCTCATGCTAACCCTAAACATAACCCCTAACCCTAACCCGAACCCTAAACCTAACCTTAACACTCACCTGAACACAAACCCAAACTCTAGCCCTAACTCTAAAAATAACCCTCACCCTATCCTAAACTTCATCCAAACCCTAACCCTAACTTTAACCCTAAACCTAAACCTAACCTAAACCCTAACCTTGAACCAATCTCTATCAATAACGCTAGTCCATTTGTAAGCCTAGCCCGAACACTTATAATAACCCTGAACCTAACACTAAACTTAATCCTAATCCTAAACCTAGACCTAAGCCTAATCCTAACCCTAGACCTAATCCTAACCCTAACCTTAACTCTAACCTTGACCCTAAATAGAACACTAACTCTAACCCTCGACTTGGACCTAAATCTAAATCTTACCCTACACCTAACCCTAAACTTAAACCTAACCCTAACCCTAAACCTAAGCCTGACTCTCAACGGAACCCTAACCCCTAACCTAATCTTCTCCCTTAACATAAACTTCACCCTAACCCTAACCCTAAAACTAAACATAACACTAAATCTCACCCTAACCCTTACCCTAACCCTAATCCTAACCAAAACACTAACACTAATCCTAAACTTAACTCTAACCCTGACCCTAACTCTAACTCTAGCCTAATCCTAACCCTAGAACTGACCCTACACACTCAGCTTAAATGGAAACCTAGCAGTAACCTTCACCGGAATATCTAAACCTAACCCCAACCTTTAACCTAACCCAATTTTTTTTATCTCTAACCTTAACATAGCCCTAAACTTAACCATGACTGAAACCTAACACTAACCCTAACACTAACTCTAAACCTAACCTTAACCCTCAACTTAATCCTAACCTTATCCCTAACCCTAACCCCTAACGCTAACCCTAAGCTCAAACCTCACCCTTAACTTAAACTTCACCCTAACCCTAACCCTAAAGCGAACACTAACCCGAACCGTAAACCGAACCCTAAACCTGACCCTAACATTAACACAAACAGCTAACCCTAACACTAAGCCTAACCCTAAACTTAACCCTAACCTTAACACAAACACCAAACCCTAACGCTAACCCTCATCCTTCACCTAAACTTCACCCTAAACAGAAGCCTAACCCTAACCCTAAAACTAAACCTAACCCTAAACTATTCCCTAACTCTAGCCTAACCCTAAACCTAACCCGAACTCCAGCCCTAACCCTAACTGTAACACCGTAAAACAGCAGCTTAACTGTAAACCTAACACTAAACCTCACACAAACCCCTAACCCTTTCCCTAACCCTAACCATATCCCTCATCCTAGCCCTAACCCTGACCTCAACCTAGCCCTTACTCTAACCCTAAACTTAACCCTAACCTTCTCTCTGCCCTAACCCTAACCCTAACTCTAACAATAACTCTAAACCTGCCCTAACCGTAACCCTGAACCCTAGCACTAACTCTAACTCTAAACCTCACCCTAACCTAGCCCTACCCTTTAGCGTAAACCTAGCCTGAAACCTAGCCTTACATCCACCCGAACCCTAACCCTATTCCTAACCCTAACACTAACCTTAACCCTACTCTAACCTTAAACCTAACCCTGACTATTAACTGAACTTCACCCTAACTCTAAGCCTAACTCTAACTCTAACCGTAACCATAACAATTACCTTAAACCCTCACCTTAACTGTAAACCTAAGCCTAACCCTCACCCTAACCCTTAACCGTATCCCCAACCCTAAACCTAATGCTATCCCAAACCTTATCCCTAACCCTAACCCTAATACGAACAATAACCCTAACCTAACCCTAATATTAACCCTAAACTTAACCCTACCCGAACCATAAACCTAACCCTAACACCCTAAACCTAACGTCTAACACCATCTCTAATCCTAACCCTTATCATAACCATCACCCTTAACCGAAACTTCACACTAACACTAAACCTAACCTCATGCTAACCCTAAACATAACCCCTAACCCTAACCCGAACCCTAAACCTAACCTTAACACTCACCTGAACACAAACCCAAACTCTAGCCCTAACTCTAAAAATAACCCTCACCCTATCCTAAACTTCATCCAAACCCTAACCCTAACTTTAACCCTAAACCTAAACCTAACCTAAACCCTAACCTTGAACCAATCTCTATCAATAACGCTAGTCCATTTGTAAGCCTAGCCCGAACACTTATAATAACCCTGAACCTAACACTAAACTTAATCCTAATCCTAAACCTAGACCTAAGCCTAATCCTAACCCTAGACCTAATCCTAACCCTAACCTTAACTCTAACCTTGACCCTAAATAGAACACTAACTCTAACCCTCGACTTGGACCTAAATCTAAATCTTACCCTACACCTAACCCTAAACTTAAACCTAACCCTAACCCTAAACCTAAGCCTGACTCTCAACGGAACCCTAACCCCTAACCTAATCTTCTCCCTTAACATAAACTTCACCCTAACCCTAACCCTAAAACTAAACATAACACTAAATCTCACCCTAACCCTTACCCTAACCCTAATCCTAACCAAAACACTAACACTAATCCTAAACTTAACTCTAACCCTGACCCTAACTCTAACTCTAGCCTAATCCTAACCCTAGAACTGACCCTACACACTCAGCTTAAATGGAAACCTAGCAGTAACCTTCACCGGAATATCTAAACCTAACCCCAACCTTTAACCTAACCCAATTTTTTTTATCTCTAACCTTAACATAGCCCTAAACTTAACCATGACTGAAACCTAACACTAACCCTAACACTAACTCTAAACCTAACCTTAACCCTCAACTTAATCCTAACCTTATCCCTAACCCTAACCCCTAACGCTAACCCTAAGCTCAAACCTCACCCTTAACTTAAACTTCACCCTAACCCTAACCCTAAAGCGAACACTAACCCGAACCGTAAACCGAACCCTAAACCTGACCCTAACATTAACACAAACAGCTAACCCTAACACTAAGCCTAACCCTAAACTTAACCCTAACCTTAACACAAACACCAAACCCTAACGCTAACCCTCATCCTTCACCTAAACTTCACCCTAAACAGAAGCCTAACCCTAACCCTAAAACTAAACCTAACCCTAAACTATTCCCTAACTCTAGCCTAACCCTGAACCTAACCCGAACTCCAGCCCTAACCCTAACTGTAACACCGTAAAACAGCAGCTTAACTGTAAACCTAACACTAAACCTCACACAAACCCCTAACCCTTTCCCTAACCCTAACCATATCCCTCATCCTAGCCCTAACCCTGACCTCAACCTAGCCCTTACTCTAACCCTAAACTTAACCCTAACCTTCTCTCTGCCCTAACCCTAACCCTAACTCTAACAATAACTCTAAACCTGCCCTAACCGTAACCCTGAACCCTAGCACTAACTCTAACTCTAAACCTCACCCTAACCTAGCCCTACCCTTTAGCGTAAACCTAGCCTGAAACCTAGCCTTACATCCACCCGAACCCTAACCCTATTCCTAACCCTAACACTAACCTTAACCCTACTCTAACCTTAAACCTAACCCTGACTATTAACTGAACTTCACCCTAACTCTAAGCCTAACTCTAACTCTAACCGTAACCATAACAATTACCTTAAACCCTCACCTTAACTGTAAACCTAAGCCTAACCCTCACCCTAACCCTTAACCGTATCCCCAACCCTAAACCTAATGCTATCCCAAACCTTATCCCTAACCCTAACCCTAATACGAACAATAACCCTAACCTAACCCTAATATTAACCCTAAACTTAACCCTACCCGAACCATAAACCTAACCCTAACACCCTAAACCTAACGTCTAACACCATCTCTAATCCTAACCCTTATCATAACCATCACCCTTAACCGAAACTTCACACTAACACTAAACCTAACCTCATGCTAACCCTAAACATAACCCCTAACCCTAACCCGAACCCTAAACCTAACCTTAACACTCACCTGAACACAAACCCAAACTCTAGCCCTAACTCTAAAAATAACCCTCACCCTATCCTAAACTTCATCCAAACCCTAACCCTAACTTTAATCCTAAACCTAAACCTAACCTAAACCCTAACCTTGAACCAATCTCTATCAATAACGCTAGTCCATTTGTAAGCCTAGCCCGAACACTTATAATAACCCTGAACCTAACACTAAACTTAATCCTAATCCTAAACCTAGACCTAAGCCTAATCCTAACCCTAGACCTAATCCTAACCCTAACCTTAACTCTAACCTTGACCCTAAATAGAACACTAACTCTAACCCTCGACTTGGACCTAAATCTAAATCTTACCCTACACCTAACCCTAAACTTAAACCTAACCCTAACCCTAAACCTAAGCCTGACTCTCAACGGAACCCTAACCCCTAACCTAATCTTCTCCCTTAACATAAACTTCACCCTAACCCTAACCCTAAAACTAAACATAACACTAAATCTCACCCTAACCCTTACCCTAACCCTAATCCTAACCAAAACACTAACACTAATCCTAAACTTAACTCTAACCCTGACCCTAACTCTAACTCTAGCCTAATCCTAACCCTAGAACTGACCCTACACACTCAGCTTAAATGGAAACCTAGCAGTAACCTTCACCGGAATATCTAAACCTAACCCCAACCTTTAACCTAACCCAATTTTTTTTATCTCTAACCTTAACATAGCCCTAAACTTAACCATGACTGAAACCTAACACTAACCCTAACACTAACTCTAAACCTAACCTTAACCCTCAACTTAATCCTAACCTTATCCCTAACCCTAACCCCTAACGCTAACCCTAAGCTCAAACCTCACCCTTAACTTAAACTTCACCCTAACCCTAACCCTAAAGCGAACACTAACCCGAACCGTAAACCGAACCCTAAACCTGACCCTAACATTAACACAAACAGCTAACCCTAACACTAAGCCTAACCCTAAACTTAACCCTAACCTTAACACAAACACCAAACCCTAACGCTAACCCTCATCCTTCACCTAAACTTCACCCTAAACAGAAGCCTAACCCTAACCCTAAAACTAAACCTAACCCTAAACTATTCCCTAACTCTAGCCTAACCCTAAACCTAACCCGAACTCCAGCCCTAACCCTAACTGTAACACCGTAAAACAGCAGCTTAACTGTAAACCTAACACTAAACCTCACACAAACCCCTAACCCTTTCCCTAACCCTAACCATATCCCTCATCCTAGCCCTAACCCTGACCTCAACCTAGCCCTTACTCTAACCCTAAACTTAACCCTAACCTTCTCTCTGCCCTAACCCTAACCCTAACTCTAACAATAACTCTAAACCTGCCCTAACCGTAACCCTGAACCCTAGCACTAACTCTAACTCTAAACCTCACCCTAACCTAGCCCTACCCTTTAGCGTAAACCTAGCCTGAAACCTAGCCTTACATCCACCCGAACCCTAACCCTATTCCTAACCCTAACACTAACCTTAACCCTACTCTAACCTTAAACCTAACCCTGACTATTAACTGAACTTCACCCTAACTCTAAGCCTAACTCTAACTCTAACCGTAACCATAACAATTACCTTAAACCCTCACCTTAACTGTAAACCTAAGCCTAACCCTCACCCTAACCCTTAACCGTATCCCCAACCCTAAACCTAATGCTATCCCAAACCTTATCCCTAACCCTAACCCTAATACGAACAATAACCCTAACCTAACCCTAATATTAACCCTAAACTTAACCCTACCCGAACCATAAACCTAACCCTAACACCCTAAACCTAACGTCTAACACCATCTCTAATCCTAACCCTTATCATAACCATCACCCTTAACCGAAACTTCACACTAACACTAAACCTAACCTCATGCTAACCCTAAACATAACCCCTAACCCTAACCCGAACCCTAAACCTAACCTTAACACTCACCTGAACACAAACCCAAACTCTAGCCCTAACTCTAAAAATAACCCTCACCCTATCCTAAACTTCATCCAAACCCTAACCCTAACTTTAACCCTAAACCTAAACCTAACCTAAACCCTAACCTTGAACCAATCTCTATCAATAACGCTAGTCCATTTGTAAGCCTAGACCGAACACTTATAATAACCCTGAACCTAACACTAAACTTAATCCTAATCCTAAACCTAGACCTAAGCCTAATCCTAACCCTAGACCTAATCCTAACCCTAACCTTAACTCTAACCTTGACCCTAAATAGAACACTAACTCTAACCCTCGACTTGGACCTAAATCTAAATCTTACCCTACACCTAACCCTAAACTTAAACCTAACCCTAACCCTAAACCTAAGCCTGACTCTCAACGGAACCCTAACCCCTAACCTAATCTTCTCCCTTAACATAAACTTCACCCTAACCCTAACCCTAAAACTAAACATAACACTAAATCTCACCCTAACCCTTACCCTAACCCTAATCCTAACCAAAACACTAACACTAATCCTAAACTTAACTCTAACCCTGACCCTAACTCTAACTCTAGCCTAATCCTAACCCTAGAACTGACCCTACACACTCAGCTTAAATGGAAACCTAGCAGTAACCTTCACCGGAATATCTAAACCTAACCCCAACCTTTAACCTAACCCAATTTTTTTTATCTCTAACCTTAACATAGCCCTAAACTTAACCATGACTGAAACCTAACACTAACCCTAACACTAACTCTAAACCTAACCTTAACCCTCAACTTAATCCTAACCTTATCCCTAACCCTAACCCCTAACGCTAACCCTAAGCTCAAACCTCACCCTTAACTTAAACTTCACCCTAACCCTAACCCTAAAGCGAACACTAACCCGAACCGTAAACCGAACCCTAAACCTGACCCTAACATTAACACAAACAGCTAACCCTAACACTAAGCCTAACCCTAAACTTAACCCTAACCTTAACACAAACACCAAACCCTAACGCTAACCCTCATCCTTCACCTAAACTTCACCCTAAACAGAAGCCTAACCCTAACCCTAAAACTAAACCTAACCCTAAACTATTCCCTAACTCTAGCCTAACCCTGAACCTAACCCGAACTCCAGCCCTAACCCTAACTGTAACACCGTAAAACAGCAGCTTAACTGTAAACCTAACACTAAACCTCACACAAACCCCTAACCCTTTCCCTAACCCTAACCATATCCCTCATCCTAGCCCTAACCCTGACCTCAACCTAGCCCTTACTCTAACCCTAAACTTAACCCTAACCTTCTCTCTGCCCTAACCCTAACCCTAACTCTAACAATAACTCTAAACCTGCCCTAACCGTAACCCTGAACCCTAGCACTAACTCTAACTCTAAACCTAACCCTAACCTAGCCCTACCCTTTAGCGTAAACCTAGCCTGAAACCTAGCCTTACATCCACCCGAACCCTAACCCTATTCCTAACCCTAACACTAACCTTAACCCTACTCTAACCTTAAACCTAACCCTGACTATTAACTGAACTTCACCCTAACTCTAAGCCTAACTCTAACTCTAACCGTAACCATAACAATTACCTTAAACCCTCACCTTAACTGTAAACCTAAGCCTAACCCTCACCCTAACCCTTAACCGTATCCCCAACCCTAAACCTAATGCTATCCCAAACCTTATCCCTAACCCTAACCCTAATACGAACAATAACCCTAACCTAACCCTAATATTAACCCTAAACTTAACCCTACCCGAACCATAAACCTAACCCTAACACCCTAAACCTAACGTCTAACACCATCTCTAATCCTAACCCTTATCATAACCATCACCCTTAACCGAAACTTCACACTAACACTAAACCTAACCTCATGCTAACCCTAAACATAACCCCTAACCCTAACCCGAACCCTAAACCTAACCTTAACACTCACCTGAACACAAACCCAAACTCTAGCCCTAACTCTAAAAATAACCCTCACCCTATCCTAAACTTCATCCAAACCCTAACCCTAACTTTAACCCTAAACCTAAACCTAACCTAAACCCTAACCTTGAACCAATCTCTATCAATAACGCTAGTCCATTTGTAAGCCTAGCCCGAACACTTATAATAACCCTGAACCTAACACTAAACTTAATCCTAATCCTAAACCTAGACCTAAGCCTAATCCTAACCCTAGACCTAATCCTAACCCTAACCTTAACTCTAACCTTGACCCTAAATAGAACACTAACTCTAACCCTCGACTTGGACCTAAATCTAAATCTTACCCTACACCTAACCCTAAACTTAAACCTAACCCTAACCCTAAACCTAAGCCTGACTCTCAACGGAACCCTAACCCCTAACCTAATCTTCTCCCTTAACATAAACTTCACCCTAACCCTAACCCTAAAACTAAACATAACACTAAATCTCACCCTAACCCTTACCCTAACCCTAATCCTAACCAAAACACTAACACTAATCCTAAACTTAACTCTAACCCTGACCCTAACTCTAACTCTAGCCTAATCCTAACCCTAGAACTGACCCTACACACTCAGCTTAAATGGAAACCTAGCAGTAACCTTCACCGGAATATCTAAACCTAACCCCAACCTTTAACCTAACCCAATTTTTTTTATCTCTAACCTTAACATAGCCCTAAACTTAACCATGACTGAAACCTAACACTAACCCTAACACTAACTCTAAACCTAACCTTAACCCTCAACTTAATCCTAACCTTATCCCTAACCCTAACCCCTAACGCTAACCCTAAGCTCAAACCTCACCCTTAACTTAAACTTCACCCTAACCCTAACCCTAAAGCGAACACTAACCCGAACCGTAAACCGAACCCTAAACCTGACCCTAACATTAACACAAACAGCTAACCCTAACACTAAGCCTAACCCTAAACTTAACCCTAACCTTAACACAAACACCAAACCCTAACGCTAACCCTCATCCTTCACCTAAACTTCACCCTAAACAGAAGCCTAACCCTAACCCTAAAACTAAACCTAACCCTAAACTATTCCCTAACTCTAGCCTAACCCTGAACCTAACCCGAACTCCAGCCCTAACCCTAACTGTAACACCGTAAAACAGCAGCTTAACTGTAAACCTAACACTAAACCTCACACAAACCCCTAACCCTTTCCCTAACCCTAACCATATCCCTCATCCTAGCCCTAACCCTGACCTCAACCTAGCCCTTACTCTAACCCTAAACTTAACCCTAACCTTCTCTCTGCCCTAACCCTAACCCTAACTCTAACAATAACTCTAAACCTGCCCTAACCGTAACCCTGAACCCTAGCACTAACTCTAACTCTAAACCTAACCCTAACCTAGCCCTACCCTTTAGTGTAAACCTAGCCTGAAACCTAGCCTTACATCCACCCGAACCCTAACCCTATTCCTAACCCTAACACTAACCTTAACCCTACTCTAACCTTAAACCTAACCCTGACTATTAACTGAACTTCACCCTAACTCTAAGCCTAACTCTAACTCTAACCGTAACCATAACAATTACCTTAAACCCTCACCTTAACTGTAAACCTAAGCCTAACCCTCACCCTAACCCTTAACCGTATCCCCAACCCTAAACCTAATGCTATCCCAAACCTTATCCCTAACCCTAACCCTAATACGAACAATAACCCTAACCTAACCCTAATATTAACCCTAAACTTAACCCTACCCGAACCATAAACCTAACCCTAACACCCTAAACCTAACGTCTAACACCATCTCTAATCCTAACCCTTATCATAACCATCACCCTTAACCGAAACTTCACACTAACACTAAACCTAACCTCATGCTAACCCTAAACATAACCCCTAACCCTAACCCGAACCCTAAACCTAACCTTAACACTCACCTGAACACAAACCCAAACTCTAGCCCTAACTCTAAAAATAACCCTCACCCTATCCTAAACTTCATCCAAACCCTAACCCTAACTTTAACCCTAAACCTAAACCTAACCTAAACCCTAACCTTGAACCAATCTCTATCAATAACGCTAGTCCATTTGTAAGCCTAGCCCGAACACTTATAATAACCCTGAACCTAACACTAAACTTAATCCTAATCCTAAACCTAGACCTAAGCCTAATCCTAACCCTAGACCTAATCCTAACCCTAACCTTAACTCTAACCTTGACCCTAAATAGAACACTAACTCTAACCCTCGACTTGGACCTAAATCTAAATCTTACCCTACACCTAACCCTAAACTTAAACCTAACCCTAACCCTAAACCTAAGCCTGACTCTCAACGGAACCCTAACCCCTAACCTAATCTTCTCCCTTAACATAAACTTCACCCTAACCCTAACCCTAAAACTAAACATAACACTAAATCTCACCCTAACCCTTACCCTAACCCTAATCCTAACCAAAACACTAACACTAATCCTAAACTTAACTCTAACCCTGACCCTAACTCTAACTCTAGCCTAATCCTAACCCTAGAACTGACCCTACACACTCAGCTTAAATGGAAACCTAGCAGTAACCTTCACCGGAATATCTAAACCTAACCCCAACCTTTAACCTAACCCAATTTTTTTTATCTCTAACCTTAACATAGCCCTAAACTTAACCATGACTGAAACCTAACACTAACCCTAACACTAACTCTAAACCTAACCTTAACCCTCAACTTAATCCTAACCTTATCCCTAACCCTAACCCCTAACGCTAACCCTAAGCTCAAACCTCACCCTTAACTTAAACTTCACCCTAACCCTAACCCTAAAGCGAACACTAACCCGAACCGTAAACCGAACCCTAAACCTGACCCTAACATTAACACAAACAGCTAACCCTAACACTAAGCCTAACCCTAAACTTAACCCTAACCTTAACACAAACACCAAACCCTAACGCTAACCCTCATCCTTCACCTAAACTTCACCCTAAACAGAAGCCTAACCCTAACCCTAAAACTAAACCTAACCCTAAACTATTCCCTAACTCTAGCCTAACCCTAAACCTAACCCGAACTCCAGCCCTAACCCTAACTGTAACACCGTAAAACAGCAGCTTAACTGTAAACCTAACACTAAACCTCACACAAACCCCTAACCCTTTCCCTAACCCTAACCATATCCCTCATCCTAGCCCTAACCCTGACCTCAACCTAGCCCTTACTCTAACCCTAAACTTAACCCTAACCTTCTCTCTGCCCTAACCCTAACCCTAACTCTAACAATAACTCTAAACCTGCCCTAACCGTAACCCTGAACCCTAGCACTAACTCTAACTCTAAACCTCACCCTAACCTAGCCCTACCCTTTAGCGTAAACCTAGCCTGAAACCTAGCCTTACATCCACCCGAACCCTAACCCTATTCCTAACCCTAACACTAACCTTAACCCTACTCTAACCTTAAACCTAACCCTGACTATTAACTGAACTTCACCCTAACTCTAAGCCTAACTCTAACTCTAACCGTAACCATAACAATTACCTTAAACCCTCACCTTAACTGTAAACCTAAGCCTAACCCTCACCCTAACCCTTAACCGTATCCCCAACCCTAAACCTAATGCTATCCCAAACCTTATCCCTAACCCTAACCCTAATACGAACAATAACCCTAACCTAACCCTAATATTAACCCTAAACTTAACCCTACCCGAACCATAAACCTAACCCTAACACCCTAAACCTAACGTCTAACACCATCTCTAATCCTAACCCTTATCATAACCATCACCCTTAACCGAAACTTCACACTAACACTAAACCTAACCTCATGCTAACCCTAAACATAACCCCTAACCCTAACCCGAACCCTAAACCTAACCTTAACACTCACCTGAACACAAACCCAAACTCTAGCCCTAACTCTAAAAATAACCCTCACCCTATCCTAAACTTCATCCAAACCCTAACCCTAACTTTAACCCTAAACCTAAACCTAACCTAAACCCTAACCTTGAACCAATCTCTATCAATAACGCTAGTCCATTTGTAAGCCTAGCCCGAACACTTATAATAACCCTGAACCTAACACTAAACTTAATCCTAATCCTAAACCTAGACCTAAGCCTAATCCTAACCCTAGACCTAATCCTAACCCTAACCTTAACTCTAACCTTGACCCTAAATAGAACACTAACTCTAACCCTCGACTTGGACCTAAATCTAAATCTTACCCTACACCTAACCCTAAACTTAAACCTAACCCTAACCCTAAACCTAAGCCTGACTCTCAACGGAACCCTAACCCCTAACCTAATCTTCTCCCTTAACATAAACTTCACCCTAACCCTAACCCTAAAACTAAACATAACACTAAATCTCACCCTAACCCTTACCCTAACCCTAATCCTAACCAAAACACTAACACTAATCCTAAACTTAACTCTAACCCTGACCCTAACTCTAACTCTAGCCTAATCCTAACCCTAGAACTGACCCTACACACTCAGCTTAAATGGAAACCTAGCAGTAACCTTCACCGGAATATCTAAACCTAACCCCAACCTTTAACCTAACCCAATTTTTTTTATCTCTAACCTTAACATAGCCCTAAACTTAACCATGACTGAAACCTAACACTAACCCTAACACTAACTCTAAACCTAACCTTAACCCTCAACTTAATCCTAACCTTATCCCTAACCCTAACCCCTAACGCTAACCCTAAGCTCAAACCTCACCCTTAACTTAAACTTCACCCTAACCCTAACCCTAAAGCGAACACTAACCCGAACCGTAAACCGAACCCTAAACCTGACCCTAACATTAACACAAACAGCTAACCCTAACACTAAGCCTAACCCTAAACTTAACCCTAACCTTAACACAAACACCAAACCCTAACGCTAACCCTCATCCTTCACCTAAACTTCACCCTAAACAGAAGCCTAACCCTAACCCTAAAACTAAACCTAACCCTAAACTATTCCCTAACTCTAGCCTAACCCTAAACCTAACCCGAACTCCAGCCCTAACCCTAACTGTAACACCGTAAAACAGCAGCTTAACTGTAAACCTAACACTAAACCTCACACAAACCCCTAACCCTTTCCCTAACCCTAACCATATCCCTCATCCTAGCCCTAACCCTGACCTCAACCTAGCCCTTACTCTAACCCTAAACTTAACCCTAACCTTCTCTCTGCCCTAACCCTAACCCTAACTCTAACAATAACTCTAAACCTGCCCTAACCGTAACCCTGAACCCTAGCACTAACTCTAACTCTAAACCTCACCCTAACCTAGCCCTACCCTTTAGCGTAAACCTAGCCTGAAACCTAGCCTTACATCCACCCGAACCCTAACCCTATTCCTAACCCTAACACTAACCTTAACCCTACTCTAACCTTAAACCTAACCCTGACTATTAACTGAACTTCACCCTAACTCTAAGCCTAACTCTAACTCTAACCGTAACCATAACAATTACCTTAAACCCTCACCTTAACTGTAAACCTAAGCCTAACCCTCACCCTAACCCTTAACCGTATCCCCAACCCTAAACCTAATGCTATCCCAAACCTTATCCCTAACCCTAACCCTAATACGAACAATAACCCTAACCTAACCCTAATATTAACCCTAAACTTAACCCTACCCGAACCATAAACCTAACCCTAACACCCTAAACCTAACGTCTAACACCATCTCTAATCCTAACCCTTATCATAACCATCACCCTTAACCGAAACTTCACACTAACACTAAACCTAACCTCATGCTAACCCTAAACATAACCCCTAACCCTAACCCGAACCCTAAACCTAACCTTAACACTCACCTGAACACAAACCCAAACTCTAGCCCTAACTCTAAAAATAACCCTCACCCTATCCTAAACTTCATCCAAACCCTAACCCTAACTTTAACCCTAAACCTAAACCTAACCTAAACCCTAACCTTGAACCAATCTCTATCAATAACGCTAGTCCATTTGTAAGCCTAGCCCGAACACTTATAATAACCCTGAACCTAACACTAAACTTAATCCTAATCCTAAACCTAGACCTAAGCCTAATCCTAACCCTAGACCTAATCCTAACCCTAACCTTAACTCTAACCTTGACCCTAAATAGAACACTAACTCTAACCCTCGACTTGGACCTAAATCTAAATCTTACCCTACACCTAACCCTAAACTTAAACCTAACCCTAACCCTAAACCTAAGCCTGACTCTCAACGGAACCCTAACCCCTAACCTAATCTTCTCCCTTAACATAAACTTCACCCTAACCCTAACCCTAAAACTAAACATAACACTAAATCTCACCCTAACCCTTACCCTAACCCTAATCCTAACCAAAACACTAACACTAATCCTAAACTTAACTCTAACCCTGACCCTAACTCTAACTCTAGCCTAATCCTAACCCTAGAACTGACCCTACACACTCAGCTTAAATGGAAACCTAGCAGTAACCTTCACCGGAATATCTAAACCTAACCCCAACCTTTAACCTAACCCAATTTTTTTTATCTCTAACCTTAACATAGCCCTAAACTTAACCATGACTGAAACCTAACACTAACCCTAACACTAACTCTAAACCTAACCTTAACCCTCAACTTAATCCTAACCTTATCCCTAACCCTAACCCCTAACGCTAACCCTAAGCTCAAACCTCACCCTTAACTTAAACTTCACCCTAACCCTAACCCTAAAGCGAACACTAACCCGAACCGTAAACCGAACCCTAAACCTGACCCTAACATTAACACAAACAGCTAACCCTAACACTAAGCCTAACCCTAAACTTAACCCTAACCTTAACACAAACACCAAACCCTAACGCTAACCCTCATCCTTCACCTAAACTTCACCCTAAACAGAAGCCTAACCCTAACCCTAAAACTAAACCTAACCCTAAACTATTCCCTAACTCTAGCCTAACCCTAAACCTAACCCGAACTCCAGCCCTAACCCTAACTGTAACACCGTAAAACAGCAGCTTAACTGTAAACCTAACACTAAACCTCACACAAACCCCTAACCCTTTCCCTAACCCTAACCATATCCCTCATCCTAGCCCTAACCCTGACCTCAACCTAGCCCTTACTCTAACCCTAAACTTAACCCTAACCTTCTCTCTGCCCTAACCCTAACCCTAACTCTAACAATAACTCTAAACCTGCCCTAACCGTAACCCTGAACCCTAGCACTAACTCTAACTCTAAACCTCACCCTAACCTAGCCCTACCCTTTAGCGTAAACCTAGCCTGAAACCTAGCCTTACATCCACCCGAACCCTAACCCTATTCCTAACCCTAACACTAACCTTAACCCTACTCTAACCTTAAACCTAACCCTGACTATTAACTGAACTTCACCCTAACTCTAAGCCTAACTCTAACTCTAACCGTAACCATAACAATTACCTTAAACCCTCACCTTAACTGTAAACCTAAGCCTAACCCTCACCCTAACCCTTAACCGTATCCCCAACCCTAAACCTAATGCTATCCCAAACCTTATCCCTAACCCTAACCCTAATACGAACAATAACCCTAACCTAACCCTAATATTAACCCTAAACTTAACCCTACCCGAACCATAAACCTAACCCTAACACCCTAAACCTAACGTCTAACACCATCTCTAATCCTAACCCTTATCATAACCATCACCCTTAACCGAAACTTCACACTAACACTAAACCTAACCTCATGCTAACCCTAAACATAACCCCTAACCCTAACCCGAACCCTAAACCTAACCTTAACACTCACCTGAACACAAACCCAAACTCTAGCCCTAACTCTAAAAATAACCCTCACCCTATCCTAAACTTCATCCAAACCCTAACCCTAACTTTAACCCTAAACCTAAACCTAACCTAAACCCTAACCTTGAACCAATCTCTATCAATAACGCTAGTCCATTTGTAAGCCTAGCCCGAACACTTATAATAACCCTGAACCTAACACTAAACTTAATCCTAATCCTAAACCTAGACCTAAGCCTAATCCTAACCCTAGACCTAATCCTAACCCTAACCTTAACTCTAACCTTGACCCTAAATAGAACACTAACTCTAACCCTCGACTTGGACCTAAATCTAAATCTTACCCTACACCTAACCCTAAACTTAAACCTAACCCTAACCCTAAACCTAAGCCTGACTCTCAACGGAACCCTAACCCCTAACCTAATCTTCTCCCTTAACATAAACTTCACCCTAACCCTAACCCTAAAACTAAACATAACACTAAATCTCACCCTAACCCTTACCCTAACCCTAATCCTAACCAAAACACTAACACTAATCCTAAACTTAACTCTAACCCTGACCCTAACTCTAACTCTAGCCTAATCCTAACCCTAGAACTGACCCTACACACTCAGCTTAAATGGAAACCTAGCAGTAACCTTCACCGGAATATCTAAACCTAACCCCAACCTTTAACCTAACCCAATTTTTTTTATCTCTAACCTTAACATAGCCCTAAACTTAACCATGACTGAAACCTAACACTAACCCTAACACTAACTCTAAACCTAACCTTAACCCTCAACTTAATCCTAACCTTATCCCTAACCCTAACCCCTAACGCTAACCCTAAGCTCAAACCTCACCCTTAACTTAAACTTCACCCTAACCCTAACCCTAAAGCGAACACTAACCCGAACCGTAAACCGAACCCTAAACCTGACCCTAACATTAACACAAACAGCTAACCCTAACACTAAGCCTAACCCTAAACTTAACCCTAACCTTAACACAAACACCAAACCCTAACGCTAACCCTCATCCTTCACCTAAACTTCACCCTAAACAGAAGCCTAACCCTAACCCTAAAACTAAACCTAACCCTAAACTATTCCCTAACTCTAGCCTAACCCTAAACCTAACCCGAACTCCAGCCCTAACCCTAACTGTAACACCGTAAAACAGCAGCTTAACTGTAAACCTAACACTAAACCTCACACAAACCCCTAACCCTTTCCCTAACCCTAACCATATCCCTCATCCTAGCCCTAACCCTGACCTCAACCTAGCCCTTACTCTAACCCTAAACTTAACCCTAACCTTCTCTCTGCCCTAACCCTAACCCTAACTCTAACAATAACTCTAAACCTGCCCTAACCGTAACCCTGAACCCTAGCACTAACTCTAACTCTAAACCTCACCCTAACCTAGCCCTACCCTTTAGCGTAAACCTAGCCTGAAACCTAGCCTTACATCCACCCGAACCCTAACCCTATTCCTAACCCTAACACTAACCTTAACCCTACTCTAACCTTAAACCTAACCCTGACTATTAACTGAACTTCACCCTAACTCTAAGCCTAACTCTAACTCTAACCGTAACCATAACAATTACCTTAAACCCTCACCTTAACTGTAAACCTAAGCCTAACCCTCACCCTAACCCTTAACCGTATCCCCAACCCTAAACCTAATGCTATCCCAAACCTTATCCCTAACCCTAACCCTAATACGAACAATAACCCTAACCTAACCCTAATATTAACCCTAAACTTAACCCTACCCGAACCATAAACCTAACCCTAACACCCTAAACCTAACGTCTAACACCATCTCTAATCCTAACCCTTATCATAACCATCACCCTTAACCGAAACTTCACACTAACACTAAACCTAACCTCATGCTAACCCTAAACATAACCCCTAACCCTAACCCGAACCCTAAACCTAACCTTAACACTCACCTGAACACAAACCCAAACTCTAGCCCTAACTCTAAAAATAACCCTCACCCTATCCTAAACTTCATCCAAACCCTAACCCTAACTTTAACCCTAAACCTAAACCTAACCTAAACCCTAACCTTGAACCAATCTCTATCAATAACGCTAGTCCATTTGTAAGCCTAGCCCGAACACTTATAATAACCCTGAACCTAACACTAAACTTAATCCTAATCCTAAACCTAGACCTAAGCCTAATCCTAACCCTAGACCTAATCCTAACCCTAACCTTAACTCTAACCTTGACCCTAAATAGAACACTAACTCTAACCCTCGACTTGGACCTAAATCTAAATCTTACCCTACACCTAACCCTAAACTTAAACCTAACCCTAACCCTAAACCTAAGCCTGACTCTCAACGGAACCCTAACCCCTAACCTAATCTTCTCCCTTAACATAAACTTCACCCTAACCCTAACCCTAAAACTAAACATAACACTAAATCTCACCCTAACCCTTACCCTAACCCTAATCCTAACCAAAACACTAACACTAATCCTAAACTTAACTCTAACCCTGACCCTAACTCTAACTCTAGCCTAATCCTAACCCTAGAACTGACCCTACACACTCAGCTTAAATGGAAACCTAGCAGTAACCTTCACCGGAATATCTAAACCTAACCCCAACCTTTAACCTAACCCAATTTTTTTTATCTCTAACCTTAACATAGCCCTAAACTTAACCATGACTGAAACCTAACACTAACCCTAACACTAACTCTAAACCTAACCTTAACCCTCAACTTAATCCTAACCTTATCCCTAACCCTAACCCCTAACGCTAACCCTAAGCTCAAACCTCACCCTTAACTTAAACTTCACCCTAACCCTAACCCTAAAGCGAACACTAACCCGAACCGTAAACCGAACCCTAAACCTGACCCTAACATTAACACAAACAGCTAACCCTAACACTAAGCCTAACCCTAAACTTAACCCTAACCTTAACACAAACACCAAACCCTAACGCTAACCCTCATCCTTCACCTAAACTTCACCCTAAACAGAAGCCTAACCCTAACCCTAAAACTAAACCTAACCCTAAACTATTCCCTAACTCTAGCCTAACCCTAAACCTAACCCGAACTCCAGCCCTAACCCTAACTGTAACACCGTAAAACAGCAGCTTAACTGTAAACCTAACACTAAACCTCACACAAACCCCTAACCCTTTCCCTAACCCTAACCATATCCCTCATCCTAGCCCTAACCCTGACCTCAACCTAGCCCTTACTCTAACCCTAAACTTAACCCTAACCTTCTCTCTGCCCTAACCCTAACCCTAACTCTAACAATAACTCTAAACCTGCCCTAACCGTAACCCTGAACCCTAGCACTAACTCTAACTCTAAACCTCACCCTAACCTAGCCCTACCCTTTAGCGTAAACCTAGCCTGAAACCTAGCCTTACATCCACCCGAACCCTAACCCTATTCCTAACCCTAACACTAACCTTAACCCTACTCTAACCTTAAACCTAACCCTGACTATTAACTGAACTTCACCCTAACTCTAAGCCTAACTCTAACTCTAACCGTAACCATAACAATTACCTTAAACCCTCACCTTAACTGTAAACCTAAGCCTAACCCTCACCCTAACCCTTAACCGTATCCCCAACCCTAAACCTAATGCTATCCCAAACCTTATCCCTAACCCTAACCCTAATACGAACAATAACCCTAACCTAACCCTAATATTAACCCTAAACTTAACCCTACCCGAACCATAAACCTAACCCTAACACCCTAAACCTAACGTCTAACACCATCTCTAATCCTAACCCTTATCATAACCATCACCCTTAACCGAAACTTCACACTAACACTAAACCTAACCTCATGCTAACCCTAAACATAACCCCTAACCCTAACCCGAACCCTAAACCTAACCTTAACACTCACCTGAACACAAACCCAAACTCTAGCCCTAACTCTAAAAATAACCCTCACCCTATCCTAAACTTCATCCAAACCCTAACCCTAACTTTAACCCTAAACCTAAACCTAACCTAAACCCTAACCTTGAACCAATCTCTATCAATAACGCTAGTCCATTTGTAAGCCTAGCCCGAACACTTATAATAACCCTGAACCTAACACTAAACTTAATCCTAATCCTAAACCTAGACCTAAGCCTAATCCTAACCCTAGACCTAATCCTAACCCTAACCTTAACTCTAACCTTGACCCTAAATAGAACACTAACTCTAACCCTCGACTTGGACCTAAATCTAAATCTTACCCTACACCTAACCCTAAACTTAAACCTAACCCTAACCCTAAACCTAAGCCTGACTCTCAACGGAACCCTAACCCCTAACCTAATCTTCTCCCTTAACATAAACTTCACCCTAACCCTAACCCTAAAACTAAACATAACACTAAATCTCACCCTAACCCTTACCCTAACCCTAATCCTAACCAAAACACTAACACTAATCCTAAACTTAACTCTAACCCTGACCCTAACTCTAACTCTAGCCTAATCCTAACCCTAGAACTGACCCTACACACTCAGCTTAAATGGAAACCTAGCAGTAACCTTCACCGGAATATCTAAACCTAACCCCAACCTTTAACCTAACCCAATTTTTTTTATCTCTAACCTTAACATAGCCCTAAACTTAACCATGACTGAAACCTAACACTAACCCTAACACTAACTCTAAACCTAACCTTAACCCTCAACTTAATCCTAACCTTATCCCTAACCCTAACCCCTAACGCTAACCCTAAGCTCAAACCTCACCCTTAACTTAAACTTCACCCTAACCCTAACCCTAAAGCGAACACTAACCCGAACCGTAAACCGAACCCTAAACCTGACCCTAACATTAACACAGACAGCTAACCCTAACACTAAGCCTAACCCTAAACTTAACCCTAACCTTAACACAAACACCAAACCCTAACGCTAACCCTCATCCTTCACCTAAACTTCACCCTAAACAGAAGCCTAACCCTAACCCTAAAACTAAACCTAACCCTAAACTATTCCCTAACTCTAGCCTAACCCTAAACCTAACCCGAACTCCAGCCCTAACCCTAACTGTAACACCGTAAAACAGCAGCTTAACTGTAAACCTAACACTAAACCTCACACAAACCCCTAACCCTTTCCCTAACCCTAACCATATCCCTCATCCTAGCCCTAACCCTGACCTCAACCTAGCCCTTACTCTAACCCTAAACTTAACCCTAACCTTCTCTCTGCCCTAACCCTAACCCTAACTCTAACAATAACTCTAAACCTGCCCTAACCGTAACCCTGAACCCTAGCACTAACTCTAACTCTAAACCTCACCCTAACCTAGCCCTACCCTTTAGCGTAAACCTAGCCTGAAACCTAGCCTTACATCCACCCGAACCCTAACCCTATTCCTAACCCTAACACTAACCTTAACCCTACTCTAACCTTAAACCTAACCCTGACTATTAACTGAACTTCACCCTAACTCTAAGCCTAACTCTAACTCTAACCGTAACCATAACAATTACCTTAAACCCTCACCTTAACTGTAAACCTAAGCCTAACCCTCACCCTAACCCTTAACCGTATCCCCAACCCTAAACCTAATGCTATCCCAAACCTTATCCCTAACCCTAACCCTAATACGAACAATAACCCTAACCTAACCCTAATATTAACCCTAAACTTAACCCTACCCGAACCATAAACCTAACCCTAACACCCTAAACCTAACGTCTAACACCATCTCTAATCCTAACCCTTATCATAACCATCACCCTTAACCGAAACTTCACACTAACACTAAACCTAACCTCATGCTAACCCTAAACATAACCCCTAACCCTAACCCGAACCCTAAACCTAACCTTAACACTCACCTGAACACAAACCCAAACTCTAGCCCTAACTCTAAAAATAACCCTCACCCTATCCTAAACTTCATCCAAACCCTAACCCTAACTTTAACCCTAAACCTAAACCTAACCTAAACCCTAACCTTGAACCAATCTCTATCAATAACGCTAGTCCATTTGTAAGCCTAGCCCGAACACTTATAATAACCCTGAACCTAACACTAAACTTAATCCTAATCCTAAACCTAGACCTAAGCCTAATCCTAACCCTAGACCTAATCCTAACCCTAACCTTAACTCTAACCTTGACCCTAAATAGAACACTAACTCTAACCCTCGACTTGGACCTAAATCTAAATCTTACCCTACACCTAACCCTAAACTTAAACCTAACCCTAACCCTAAACCTAAGCCTGACTCTCAACGGAACCCTAACCCCTAACCTAATCTTCTCCCTTAACATAAACTTCACCCTAACCCTAACCCTAAAACTAAACATAACACTAAATCTCACCCTAACCCTTACCCTAACCCTAATCCTAACCAAAACACTAACACTAATCCTAAACTTAACTCTAACCCTGACCCTAACTCTAACTCTAGCCTAATCCTAACCCTAGAACTGACCCTACACACTCAGCTTAAATGGAAACCTAGCAGTAACCTTCACCGGAATATCTAAACCTAACCCCAACCTTTAACCTAACCCAATTTTTTTTATCTCTAACCTTAACATAGCCCTAAACTTAACCATGACTGAAACCTAACACTAACCCTAACACTAACTCTAAACCTAACCTTAACCCTCAACTTAATCCTAACCTTATCCCTAACCCTAACCCCTAACGCTAACCCTAAGCTCAAACCTCACCCTTAACTTAAACTTCACCCTAACCCTAACCCTAAAGCGAACACTAACCCGAACCGTAAACCGAACCCTAAACCTGACCCTAACATTAACACAAACAGCTAACCCTAACACTAAGCCTAACCCTAAACTTAACCCTAACCTTAACACAAACACCAAACCCTAACGCTAACCCTCATCCTTCACCTAAACTTCACCCTAAACAGAAGCCTAACCCTAACCCTAAAACTAAACCTAACCCTAAACTATTCCCTAACTCTAGCCTAACCCTAAACCTAACCCGAACTCCAGCCCTAACCCTAACTGTAACACCGTAAAACAGCAGCTTAACTGTAAACCTAACACTAAACCTCACACAAACCCCTAACCCTTTCCCTAACCCTAACCATATCCCTCATCCTAGCCCTAACCCTGACCTCAACCTAGCCCTTACTCTAACCCTAAACTTAACCCTAACCTTCTCTCTGCCCTAACCCTAACCCTAACTCTAACAATAACTCTAAACCTGCCCTAACCGTAACCCTGAACCCTAGCACTAACTCTAACTCTAAACCTCACCCTAACCTAGCCCTACCCTTTAGCGTAAACCTAGCCTGAAACCTAGCCTTACATCCACCCGAACCCTAACCCTATTCCTAACCCTAACACTAACCTTAACCCTACTCTAACCTTAAACCTAACCCTGACTATTAACTGAACTTCACCCTAACTCTAAGCCTAACTCTAACTCTAACCGTAACCATAACAATTACCTTAAACCCTCACCTTAACTGTAAACCTAAGCCTAACCCTCACCCTAACCCTTAACCGTATCCCCAACCCTAAACCTAATGCTATCCCAAACCTTATCCCTAACCCTAACCCTAATACGAACAATAACCCTAACCTAACCCTAATATTAACCCTAAACTTAACCCTACCCGAACCATAAACCTAACCCTAACACCCTAAACCTAACGTCTAACACCATCTCTAATCCTAACCCTTATCATAACCATCACCCTTAACCGAAACTTCACACTAACACTAAACCTAACCTCATGCTAACCCTAAACATAACCCCTAACCCTAACCCGAACCCTAAACCTAACCTTAACACTCACCTGAACACAAACCCAAACTCTAGCCCTAACTCTAAAAATAACCCTCACCCTATCCTAAACTTCATCCAAAGCCTAACCCTAACTTTAACCCTAAACCTAAACCTAACCTAAACCCTAACCTTGAACCAATCTCTATCAATAACGCTAGTCCATTTGTAAGCCTAGCCCGAACACTTATAATAACCCTGAACCTAACACTAAACTTAATCCTAATCCTAAACCTAGACCTAAGCCTAATCCTAACCCTAGACCTAATCCTAACCCTAACCTTAACTCTAACCTTGACCCTAAATAGAACACTAACTCTAACCCTCGACTTGGACCTAAATCTAAATCTTACCCTACACCTAACCCTAAACTTAAACCTAACCCTAACCCTAAACCTAAGCCTGACTCTCAACGGAACCCTAACCCCTAACCTAATCTTCTCCCTTAACATAAACTTCACCCTAACCCTAACCCTAAAACTAAACATAACACTAAATCTCACCCTAACCCTTACCCTAACCCTAATCCTAACCAAAACACTAACACTAATCCTAAACTTAACTCTAACCCTGACCCTAACTCTAACTCTAGCCTAATCCTAACCCTAGAACTGACCCTACACACTCAGCTTAAATGGAAACCTAGCAGTAACCTTCACCGGAATATCTAAACCTAACCCCAACCTTTAACCTAACCCAATTTTTTTTATCTCTAACCTTAACATAGCCCTAAACTTAACCATGACTGAAACCTAACACTAACCCTAACACTAACTCTAAACCTAACCTTAACCCTCAACTTAATCCTAACCTTATCCCTAACCCTAACCCCTAACGCTAACCCTAAGCTCAAACCTCACCCTTAACTTAAACTTCACCCTAACCCTAACCCTAAAGCGAACACTAACCCGAACCGTAAACCGAACCCTAAACCTGACCCTAACATTAACACAGACAGCTAACCCTAACACTAAGCCTAACCCTAAACTTAACCCTAACCTTAACACAAACACCAAACCCTAACGCTAACCCTCATCCTTCACCTAAACTTCACCCTAAACAGAAGCCTAACCCTAACCCTAAAACTAAACCTAACCCTAAACTATTCCCTAACTCTAGCCTAACCCTAAACCTAACCCGAACTCCAGCCCTAACCCTAACTGTAACACCGTAAAACAGCAGCTTAACTGTAAACCTAACACTAAACCTCACACAAACCCCTAACCCTTTCCCTAACCCTAACCATATCCCTCATCCTAGCCCTAACCCTGACCTCAACCTAGCCCTTACTCTAACCCTAAACTTAACCCTAACCTTCTCTCTGCCCTAACCCTAACCCTAACTCTAACAATAACTCTAAACCTGCCCTAACCGTAACCCTGAACCCTAGCACTAACTCTAACTCTAAACCTCACCCTAACCTAGCCCTACCCTTTAGCGTAAACCTAGCCTGAAACCTAGCCTTACATCCACCCGAACCCTAACCCTATTCCTAACCCTAACACTAACCTTAACCCTACTCTAACCTTAAACCTAACCCTGACTATTAACTGAACTTCACCCTAACTCTAAGCCTAACTCTAACTCTAACCGTAACCATAACAATTACCTTAAACCCTCACCTTAACTGTAAACCTAAGCCTAACCCTCACCCTAACCCTTAACCGTATCCCCAACCCTAAACCTAATGCTATCCCAAACCTTATCCCTAACCCTAACCCTAATACGAACAATAACCCTAACCTAACCCTAATATTAACCCTAAACTTAACCCTACCCGAACCATAAACCTAACCCTAACACCCTAAACCTAACGTCTAACACCATCTCTAATCCTAACCCTTATCATAACCATCACCCTTAACCGAAACTTCACACTAACACTAAACCTAACCTCATGCTAACCCTAAACATAACCCCTAACCCTAACCCGAACCCTAAACCTAACCTTAACACTCACCTGAACACAAACCCAAACTCTAGCCCTAACTCTAAAAATAACCCTCACCCTATCCTAAACTTCATCCAAAGCCTAACCCTAACTTTAACCCTAAACCTAAACCTAACCTAAACCCTAACCTTGAACCAATCTCTATCAATAACGCTAGTCCATTTGTAAGCCTAGCCCGAACACTTATAATAACCCTGAACCTAACACTAAACTTAATCCTAATCCTAAACCTAGACCTAAGCCTAATCCTAACCCTAGACCTAATCCTAACCCTAACCTTAACTCTAACCTTGACCCTAAATAGAACACTAACTCTAACCCTCGACTTGGACCTAAATCTAAATCTTACCCTACACCTAACCCTAAACTTAAACCTAACCCTAACCCTAAACCTAAGCCTGACTCTCAACGGAACCCTAACCCCTAACCTAATCTTCTCCCTTAACATAAACTTCACCCTAACCCTAACCCTAAAACTAAACATAACACTAAATCTCACCCTAACCCTTACCCTAACCCTAATCCTAACCAAAACACTAACACTAATCCTAAACTTAACTCTAACCCTGACCCTAACTCTAACTCTAGCCTAATCCTAACCCTAGAACTGACCCTACACACTCAGCTTAAATGGAAACCTAGCAGTAACCTTCACCGGAATATCTAAACCTAACCCCAACCTTTAACCTAACCCAATTTTTTTTATCTCTAACCTTAACATAGCCCTAAACTTAACCATGACTGAAACCTAACACTAACCCTAACACTAACTCTAAACCTAACCTTAACCCTCAACTTAATCCTAACCTTATCCCTAACCCTAACCCCTAACGCTAACCCTAAGCTCAAACCTCACCCTTAACTTAAACTTCACCCTAACCCTAACCCTAAAGCGAACACTAACCCGAACCGTAAACCGAACCCTAAACCTGACCCTAACATTAACACAGACAGCTAACCCTAACACTAAGCCTAACCCTAAACTTAACCCTAACCTTAACACAAACACCAAACCCTAACGCTAACCCTCATCCTTCACCTAAACTTCACCCTAAACAGAAGCCTAACCCTAACCCTAAAACTAAACCTAACCCTAAACTATTCCCTAACTCTAGCCTAACCCTAAACCTAACCCGAACTCCAGCCCTAACCCTAACTGTAACACCGTAAAACAGCAGCTTAACTGTAAACCTAACACTAAACCTCACACAAACCCCTAACCCTTTCCCTAACCCTAACCATATCCCTCATCCTAGCCCTAACCCTGACCTCAACCTAGCCCTTACTCTAACCCTAAACTTAACCCTAACCTTCTCTCTGCCCTAACCCTAACCCTAACTCTAACAATAACTCTAAACCTGCCCTAACCGTAACCCTGAACCCTAGCACTAACTCTAACTCTAAACCTCACCCTAACCTAGCCCTACCCTTTAGCGTAAACCTAGCCTGAAACCTAGCCTTACATCCACCCGAACCCTAACCCTATTCCTAACCCTAACACTAACCTTAACCCTACTCTAACCTTAAACCTAACCCTGACTATTAACTGAACTTCACCCTAACTCTAAGCCTAACTCTAACTCTAACCGTAACCATAACAATTACCTTAAACCCTCACCTTAACTGTAAACCTAAGCCTAACCCTCACCCTAACCCTTAACCGTATCCCCAACCCTAAACCTAATGCTATCCCAAACCTTATCCCTAACCCTAACCCTAATACGAACAATAACCCTAACCTAACCCTAATATTAACCCTAAACTTAACCCTACCCGAACCATAAACCTAACCCTAACACCCTAAACCTAACGTCTAACACCATCTCTAATCCTAACCCTTATCATAACCATCACCCTTAACCGAAACTTCACACTAACACTAAACCTAACCTCATGCTAACCCTAAACATAACCCCTAACCCTAACCCGAACCCTAAACCTAACCTTAACACTCACCTGAACACAAACCCAAACTCTAGCCCTAACTCTAAAAATAACCCTCACCCTATCCTAAACTTCATCCAAAGCCTAACCCTAACTTTAACCCTAAACCTAAACCTAACCTAAACCCTAACCTTGAACCAATCTCTATCAATAACGCTAGTCCATTTGTAAGCCTAGCCCGAACACTTATAATAACCCTGAACCTAACACTAAACTTAATCCTAATCCTAAACCTAGACCTAAGCCTAATCCTAACCCTAGACCTAATCCTAACCCTAACCTTAACTCTAACCTTGACCCTAAATAGAACACTAACTCTAACCCTCGACTTGGACCTAAATCTAAATCTTACCCTACACCTAACCCTAAACTTAAACCTAACCCTAACCCTAAACCTAAGCCTGACTCTCAACGGAACCCTAACCCCTAACCTAATCTTCTCCCTTAACATAAACTTCACCCTAACCCTAACCCTAAAACTAAACATAACACTAAATCTCACCCTAACCCTTACCCTAACCCTAATCCTAACCAAAACACTAACACTAATCCTAAACTTAACTCTAACCCTGACCCTAACTCTAACTCTAGCCTAATCCTAACCCTAGAACTGACCCTACACACTCAGCTTAAATGGAAACCTAGCAGTAACCTTCACCGGAATATCTAAACCTAACCCCAACCTTTAACCTAACCCAATTTTTTTTATCTCTAACCTTAACATAGCCCTAAACTTAACCATGACTGAAACCTAACACTAACCCTAACACTAACTCTAAACCTAACCTTAACCCTCAACTTAATCCTAACCTTATCCCTAACCCTAACCCCTAACGCTAACCCTAAGCTCAAACCTCACCCTTAACTTAAACTTCACCCTAACCCTAACCCTAAAGCGAACACTAACCCGAACCGTAAACCGAACCCTAAACCTGACCCTAACATTAACACAGACAGCTAACCCTAACACTAAGCCTAACCCTAAACTTAACCCTAACCTTAACACAAACACCAAACCCTAACGCTAACCCTCATCCTTCACCTAAACTTCACCCTAAACAGAAGCCTAACCCTAACCCTAAAACTAAACCTAACCCTAAACTATTCCCTAACTCTAGCCTAACCCTAAACCTAACCCGAACTCCAGCCCTAACCCTAACTGTAACACCGTAAAACAGCAGCTTAACTGTAAACCTAACACTAAACCTCACACAAACCCCTAACCCTTTCCCTAACCCTAACCATATCCCTCATCCTAGCCCTAACCCTGACCTCAGCCTAACCCTTACTCTAACCCTAAACTTAACCCTAACCTTCTCTCTGCCCTAACCCTAACCCTAACTCTAACAATAACTCTAAACCTGCCCTAACCGTAACCCTGAACCCTAGCACTAACTCTAACTCTAAACCTCACCCTAACCTAGCCCTACCCTTTAGCGTAAACCTAGCCTGAAACCTAGCCTTACATCCACCCGAACCCTAACCCTATTCCTAACCCTAACACTAACCTTAACCCTACTCTAACCTTAAACCTAACCCTGACTATTAACTGAACTTCACCCTAACTCTAAGCCTAACTCTAACTCTAACCGTAACCATAACAATTACCTTAAACCCTCACCTTAACTGTAAACCTAAGCCTAACCCTCACCCTAACCCTTAACCGTATCCCCAACCCTAAACCTAATGCTATCCCAAACCTTATCCCTAACCCTAACCCTAATACGAACAATAACCCTAACCTAACCCTAATATTAACCCTAAACTTAACCCTACCCGAACCATAAACCTAACCCTAACACCCTAAACCTAACGTCTAACACCATCTCTAATCCTAACCCTTATCATAACCATCACCCTTAACCGAAACTTCACACTAACACTAAACCTAACCTCATGCTAACCCTAAACATAACCCCTAACCCTAACCCGAACCCTAAACCTAACCTTAACACTCACCTGAACACAAACCCAAACTCTAGCCCTAACTCTAAAAATAACCCTCACCCTATCCTAAACTTCATCCAAAGCCTAACCCTAACTTTAACCCTAAACCTAAACCTAACCTAAACCCTAACCTTGAACCAATCTCTATCAATAACGCTAGTCCATTTGTAAGCCTAGACCGAACACTTATAATAACCCTGAACCTAACACTAAACTTAATCCTAATCCTAAACCTAGACCTAAGCCTAATCCTAACCCTAGACCTAATCCTAACCCTAACCTTAACTCTAACCTTGACCCTAAATAGAACACTAACTCTAACCCTCGACTTGGACCTAAATCTAAATCTTACCCTACACCTAACCCTAAACTTAAACCTAACCCTAACCCTAAACCTAAGCCTGACTCTCAACGGAACCCTAACCCCTAACCTAATCTTCTCCCTTAACATAAACTTCACCCTAACCCTAACCCTAAAACTAAACATAACACTAAATCTCACCCTAACCCTTACCCTAACCCTAATCCTAACCAAAACACTAACACTAATCCTAAACTTAACTCTAACCCTGACCCTAACTCTAACTCTAGCCTAATCCTAACCCTAGAACTGACCCTACACACTCAGCTTAAATGGAAACCTAGCAGTAACCTTCACCGGAATATCTAAACCTAACCCCAACCTTTAACCTAACCCAATTTTTTTTATCTCTAACCTTAACATAGCCCTAAACTTAACCATGACTGAAACCTAACACTAACCCTAACACTAACTCTAAACCTAACCTTAACCCTCAACTTAATCCTAACCTTATCCCTAACCCTAACCCCTAACGCTAACCCTAAGCTCAAACCTCACCCTTAACTTAAACTTCACCCTAACCCTAACCCTAAAGCGAACACTAACCCGAACCGTAAACCGAACCCTAAACCTGACCCTAACATTAACACAGACAGCTAACCCTAACACTAAGCCTAACCCTAAACTTAACCCTAACCTTAACACAAACACCAAACCCTAACGCTAACCCTCATCCTTCACCTAAACTTCACCCTAAACAGAAGCCTAACCCTAACCCTAAAACTAAACCTAACCCTAAACTATTCCCTAACTCTAGCCTAACCCTAAACCTAACCCGAACTCCAGCCCTAACCCTAACTGTAACACCGTAAAACAGCAGCTTAACTGTAAACCTAACACTAAACCTCACACAAACCCCTAACCCTTTCCCTAACCCTAACCATATCCCTCATCCTAGCCCTAACCCTGACCTCAACCTAGCCCTTACTCTAACCCTAAACTTAACCCTAACCTTCTCTCTGCCCTAACCCTAACCCTAACTCTAACAATAACTCTAAACCTGCCCTAACCGTAACCCTGAACCCTAGCACTAACTCTAACTCTAAACCTCACCCTAACCTAGCCCTACCCTTTAGCGTAAACCTAGCCTGAAACCTAGCCTTACATCCACCCGAACCCTAACCCTATTCCTAACCCTAACACTAACCTTAACCCTACTCTAACCTTAAACCTAACCCTGACTATTAACTGAACTTCACCCTAACTCTAAGCCTAACTCTAACTCTAACCGTAACCATAACAATTACCTTAAACCCTCACCTTAACTGTAAACCTAAGCCTAACCCTCACCCTAACCCTTAACCGTATCCCCAACCCTAAACCTAATGCTATCCCAAACCTTATCCCTAACCCTAACCCTAATACGAACAATAACCCTAACCTAACCCTAATATTAACCCTAAACTTAACCCTACCCGAACCATAAACCTAACCCTAACACCCTAAACCTAACGTCTAACACCATCTCTAATCCTAACCCTTATCATAACCATCACCCTTAACCGAAACTTCACACTAACACTAAACCTAACCTCATGCTAACCCTAAACATAACCCCTAACCCTAACCCGAACCCTAAACCTAACCTTAACACTCACCTGAACACAAACCCAAACTCTAGCCCTAACTCTAAAAATAACCCTCACCCTATCCTAAACTTCATCCAAACCCTAACCCTAACTTTAACCCTAAACCTAAACCTAACCTAAACCCTAACCTTGAACCAATCTCTATCAATAACGCTAGTCCATTTGTAAGCCTAGCCCGAACACTTATAATAACCCTGAACCTAACACTAAACTTAATCCTAATCCTAAACCTAGACCTAAGCCTAATCCTAACCCTAGACCTAATCCTAACCCTAACCTTAACTCTAACCTTGACCCTAAATAGAACACTAACTCTAACCCTCGACTTGGACCTAAATCTAAATCTTACCCTACACCTAACCCTAAACTTAAACCTAACCCTAACCCTAAACCTAAGCCTGACTCTCAACGGAACCCTAACCCCTAACCTAATCTTCTCCCTTAACATAAACTTCACCCTAACCCTAACCCTAAAACTAAACATAACACTAAATCTCACCCTAACCCTTACCCTAACCCTAATCCTAACCAAAACACTAACACTAATCCTAAACTTAACTCTAACCCTGACCCTAACTCTAACTCTAGCCTAATCCTAACCCTAGAACTGACCCTACACACTCAGCTTAAATGGAAACCTAGCAGTAACCTTCACCGGAATATCTAAACCTAACCCCAACCTTTAACCTAACCCAATTTTTTTTATCTCTAACCTTAACATAGCCCTAAACTTAACCATGACTGAAACCTAACACTAACCCTAACACTAACTCTAAACCTAACCTTAACCCTCAACTTAATCCTAACCTTATCCCTAACCCTAACCCCTAACGCTAACCCTAAGCTCAAACCTCACCCTTAACTTAAACTTCACCCTAACCCTAACCCTAAAGCGAACACTAACCCGAACCGTAAACCGAACCCTAAACCTGACCCTAACATTAACACAGACAGCTAACCCTAACACTAAGCCTAACCCTAAACTTAACCCTAACCTTAACACAAACACCAAACCCTAACGCTAACCCTCATCCTTCACCTAAACTTCACCCTAAACAGAAGCCTAACCCTAACCCTAAAACTAAACCTAACCCTAAACTATTCCCTAACTCTAGCCTAACCCTAAACCTAACCCGAACTCCAGCCCTAACCCTAACTGTAACACCGTAAAACAGCAGCTTAACTGTAAACCTAACACTAAACCTCACACAAACCCCTAACCCTTTCCCTAACCCTAACCATATCCCTCATCCTAGCCCTAACCCTGACCTCAACCTAACCCTTACTCTAACCCTAAACTTAACCCTAACCTTCTCTCTGCCCTAACCCTAACCCTAACTCTAACAATAACTCTAAACCTGCCCTAACCGTAACCCTGAACCCTAGCACTAACTCTAACTCTAAACCTCACCCTAACCTAGCCCTACCCTTTAGCGTAAACCTAGCCTGAAACCTAGCCTTACATCCACCCGAACCCTAACCCTATTCCTAACCCTAACACTAACCTTAACCCTACTCTAACCTTAAACCTAACCCTGACTATTAACTGAACTTCACCCTAACTCTAAGCCTAACTCTAACTCTAACCGTAACCATAACAATTACCTTAAACCCTCACCTTAACTGTAAACCTAAGCCTAACCCTCACCCTAACCCTTAACCGTATCCCCAACCCTAAACCTAATGCTATCCCAAACCTTATCCCTAACCCTAACCCTAATACGAACAATAACCCTAACCTAACCCTAATATTAACCCTAAACTTAACCCTACCCGAACCATAAACCTAACCCTAACACCCTAAACCTAACGTCTAACACCATCTCTAATCCTAACCCTTATCATAACCATCACCCTTAACCGAAACTTCACACTAACACTAAACCTAACCTCATGCTAACCCTAAACATAACCCCTGACCCTAACCCGAACCCTAAACCTAACCTTAACACTAACCTGAACACAAACCCAAACTCTAGCCCTAACTCTAAAAATAACCCTCACCCTATCCTAAACTTCATCCAAACCCTAACCCTAACTTTAACCCTAAACCTAAACCTAACCTAAACCCTAACCTTGAACCAATCTCTATCAATAACGCTAGTCCATTTGTAAGCCTAGACCGAACACTTATAATAACCCTGAACCTAACACTAAACTTAATCCTAATCCTAAACCTAGACCTAAGCCTAATCCTAACCCTAGACCTAATCCTAACCCTAACCTTAACTCTAACCTTGACCCTAAATAGAACACTAACTCTAACCCTCGACTTGGACCTAAATCTAAATCTTACCCTACACCTAACCCTAAACTTAAACCTAACCCTAACCCTAAACCTAAGCCTGACTCTCAACGGAACCCTAACCCCTAACCTAATCTTCTCCCTTAACATAAACTTCACCCTAACCCTAACCCTAAAACTAAACATAACACTAAATCTCACCCTAACCCTTACCCTAACCCTAATCCTAACCAAAACACTAACACTAATCCTAAACTTAACTCTAACCCTGACCCTAACTCTAACTCTAGCCTAATCCTAACCCTAGAACTGACCCTACACACTCAGCTTAAATGGAAACCTAGCAGTAACCTTCACCGGAATATCTAAACCTAACCCCAACCTTTATAACCTAACCCAATTTTTTTTATCTCTAACCTTAACATAGCCCTAAACTTAACCATGACTGAAACCTAACACTAACCCTAACACTAACTCTAAACCTAACCTTAACCCTCAACTTAATCCTAACCTTATCCCTAACCCTAACCCCTAACGCTAACCCTAAGCTCAAACCTCACCCTTAACTTAAACTTCACCCTAACCCTAACCCTAAGGCGAACACTAACCCGAACCGTAAACCGAACCCTAAACCTGACCCTAACATTAACACAAACAGCTAACCCTAACACTAAGCCTAACCCTAAACTTAACCCTAACCTTAACACAAACACCAAACCCTAACGCTAACCCTCATCCTTCACCTAAACTTCACCCTAAACAGAAGCCTAACCCTAACCCTAAAACTAAACCTAACCCTAAACTATTCCCTAACTCTAGCCTAACCCTAAACCTAACCCGAACTCCAGCCCTAACCCTAACTGTAACACCGTAAAACAGCAGCTTAACTGTAAACCTAACACTAAACCTCACACAAACCCCTAACCCTTTCCCTAACCCTAACCATATCCCTCATCCTAGCCCTAACCCTGACCTCAACCTAGCCCTTACTCTAACCCTAAACTTAACCCTAACCTTCTCTCTGCCCTAACCCTAACCCTAACTCTAACAATAACTCTAAACCTGCCCTAACCGTAACCCTGAACCCTAGCACTAACTCTAACTCTAAACCTCACCCTAACCTAGCCCTACCCTTTAGCGTAAACCTAGCCTGAAACCTAGCCTTACATCCACCCGAACCCTAACCCTATTCCTAACCCTAACACTAACCTTAACCCTACTCTAACCTTAAACCTAACCCTGACTATTAACTGAACTTCACCCTAACTCTAAGCCTAACTCTAACTCTAACCGTAACCATAACAATTACCTTAAACCCTCACCTTAACTGTAAACCTAAGCCTAACCCTCACCCTAACCCTTAACCGTATCCCCAACCCTAAACCTAATGCTATCCCAAACCTTATCCCTAACCCTAACCCTAATACGAACAATAACCCTAACCTAACCCTAATATTAACCCTAAACTTAACCCTACCCGAACCATAAACCTAACCCTAACACCCTAAACCTAACGTCTAACACCATCTCTAATCCTAACCCTTATCATAACCATCACCCTTAACCGAAACTTCACACTAACACTAAACCTAACCTCATGCTAACCCTAAACATAACCCCTAACCCTAACCCGAACCCTAAACCTAACCTTAACACTCACCTGAACACAAACCCAAACTCTAGCCCTAACTCTAAAAATAACCCTCACCCTATCCTAAACTTCATCCAAAGCCTAACCCTAACTTTAACCCTAAACCTAAACCTAACCTAAACCCTAACCTTGAACCAATCTCTATCAATAACGCTAGTCCATTTGTAAGCCTAGACCGAACACTTATAATAACCCTGAACCTAACACTAAACTTAATCCTAATCCTAAACCTAGACCTAAGCCTAATCCTAACCCTAGACCTAATCCTAACCCTAACCTTAACTCTAACCTTGACCCTAAATAGAACACTAACTCTAACCCTCGACTTGGACCTAAATCTAAATCTTACCCTACACCTAACCCTAAACTTAAACCTAACCCTAACCCTAAACCTAAGCCTGACTCTCAACGGAACCCTAACCCCTAACCTAATCTTCTCCCTTAACATAAACTTCACCCTAACCCTAACCCTAAAACTAAACATAACACTAAATCTCACCCTAACCCTTACCCTAACCCTAATCCTAACCAAAACACTAACACTAATCCTAAACTTAACTCTAACCCTGACCCTAACTCTAACTCTAGCCTAATCCTAACCCTAGAACTGACCCTACACACTCAGCTTAAATGGAAACCTAGCAGTAACCTTCACCGGAATATCTAAACCTAACCCCAACCTTTAACCTAACCCAATTTTTTTTATCTCTAACCTTAACATAGCCCTAAACTTAACCATGACTGAAACCTAACACTAACCCTAACACTAACTCTAAACCTAACCTTAACCCTCAACTTAATCCTAACCTTATCCCTAACCCTAACCCCTAACGCTAACCCTAAGCTCAAACCTCACCCTTAACTTAAACTTCACCCTAACCCTAACCCTAAAGCGAACACTAACCCGAACCGTAAACCGAACCCTAAACCTGACCCTAACATTAACACAGACAGCTAACCCTAACACTAAGCCTAACCCTAAACTTAACCCTAACCTTAACACAAACACCAAACCCTAACGCTAACCCTCATCCTTCACCTAAACTTCACCCTAAACAGAAGCCTAACCCTAACCCTAAAACTAAACCTAACCCTAAACTATTCCCTAACTCTAGCCTAACCCTAAACCTAACCCGAACTCCAGCCCTAACCCTAACTGTAACACCGTAAAACAGCAGCTTAACTGTAAACCTAACACTAAACCTCACACAAACCCCTAACCCTTTCCCTAACCCTAACCATATCCCTCATCCTAGCCCTAACCCTGACCTCAACCTAGCCCTTACTCTAACCCTAAACTTAACCCTAACCTTCTCTCTGCCCTAACCCTAACCCTAACTCTAACAATAACTCTAAACCTGCCCTAACCGTAACCCTGAACCCTAGCACTAACTCTAACTCTAAACCTCACCCTAACCTAGCCCTACCCTTTAGCGTAAACCTAGCCTGAAACCTAGCCTTACATCCACCCGAACCCTAACCCTATTCCTAACCCTAACACTAACCTTAACCCTACTCTAACCTTAAACCTAACCCTGACTATTAACTGAACTTCACCCTAACTCTAAGCCTAACTCTAACTCTAACCGTAACCATAACAATTACCTTAAACCCTCACCTTAACTGTAAACCTAAGCCTAACCCTCACCCTAACCCTTAACCGTATCCCCAACCCTAAACCTAATGCTATCCCAAACCTTATCCCTAACCCTAACCCTAATACGAACAATAACCCTAACCTAACCCTAATATTAACCCTAAACTTAACCCTACCCGAACCATAAACCTAACCCTAACACCCTAAACCTAACGTCTAACACCATCTCTAATCCTAACCCTTATCATAACCATCACCCTTAACCGAAACTTCACACTAACACTAAACCTAACCTCATGCTAACCCTAAACATAACCCCTAACCCTAACCCGAACCCTAAACCTAACCTTAACACTCACCTGAACACAAACCCAAACTCTAGCCCTAACTCTAAAAATAACCCTCACCCTATCCTAAACTTCATCCAAACCCTAACCCTAACTTTAACCCTAAACCTAAACCTAACCTAAACCCTAACCTTGAACCAATCTCTATCAATAACGCTAGTCCATTTGTAAGCCTAGCCCGAACACTTATAATAACCCTGAACCTAACACTAAACTTAATCCTAATCCTAAACCTAGACCTAAGCCTAATCCTAACCCTAGACCTAATCCTAACCCTAACCTTAACTCTAACCTTGACCCTAAATAGAACACTAACTCTAACCCTCGACTTGGACCTAAATCTAAATCTTACCCTACACCTAACCCTAAACTTAAACCTAACCCTAACCCTAAACCTAAGCCTGACTCTCAACGGAACCCTAACCCCTAACCTAATCTTCTCCCTTAACATAAACTTCACCCTAACCCTAACCCTAAAACTAAACATAACACTAAATCTCACCCTAACCCTTACCCTAACCCTAATCCTAACCAAAACACTAACACTAATCCTAAACTTAACTCTAACCCTGACCCTAACTCTAACTCTAGCCTAATCCTAACCCTAGAACTGACCCTACACACTCAGCTTAAATGGAAACCTAGCAGTAACCTTCACCGGAATATCTAAACCTAACCCCAACCTTTAACCTAACCCAATTTTTTTTATCTCTAACCTTAACATAGCCCTAAACTTAACCATGACTGAAACCTAACACTAACCCTAACACTAACTCTAAACCTAACCTTAACCCTCAACTTAATCCTAACCTTATCCCTAACCCTAACCCCTAACGCTAACCCTAAGCTCAAACCTCACCCTTAACTTAAACTTCACCCTAACCCTAACCCTAAAGCGAACACTAACCCGAACCGTAAACCGAACCCTAAACCTGACCCTAACATTAACACAGACAGCTAACCCTAACACTAAGCCTAACCCTAAACTTAACCCTAACCTTAACACAAACACCAAACCCTAACGCTAACCCTCATCCTTCACCTAAACTTCACCCTAAACAGAAGCCTAACCCTAACCCTAAAACTAAACCTAACCCTAAACTATTCCCTAACTCTAGCCTAACCCTAAACCTAACCCGAACTCCAGCCCTAACCCTAACTGTAACACCGTAAAACAGCAGCTTAACTGTAAACCTAACACTAAACCTCACACAAACCCCTAACCCTTTCCCTAACCCTAACCATATCCCTCATCCTAGCCCTAACCCTGACCTCAACCTAACCCTTACTCTAACCCTAAACTTAACCCTAACCTTCTCTCTGCCCTAACCCTAACCCTAACTCTAACAATAACTCTAAACCTGCCCTAACCGTAACCCTGAACCCTAGCACTAACTCTAACTCTAAACCTCACCCTAACCTAGCCCTACCCTTTAGCGTAAACCTAGCCTGAAACCTAGCCTTACATCCACCCGAACCCTAACCCTATTCCTAACCCTAACACTAACCTTAACCCTACTCTAACCTTAAACCTAACCCTGACTATTAACTGAACTTCACCCTAACTCTAAGCCTAACTCTAACTCTAACCGTAACCATAACAATTACCTTAAACCCTCACCTTAACTGTAAACCTAAGCCTAACCCTCACCCTAACCCTTAACCGTATCCCCAACCCTAAACCTAATGCTATCCCAAACCTTATCCCTAACCCTAACCCTAATACGAACAATAACCCTAACCTAACCCTAATATTAACCCTAAACTTAACCCTACCCGAACCATAAACCTAACCCTAACACCCTAAACCTAACGTCTAACACCATCTCTAATCCTAACCCTTATCATAACCATCACCCTTAACCGAAACTTCACACTAACACTAAACCTAACCTCATGCTAACCCTAAACATAACCCCTGACCCTAACCCGAACCCTAAACCTAACCTTAACACTAACCTGAACACAAACCCAAACTCTAGCCCTAACTCTAAAAATAACCCTCACCCTATCCTAAACTTCATCCAAACCCTAACCCTAACTTTAACCCTAAACCTAAACCTAACCTAAACCCTAACCTTGAACCAATCTCTATCAATAACGCTAGTCCATTTGTAAGCCTAGACCGAACACTTATAATAACCCTGAACCTAACACTAAACTTAATCCTAATCCTAAACCTAGACCTAAGCCTAATCCTAACCCTAGACCTAATCCTAACCCTAACCTTAACTCTAACCTTGACCCTAAATAGAACACTAACTCTAACCCTCGACTTGGACCTAAATCTAAATCTTACCCTACACCTAACCCTAAACTTAAACCTAACCCTAACCCTAAACCTAAGCCTGACTCTCAACGGAACCCTAACCCCTAACCTAATCTTCTCCCTTAACATAAACTTCACCCTAACCCTAACCCTAAAACTAAACATAACACTAAATCTCACCCTAACCCTTACCCTAACCCTAATCCTAACCAAAACACTAACACTAATCCTAAACTTAACTCTAACCCTGACCCTAACTCTAACTCTAGCCTAATCCTAACCCTAGAACTGACCCTACACACTCAGCTTAAATGGAAACCTAGCAGTAACCTTCACCGGAATATCTAAACCTAACCCCAACCTTTATAACCTAACCCAATTTTTTTTATCTCTAACCTTAACATAGCCCTAAACTTAACCATGACTGAAACCTAACACTAACCCTAACACTAACTCTAAACCTAACCTTAACCCTCAACTTAATCCTAACCTTATCCCTAACCCTAACCCCTAACGCTAACCCTAAGCTCAAACCTCACCCTTAACTTAAACTTCACCCTAACCCTAACCCTAAGGCGAACACTAACCCGAACCGTAAACCGAACCCTAAACCTGACCCTAACATTAACACAAACAGCTAACCCTAACACTAAGCCTAACCCTAAACTTAACCCTAACCTTAACACAAACACCAAACCCTAACGCTAACCCTCATCCTTCACCTAAACTTCACCCTAAACAGAAGCCTAACCCTAACCCTAAAACTAAACCTAACCCTAAACTATTCCCTAACTCTAGCCTAACCCTAAACCTAACCCGAACTCCAGCCCTAACCCTAACTGTAACACCGTAAAACAGCAGCTTAACTGTAAACCTAACACTAAACCTCACACAAACCCCTAACCCTTTCCCTAACCCTAACCATATCCCTCATCCTAGCCCTAACCCTGACCTCAACCTAGCCCTTACTCTAACCCTAAACTTAACCCTAACCTTCTCTCTGCCCTAACCCTAACCCTAACTCTAACAATAACTCTAAACCTGCCCTAACCGTAACCCTGAACCCTAGCACTAACTCTAACTCTAAACCTCACCCTAACCTAGCCCTACCCTTTAGCGTAAACCTAGCCTGAAACCTAGCCTTACATCCACCCGAACCCTAACCCTATTCCTAACCCTAACACTAACCTTAACCCTACTCTAACCTTAAACCTAACCCTGACTATTAACTGAACTTCACCCTAACTCTAAGCCTAACTCTAACTCTAACCGTAACCATAACAATTACCTTAAACCCTCACCTTAACTGTAAACCTAAGCCTAACCCTCACCCTAACCCTTAACCGTATCCCCAACCCTAAACCTAATGCTATCCCAAACCTTATCCCTAACCCTAACCCTAATACGAACAATAACCCTAACCTAAGCCTAATATTAACCCTAAACTTAACCCTACCCGAACCATAAACCTAACCCTAACACCCTAAACCTAACGTCTAACACCATCTCTAATCCTAACCCTTATCATAACCATCACCCTTAACCGAAACTTCACACTAACACTAAACCTAACCTCATGCTAACCCTAAACATAACCCCTAACCCTAACCCGAACCCTAAACCTAACCTTAACACTAACCTGAACACAAACCCAAACTCTAGCCCTAACTCTAAAAATAACCCTCACCCTATCCTAAACTTCATCCAAACCCTAACCCTAACTTTAACCCTAAACCTAAACCTAACCGAAACCCTAACCTTGAACCAATCTCTATCAATAACGCTAGTCCATTTGTAAGCCTAGACCGAACACTTATAATAACCCTGAACCTAACACTAAACTTAATCCTAATCCTAAACCTAGACCTAAGCCTAATCCTAACCCTAGACCTAATCCTAACCCTAACCTTAACTCTAACCTTGACCCTAAATAGAACACTAACTCTAACCCTCGACTTGGACCTAAATCTAAATCTTACCCTACACCTAACCCTAAACTTAAACCTAACCCTAACCCTAAACCTAAGCCTGACTCTCAACGGAACCCTAACCCCTAACCTAATCTTCTCCCTTAACATAAACTTCACCCTAACCCTAACCCTAAAACTAAACATAACACTAAATCTCACCCTAACCCTTACCCTAACCCTAATCCTAACCAAAACACTAACACTAATCCTAAACTTAACTCTAACCCTGACCCTAACTCTAACTCTAGCCTAATCCTAACCCTAGAACTGACCCTACACACTCAGCTTAAATGGAAACCTAGCAGTAACCTTCACCGGAATATCTAAACCTAACCCCAACCTTTAACCTAACCCAATTTTTTTTATCTCTAACCTTAACATAGCCCTAAACTTAACCATGACTGAAACCTAACACTAACCCTAACACTAACTCTAAACCTAACCTTAACCCTCAACTTAATCCTAACCTTATCCCTAACCCTAACCCCTAACGCTAACCCTAAGCTCAAACCTCACCCTTAACTTAAACTTCACCCTAACCCTAACCCTAAAGCGAACACTAACCCGAACCGTAAACCGAACCCTAAACCTGACCCTAACATTAACACAAACAGCTAACCCTAACACTAAGCCTAACCCTAAACTTAACCCTAACCTTAACACAAACACCAAACCCTAACGCTAACCCTCATCCTTCACCTAAACTTCACCCTAAACATAAGCCTAACCCTAACCCTAAAACTAAACCTAACCCTAAACTATTCCCTAACTCTAGCCTAACCCTAAACCTAACCCGAACTCCAGCCCTAACCCTAACTGTAACACCGTAAAACAGCAGCTTAACTGTAAACCTAACACTAAACCTCACACAAACCCCTAACCCTTTCCCTAACCCTAACCATATCCCTCATCCTAGCCCTAACCCTGACCTCAACCTAACCCTTACTCTAACCCTAAACTTAACCCTAACCTTCTCTCTGCCCTAACCCTAACCCTAACTCTAACAATAACTCTAAACCTGCCCTAACCGTAACCCTGAACCCTAGCACTAACTCTAACTCTAAACCTCACCCTAACCTAGCCCTACCCTTTAGCGTAAACCTAGCCTGAAACCTAGCCTTACATCCACCCGAACCCTAACCCTATTCCTAACCCTAACACTAACCTTAACCCTACTCTAACCTTAAACCTAACCCTGACTATTAACTGAACTTCACCCTAACTCTAAGCCTAACTCTAACTCTAACCGTAACCATAACAATTACCTTAAACCCTCACCTTAACTGTAAACCTAAGCCTAACCCTCACCCTAACCCTTAACCGTATCCCCAACCCTAAACCTAATGCTATCCCAAACCTTATCCCTAACCCTAACCCTAATACGAACAATAACCCTAACCTAACCCTAATATTAACCCTAAACTTAACCCTACCCGAACCATAAACCTAACCCTAACACCCTAAACCTAACGTCTAACACCATCTCTAATCCTAACCCTTATCATAACCATCACCCTTAACCGAAACTTCACACTAACACTAAACCTAACCTCATGCTAACCCTAAACATAACCCCTGACCCTAACCCGAACCCTAAACTTAACCTTAACACTAACCTGAACACAAACCCAAACTCTAGCCCTAACTCTAAAAATAACCCTCACCCTATCCTAAACTTCATCCAAACCCTAACCCTAACTTTAACCCTAAACCTAAACCTAACCTAAACCCTAACCTTGAACCAATCTCTATCAATAACGCTAGTCCATTTGTAAGCCTAGACCGAACACTTATAATAACCCTGAACCTAACACTAAACTTAATCCTAATCCTAAACCTAGACCTAAGCCTAATCCTAACCCTAGACCTAATCCTAACCCTAACCTTAACTCTAACCTTGACCCTAAATAGAACACTAACTCTAACCCTCGACTTGGACCTAAATCTAAATCTTACCCTACACCTAACCCTAAACTTAAACCTAACCCTAACCCTAAACCTAAGCCTGACTCTCAACGGAACCCTAACCCCTAACCTAATCTTCTCCCTTAACATAAACTTCACCCTAACCCTAACCCTAAAACTAAACATAACACTAAATCTCACCCTAACCCTTACCCTAACCCTAATCCTAACCAAAACACTAACACTAATCCTAAACTTAACTCTAACCCTGACCCTAACTCTAACTCTAGCCTAATCCTAACCCTAGAACTGACCCTACACACTCAGCTTAAATGGAAACCTAGCAGTAACCTTCACCGGAATATCTAAACCTAACCCCAACCTTTATAACCTAACCCAATTTTTTTTATCTCTAACCTTAACATAGCCCTAAACTTAACCATGACTGAAACCTAACACTAACCCTAACACTAACTCTAAACCTAACCTTAACCCTCAACTTAATCCTAACCTTATCCCTAACCCTAACCCCTAACGCTAACCCTAAGCTCAAACCTCACCCTTAACTTAAACTTCACCCTAACCCTAACCCTAAGGCGAACACTAACCCGAACCGTAAACCGAACCCTTAACCTGACCCTAACATTAACACAAACAGCTAACCCTAACACTAAGCCTAACCCTAAACTTAACCCTAACCTTAACACAAACACCAAACCCTAACGCTAACCCTCATCCTTCACCTAAACTTCACCCTAAACATAAGCCTAACCCTAACCCTAAAACTAAACCTAACCCTAAACTATTCCCTAACTCTAGCCTAACCCTAAACCTAACCCGAACTCCAGCCCTAACCCTAACTGTAACACCGTAAAACAGCAGCTTAACTGTAAACCTAACACTAAACCTCACACAAACCCCTAACCCTTTCCCTAACCCTAACCATATCCCTCATCCTAGCCCTAACCCTGACCTCAACCTAGCCCTTACTCTAACCCTAAACTTAACCCTAACCTTCTCTCTGCCCTAACCCTAACCCTAACTCTAACAATAACTCTAAACCTGCCCTAACCGTAACCCTGAACCCTAGCACTAACTCTAACTCTAAACCTAACCCTAACCTAGCCCTACCCTTTAGCGTAAACCTAGCCTGAAACCTAGCCTTACATCCACCCGAACCCTAACCCTATTCCTAACCCTAACACTAACCTTAACCCTACTCTAACCTTAAACCTAACCCTGACTATTAACTGAACTTCACCCTAACTCTAAGCCTAACTCTAACTCTAACCGTAACCATAACAATTACCTTAAACCCTCACCTTAACTGTAAACCTAAGCCTAACCCTCACCCTAACCCTTAACCGTATCCCCAACCCTAAACCTAATGCTATCCCAAACCTTATCCCTAACCCTAACCCTAATACGAACAATAACCCTAACCTAACCCTAATATTAACCCTAAACTTAACCCTACCCGAACCATAAACCTAACCCTAACACCCTAAACCTAACGTCTAACACCATCTCTAATCCTAACCCTTATCATAACCATCACCCTTAACCGAAACTTCACACTAACACTAAACCTAACCTCATGCTAACCCTAAACATAACCCCTAACCCTAACCCGAACCCTAAACCTAACCTTAACACTAACCTGAACACAAACCCAAACTCTAGCCCTAACTCTAAAAATAACCCTCACCCTATCCTAAACTTCATCCAAAGCCTAACCCTAACTTTAACCCTAAACCTAAACCTAACCTAAACCCTAACCTTGAACCAATCTCTATCAATAACGCTAGTCCATTTGTAAGCCTAGACCGAACACTTATAATAACCCTGAACCTAACACTAAACTTAATCCTAATCCTAAACCTAGACCTAAGCCTAATCCTAACCCTAGACCTAATCCTAACCCTAACCTTAACTCTAACCTTGACCCTAAATAGAACACTAACTCTAACCCTCGACTTGGACCTAAATCTAAATCTTACCCTACACCTAACCCTAAACTTAAACCTAACCCTAACCCTAAACCTAAGCCTGACTCTCAACGGAACCCTAACCCCTAACCTAATCTTCTCCCTTAACATAAACTTCACCCTAACCCTAACCCTAAAACTAAACATAACACTAAATCTCACCCTAACCCTTACCCTAACCCTAATCCTAACCAAAACACTAACACTAATCCTAAACTTAACTCTAACCCTGACCCTAACTCTAACTCTAGCCTAATCCTAACCCTAGAACTGACCCTACACACTCAGCTTAAATGGAAACCTAGCAGTAACCTTCACCGGAATATCTAAACCTAACCCCAACCTTTAACCTAACCCAATTTTTTTTATCTCTAACCTTAACATAGCCCTAAACTTAACCATGACTGAAACCTAACACTAACCCTAACACTAACTCTAAACCTAACCTTAACCCTCAACTTAATCCTAACCTTATCCCTAACCCTAACCCCTAACGCTAACCCTAAGCTCAAACCTCACCCTTAACTTAAACTTCACCCTAACCCTAACCCTAAAGCGAACACTAACCCGAACCGTAAACCGAACCCTAAACCTGACCCTAACATTAACACAAACAGCTAACCCTAACACTAAGCCTAACCCTAAACTTAACCCTAACCTTAACACAAACACCAAACCCTAACGCTAACCCTCATCCTTCACCTAAACTTCACCCTAAACATAAGCCTAACCCTAACCCTAAAACTAAACCTAACCCTAAACTATTCCCTAACTCTAGCCTAACCCTAAACCTAACCCGAACTCCAGCCCTAACCCTAACTGTAACACCGTAAAACAGCAGCTTAACTGTAAACCTAACACTAAACCTCACACAAACCCCTAACCCTTTCCCTAACCCTAACCATATCCCTCATCCTAGCCCTAACCCTGACCTCAACCTAGCCCTTACTCTAACCCTAAACTTAACCCTAACCTTCTCTCTGCCCTAACCCTAACCCTAACTCTAACAATAACTCTAAACCTGCCCTAACCGTAACCCTGAACCCTAGCACTAACTCTAACTCTAAACCTAACCCTAACCTAGCCCTACCCTTTAGCGTAAACCTAGCCTGAAACCTAGCCTTACATCCACCCGAACCCTAACCCTATTCCTAACCCTAACACTAACCTTAACCCTACTCTAACCTTAAACCTAACCCTGACTATTAACTGAACTTCACCCTAACTCTAAGCCTAACTCTAACTCTAACCGTAACCATAACAATTACCTTAAACCCTCACCTTAACTGTAAACCTAAGCCTAACCCTCACCCTAACCCTTAACCGTATCCCCAACCCTAAACCTAATGCTATCCCAAACCTTATCCCTAACCCTAACCCTAATACGAACAATAACCCTAACCTAAGCCTAATATTAACCCTAAACTTAACCCTACCCGAACCATAAACCTAACCCTAACACCCTAAACCTAACGTCTAACACCATCTCTAATCCTAACCCTTATCATAACCATCACCCTTAACCGAAACTTCACACTAACACTAAACCTAACCTCATGCTAACCCTAAACATAACCCCTAACCCTAACCCGAACCCTAAACCTAACCTTAACACTCACCTGAACACAAACCCAAACTCTAGCCCTAACTCTAAAAATAACCCTCACCCTATCCTAAACTTCATCCAAACCCTAACCCTAACTTTAACCCTAAACCTAAACCTAACCTAAACCCTAACCTTGAACCAATCTCTATCAATAACGCTAGTCCATTTGTAAGCCTAGCCCGAACACTTATAATAACCCTGAACCTAACACTAAACTTAATCCTAATCCTAAACCTAGACCTAAGCCTAATCCTAACCCTAGACCTAATCCTAACCCTAACCTTAACTCTAACCTTGACCCTAAATAGAACACTAACTCTAACCCTCGACTTGGACCTAAATCTAAATCTTACCCTACACCTAACCCTAAACTTAAACCTAACCCTAACCCTAAACCTAAGCCTGACTCTCAACGGAACCCTAACCCCTAACCTAATCTTCTCCCTTAACATAAACTTCACCCTAACCCTAACCCTAAAACTAAACATAACACTAAATCTCACCCTAACCCTTACCCTAACCCTAATCCTAACCAAAACACTAACACTAATCCTAAACTTAACTCTAACCCTGACCCTAACTCTAACTCTAGCCTAATCCTAACCCTAGAACTGACCCTACACACTCAGCTTAAATGGAAACCTAGCAGTAACCTTCACCGGAATATCTAAACCTAACCCCAACCTTTAACCTAACCCAATTTTTTTTATCTCTAACCTTAACATAGCCCTAAACTTAACCATGACTGAAACCTAACACTAACCCTAACACTAACTCTAAACCTAACCTTAACCCTCAACTTAATCCTAACCTTATCCCTAACCCTAACCCCTAACGCTAACCCTAAGCTCAAACCTCACCCTTAACTTAAACTTCACCCTAACCCTAACCCTAAAGCGAACACTAACCCGAACCGTAAACCGAACCCTAAACCTGACCCTAACATTAACACAAACAGCTAACCCTAACGCTAAGCCTAACCCTAAACTTAACCCTAACCTTAACACAAACACCAAACCCTAACGTTAACCCTCATCCTTCACCTAAACTTCACCCTAAACATAAGCCTAACCCTAACCCTAAAACTAAACCTAACCCTAAACTATTCCCTAACTCTAGCCTAACCCTAAACCTAACCCGAACTCCAGCCCTAACCCTAACTGTAACACCGTAAAACAGCAGCTTAACTGTAAACCTAACACTAAACCTCACACAAACCCCTAACCCTTTCCCTAACCCTAACCATATCCCTCATCCTAGCCCTAACCCTGACCTCAACCTAGCCCTTACTCTAACCCTAAACTTAACCCTAACCTTCTCTCTGCCCTAACCCTAACCCTAACTCTAACAATAACTCTAAACCTGCCCTAACCGTAACCCTGAACCCTAGCACTAACTCTAACTCTAAACCTCACCCTAACCTAGCCCTACCCTTTAGCGTAAACCTAGCCTGAAACCTAGCCTTACATCCACCCGAACCCTAACCCTATTCCTAACCCTAACACTAACCTTAACCCTACTCTAACCTTAAACCTAACCCTGACTATTAACTGAACTTCACCCTAACTCTAAGCCTAACTCTAACTCTAACCGTAACCATAACAATTACCTTAAACCCTCACCTTAACTGTAAACCTAAGCCTAACCCTCACCCTAACCCTTAACCGTATCCCCAACCCTAAACCTAATGCTATCCCAAACCTTATCCCTAACCCTAACCCTAATACGAACAATAACCCTAACCTAAGCCTAATATTAACCCTAAACTTAACCCTACCCGAACCATAAACCTAACCCTAACACCCTAAACCTAACGTCTAACACCATCTCTAATCCTAACCCTTATCATAACCATCACCCTTAACCGAAACTTCACACTAACACTAAACCTAACCTCATGCTAACCCTAAACATAACCCCTAACCCTAACCCGAACCCTAAACCTAACCTTAACACTAACCTGAACACAAACCCAAACTCTAGCCCTAACTCTAAAAATAACCCTCACCCTATCCTAAACTTCATCCAAACCCTAACCCTAACTTTAACCCTAAACCTAAACCTAACCTAAACCCTAACCTTGAACCAATCTCTATCAATAACGCTAGTCTATTTGTAAGCCTAGACCGAACACTTATAATAACCCTGAACCTAACACTAAACTTAATCCTAATCCTAAACCTAGACCTAAGCCTAATCCTAACCCTAGACCTAATCCTAACCCTAACCTTAACTCTAACCTTGACCCTAAATAGAACACTAACTCTAACCCTCGACTTGGACCTAAATCTAAATCTTACCCTACACCTAACCCTAAACTTAAACCTAACCCTAACCCTAAACCTAAGCCTGACTCTCAACGGAACCCTAACCCCTAACCTAATCTTCTCCCTTAACATAAACTTCACCCTAACCCTAACCCTAAAACTAAACATAACACTAAATCTCACCCTAACCCTTACCCTAACCCTAATCCTAACCAAAACACTAACACTAATCCTAAACTTAACTCTAACCCTGACCCTAACTCTAACTCTAGCCTAATCCTAACCCTAGAACTGACCCTACACACTCAGCTTAAATGGAAACCTAGCAGTAACCTTCACCGGAATATCTAAACCTAACCCCAACCTTTAACCTAACCCAATTTTTTTTATCTCTAACCTTAACATAGCCCTAAACTTAACCATGACTGAAACCTAACACTAACCCTAACACTAACTCTAAACCTAACCTTAACCCTCAACTTAATCCTAACCTTATCCCTAACCCTAACCCCTAACGCTAACCCTAAGCTCAAACCTCACCCTTAACTTAAACTTCACCCTAACCCTAACCCTAAAGCGAACACTAACCCGAACCGTAAACCGAACCCTAAACCTGACCCTAACATTAACACAAACAGCTAACCCTAACACTAAGCCTAACCCTAAACTTAACCCTAACCTTAACACAAACACCAAACCCTAACGCTAACCCTCATCCTTCACCTAAACTTCACCCTAAACATAAGCCTAACCCTAACCCTAAAACTAAACCTAACCCTAAACTATTCCCTAACTCTAGCCTAACCCTGAACCTAACCCGAACTCCAGCCCTAACCCTAACTGTAACACCGTAAAACAGCAGCTTAACTGTAAAGCTAACACTAAACCTCACACAAACCCCTAACCCTTTCCCTAACCCTAACCATATCCCTCATCCTAGCCCTAACCCTGACCTCAACCTAGCCCTTACTCTAACCCTAAACTTAACCCTAACCTTCTCTCTGCCCTAACCCTAACCCTAACTCTAACAATAACTCTAAACCTGCCCTAACCGTAACCCTGAACCCTAGCACTAACTCTAACTCTAAACCTCACCCTAACCTAGCCCTACCCTTTAGCGTAAACCTAGCCTGAAACCTAGCCTTACATCCACCCGAACCCTAACCCTATTCCTAACCCTAACACTAACCTTAACCCTACTCTAACCTTAAACCTAACCCTGACTATTAACTGAACTTCACCCTAACTCTAAGCCTAACTCTAACTCTAACCGTAACCATAACAATTACCTTAAACCCTCACCTTAACTGTAAACCTAAGCCTAACCCTCACCCTAACCCTTAACCGTATCCCCAACCCTAAACCTAATGCTATCCCAAACCTTATCCCTAACCCTAACCCTAATACGAACAATAACCCTAACCTAAGCCTAATATTAACCCTAAACTTAACCCTACCCGAACCATAAACCTAACCCTAACACCCTAAACCTAACGTCTAACACCATCTCTAATCCTAACCCTTATCATAACCATCACCCTTAACCGAAACTTCACACTAACACTAAACCTAACCTCATGCTAACCCTAAACATAACCCCTAACCCTAACCCGAACCCTAAACCTAACCTTAACACTAACCTGAACACAAACCCAAACTCTAGCCCTAACTCTAAAAATAACCCTCACCCTATCCTAAACTTCATCCAAAGCCTAACCCTAACTTTAACCCTAAACCTAAACCTAACCTAAACCCTAACCTTGAACCAATCTCTATCAATAACGCTAGTCCATTTGTAAGCCTAGACCGAACACTTATAATAACCCTGAACCTAACACTAAACTTAATCCTAATCCTAAACCTAGACCTAAGCCTAATCCTAACCCTAGACCTAATCCTAACCCTAACCTTAACTCTAACCTTGACCCTAAATAGAACACTAACTCTAACCCTCGACTTGGACCTAAATCTAAATCTTACCCTACACCTAACCCTAAACTTAAACCTAACCCTAACCCTAAACCTAAGCCTGACTCTCAACGGAACCCTAACCCCTAACCTAATCTTCTCCCTTAACATAAACTTCACCCTAACCCTAACCCTAAAACTAAACATAACACTAAATCTCACCCTAACCCTTACCCTAACCCTAATCCTAACCAAAACACTAACACTAATCCTAAACTTAACTCTAACCCTGACCCTAACTCTAACTCTAGCCTAATCCTAACCCTAGAACTGACCCTACACACTCAGCTTAAATGGAAACCTAGCAGTAACCTTCACCGGAATATCTAAACCTAACCCCAACCTTTAACCTAACCCAATTTTTTTATCTCTAACCTTAACATAGCCCTAAACTTAACCATGACTGAAACCTAACACTAACCCTAACACTAACTCTAAACCTAACCTTAACCCTCAACTTAATCCTAACCTTATCCCTAACCCTAACCCCTAACGCTAACCCTAAGCTCAAACCTCACCCTTAACTTAAACTTCACCCTAACCCTAACCCTAAAGCGAACACTAACCCGAACCGTAAACCGAACCCTAAACCTGACCCTAACATTAACACAAACAGCTAACCCTAACACTAAGCCTAACCCTAAACTTAACCCTAACCTTAACACAAACACCAAACCCTAACGCTAACCCTCATCCTTCACCTAAACTTCACACTAAACAGAAGCCTAACCCTAACCCTAAAACTAAACCTAACCCTAAACTATTCCCTAACTCTAGCCTAACCCTAAACCTAACCCGAACTCCAGCCCTAACCCTAACTGTAACACCGTAAAACAGCAGCTTAACTGTAAACCTAACACTAAACCTCACACAAACCCCTAACCCTTTCCCTAACCCTAACCATATCCCTCATCCTAGCCCTAACCCTGACCTCAACCTAGCCCTTACTCTAACCCTAAACTTAACCCTAACCTTCTCTCTGCCCTAACCCTAACCCTAACTCTAACAATAACTCTAAACCTGCCCTAACCGTAACCCTGAACCCTAGCACTAACTCTAACTCTAAACCTCACCCTAACCTAGCCCTACCCTTTAGCGTAAACCTAGCCTGAAACCTAGCCTTACATCCACCCGAACCCTAACCCTATTCCTAACCCTAACACTAACCTTAACCCTACTCTAACCTTAAACCTAACCCTGACTATTAACTGAACTTCACCCTAACTCTAAGCCTAACTCTAACTCTAACCGTAACCATAACAATTACCTTAAACCCTCACCTTAACTGTAAACCTAAGCCTAACCCTCACCCTAACCCTTAACCGTATCCCCAACCCTAAACCTAATGCTATCCCAAACCTTATCCCTAACCCTAACCCTAATACGAACAATAACCCTAACCTAAGCCTAATATTAACCCTAAACTTAACCCTACCCGAACCATAAACCTAACCCTAACACCCTAAACCTAACGTCTAACACCATCTCTAATCCTAACCCTTATCATAACCATCACCCTTAACCGAAACTTCACACTAACACTAAACCTAACCTCATGCTAACCCTAAACATAACCCCTAACCCTAACCCGAACCCTAAACCTAACCTTAACACTAACCTGAACACAAACCCAAACTCTAGCCCTAACTCTAAAAATAACCCTCACCCTATCCTAAACTTCATCCAAACCCTAACCCTAACTTTAACCCTAAACCTAAACCTAACCTAAACCCTAACCTTGAACCAATCTCTATCAATAACGCTAGTCTATTTGTAAGCCTAGACCGAACACTTATAATAACCCTGAACCTAACACTAAACTTAATCCTAATCCTAAACCTAGACCTAAGCCTAATCCTAACCCTAGACCTAATCCTAACCCTAACCTTAACTCTAACCTTGACCCTAAATAGAACACTAACTCTAACCCTCGACTTGGACCTAAATCTAAATCTTACCCTACACCTAACCCTAAACTTAAACCTAACCCTAACCCTAAACCTAAGCCTGACTCTCAACGGAACCCTAACCCCTAACCTAATCTTCTCCCTTAACATAAACTTCACCCTAACCCTAACCCTAAAACTAAACATAACACTAAATCTCACCCTAACCCTTACCCTAACCCTAATCCTAACCAAAACACTAACACTAATCCTAAACTTAACTCTAACCCTGACCCTAACTCTAACTCTAGCCTAATCCTAACCCTAGAACTGACCCTACACACTCAGCTTAAATGGAAACCTAGCAGTAACCTTCACCGGAATATCTAAACCTAACCCCAACCTTTAACCTAACCCAATTTTTTTATCTCTAACCTTAACATAGCCCTAAACTTAACCATGACTGAAACCTAACACTAACCCTAACACTAACTCTAAACCTAACCTTAACCCTCAACTTAATCCTAACCTTATCCCTAACCCTAACCCCTAACGCTAACCCTAAGCTCAAACCTCACCCTTAACTTAAACTTCACCCTAACCCTAACCCTAAAGCGAACACTAACCCGAACCGTAAACCGAACCCTAAACCTGACCCTAACATTAACACAAACAGCTAACCCTAACACTAAGCCTAACCCTAAACTTAACCCTAACCTTAACACAAACACCAAACCCTAACGCTAACCCTCATCCTTCACCTAAACTTCACACTAAACAGAAGCCTAACCCTAACCCTAAAACTAAACCTAACCCTAAACTATTCCCTAACTCTAGCCTAACCCTAAACCTAACCCGAACTCCAGCCCTAACCCTAACTGTAACACCGTAAAACAGCAGCTTAACTGTAAACCTAACACTAAACCTCACACAAACCCCTAACCCTTTCCCTAACCCTAACCATATCCCTCATCCTAGCCCTAACCCTGACCTCAACCTAGCCCTTACTCTAACCCTAAACTTAACCCTAACCTTCTCTCTGCCCTAACCCTAACCCTAACTCTAACAATAACTCTAAACCTGCCCTAACCGTAACCCTGAACCCTAGCACTAACTCTAACTCTAAACCTAACCCTAACCTAGCCCTACCCTTTAGCGTAAACCTAGCCTGAAACCTAGCCTTACATCCACCCGAACCCTAACCCTATTCCTAACCCTAACACTAACCTTAACCCTACTCTAACCTTAAACCTAACCCTGACTATTAACTGAACTTCACCCTAACTCTAAGCCTAACTCTAACTCTAACCGTAACCATAACAATTACCTTAAACCCTCACCTTAACTGTAAACCTAAGCCTAACCCTCACTCTAACCCTTAACCGTATCCCCAACCCTAAACCTAATGCTATCCCAAACCTTATCCCTAACCCTAACCCTAATACGAACAATAACCCTAACCTAACCCTAATATTAACCCTAAACTTAACCCTACCCGAACCATAAACCTAACCCTAACACCCTAAACCTAACGTCTAACACCATCTCTAATCCTAACCCTTATCATAACCATCACCCTTAACCGAAACTTCACACTAACACTAAACCTAACCTCATGCTAACCCTAAACATAACCCCTAACCCTAACCCGAACCCTAAACCTAACCTTAACACTCACCTGAACACAAACCCAAACTCTAGCCCTAACTCTAAAAATAACCCTCACCCTATCCTAAACTTCATCCAAACCCTAACCCTAACTTTAACCCTAAACCTAAACCTAACCTAAACCCTAACCTTGAACCAATCTCTATCAATAACGCTAGTCCATTTGTAAGCCTAGCCCGAACACTTATAATAACCCTGAACCTAACACTAAACTTAATCCTAATCCTAAACCTAGACCTAAGCCTAATCCTAACCCTAGACCTAATCCTAACCCTAACCTTAACTCTAACCTTGACCCTAAATAGAACACTAACTCTAACCCTCGACTTGGACCTAAATCTAAATCTTACCCTACACCTAACCCTAAACTTAAACCTAACCCTAACCCTAAACCTAAGCCTGACTCTCAACGGAACCCTAACCCCTAACCTAATCTTCTCCCTTAACATAAACTTCACCCTAACCCTAACCCTAAAACTAAACATAACACTAAATCTCACCCTAACCCTTACCCTAACCCTAATCCTAACCAAAACACTAACACTAATCCTAAACTTAACTCTAACCCTGACCCTAACTCTAACTCTAGCCTAATCCTAACCCTAGAACTGACCCTACACACTCAGCTTAAATGGAAACCTAGCAGTAACCTTCACCGGAATATCTAAACCTCACCCCAACCTTTAACCTAACCCAATTTTTTTTATCTCTAACCTTAACATAGCCCTAAACTTAACCATGACTGAAACCTAACACTAACCCTAACACTAACTCTAAACCTAACCTTAACCCTCAACTTAATCCTAACCTTATCCCTAACCCTAACCCCTAACGCTAACCCTAAGCTCAAACCTCACCCTTAACTTAAACTTCACCCTAACCCTAACCCTAAAGCGAACACTAACCCGAACCGTAAACCGAACCCTAAACCTGACCCTAACATTAACACAAACAGCTAACCCTAACACTAAGCCTAACCCTAAACTTAACCCTAACCTTAACACAAACACCAAACCCTAACGCTAACCCTCATCCTTCACCTAAACTTCACCCTAAACAGAAGCCTAACCCTAACCCTAAAACTAAACCTAACCCTAAACTATTCCCTAACTCTAGCCTAACCCTAAACCTAACCCAAACTCCAGCCCTAACCCTAACTGTAACACCGTAAAACAGCAGCTTAACTGTAAACCTAACACTAAACCTCACACAAACCCCTAACCCTTTCCCTAACCCTAATCATATCCCTCATCCTAGCCCTAACCCTGACCTCAACCTAGCCCTTACTCTAACCCTAAACTTAACCCTAACCTTCTCTCTGCCCTAACCCTAACCCTAACTCTAACAATAACTCTAAACCTGCCCTAACCGTAACCCTGAACCCTAGCACTAACTCTAACTCTAAACCTAACCCTAACCTAGCCCTACCCTTTAGCGTAAACCTAGCCTGAAACCTAGCCTTACATCCACCCGAACCCTAACCCTATTCCTAACCCTAACACTAACCTTAACCCTACTCTAACCTTAAACCTAACCCTGACTATTAACTGAACTTCACCCTAACTCTAAGCCTAACTCTAACTCTAACCGTAACCATAACAATTACCTTAAACCCTCACCTTAACTGTAAACCTAAGCCTAACCCTCACCCTAACCCTTAACCGTATCCCCAACCCTAAACCTAATGCTATCCCAAACCTTATCCCTAACCCTAACCCTAATACGAACAATAACCCTAACCTAACCCTAATATTAACCCTAAACTTAACCCTACCCGAACCATAAACCTAACCCTAACACCCTAAACCTAACGTCTAACACCATCTCTAATCCTAACCCTTATCATAACCATCACCCTTAACCGAAACTTCACACTAACACTAAACCTAACCTCATGCTCACCCTAAACATAACCCCTAACCCTAACCCGAACCCTAAACCTAACCTTAACACTCACCTGAACACAAACCCAAACTCTAGCCCTAACTCTAAAAATAACCCTCACCCTATCCTAAACTTCATCCAAACCCTAACCCTAACTTTAACCCTAAACCTAAACCTAACCGAAACCCTAACCTTGAACCAATCTCTATCAATAACGCTAGTCCATTTGTAAGCCTAGCCCGAACACTTATAATAACCCTGAACCTAACACTAAACTTAATCCTAATCCTAAACCTAGACCTAAGCCTAATCCTAACCCTAGACCTAATCCTAACCCTAACCTTAACTCTAACCTTGACCCTAAATAGAACACTAACTCTAACCCTCGACTTGGACCTAAATCTAAATCTTACCCTACACCTAACCCTAAACTTAAACCTAACCCTAACCCTAAACCTAAGCCTGACTCTCAACGGAACCCTAACCCCTAACCTAATCTTCTCCCTTAACATAAACTTCACCCTAACCCTAACCCTAAAACTAAACATAACACTAAATCTCACCCTAACCCTTACCCTAACCCTAATCCTAACCAAAACACTAACACTAATCCTAAACTTAACTCTAACCCTGACCCTAACTCTAACTCTAGCCTAATCCTAACCCTAGAACTGACCCTACACACTCAGCTTAAATGGAAACCTAGCAGTAACCTTCACCGGAATATCTAAACCTCACCCCAACCTTTAACCTAACCCAATTTTTTTTATCTCTAACCTTAACATAGCCCTAAACTTAACCATGACTGAAACCTAACACTAACCCTAACACTAACTCTAAACCTAACCTTAACCCTCAACTTAATCCTAACCTTATCCCTAACCCTAACCCCTAACGCTAACCCTAAGCTCAAACCTCACCCTTAACTTAAACTTCACCCTAACCCTAACCCTAAAGCGAACACTAACCCGAACCGTAAACCGAACCCTAAACCTGACCCTAACATTAACACAAACAGCTAACCCTAACACTAAGCCTAACCCTAAACTTAACCCTAACCTTAACACAAACACCAAACCCTAACGCTAACCCTCATCCTTCACCTAAACTTCACCCTAAACAGAAGCCTAACCCTAACCCTAAAACTAAACCTAACCCTAAACTATTCCCTAACTCTAGCCTAACCCTAAACCTAACCCGAACTCCAGCCCTAACCCTAACTGTAACACCGTAAAACAGCAGCTTAACTGTAAACCTAACACTAAACCTCACACAAACCCCTAACCCTTTCCCTAACCCTAATCATATCCCTCATCCTAGCCCTAACCCTGACCTCAACCTAGCCCTTACTCTAACCCTAAACTTAACCCTAACCTTCTCTCTGCCCTAACCCTAACCCTAACTCTAACAATAACTCTAAACCTGCCCTAACCGTAACCCTGAACCCTAGCACTAACTCTAACTCTAAACCTAACCCTAACCTAGCCCTACCCTTTAGCGTAAACCTAGCCTGAAACCTAGCCTTACATCCACCCGAACCCTAACCCTATTCCTAACCCTAACACTAACCTTAACCCTACTCTAACCTTAAACCTAACCCTGACTATTAACTGAACTTCACCCTAACTCTAAGCCTAACTCTAACTCTAACCGTAACCATAACAATTACCTTAAACCCTCACCTTAACTGTAAACCTAAGCCTAACCCTCACCCTAACCCTTAACCGTATCCCCAACCCTAAACCTAATGCTATCCCAAACCTTATCCCTAACCCTAACCCTAATACGAACAATAACCCTAACCTAACCCTAATATTAACCCTAAACTTAACCCTACCCGAACCATAAACCTAACCCTAACACCCTAAACCTAACGTCTAACACCATCTCTAATCCTAACCCTTATCATAACCATCACCCTTAACCGAAACTTCACACTAACACTAAACCTAACCGCATGCTCACCCTAAACATAACCCCTAACCCTAACCCGAACCCTAAACCTAACCTTAACACTAACCTGAACACAAACCCAAACTCTAGCCCTAACTCTAAAAATAACCCTCACCCTATCCTAAACTTCATCCAAACCCTAACCCTAACTTTAACCCTAAACCTAAACCTAACCGAAACCCTAACCTTGAACCAATCTCTATCAATAACGCTAGTCCATTTGTAAGCCTAGCCCGAACATTTATAATAACCCTGAACCTAACACTAAACTTAATCCTAATCCTAAACCTAGACCTAAGCCTAATCCTAACCCTAGACCTAATCCTAACCCTAACCTTAACTCTAACCTTGACCCTAAATAGAACACTAACTCTAACCCTCGACTTGGACCTAAATCTAAATCTTACCCTACACCTAACCCTAAACTTAAACCTAACCCTAACCCTAAACCTAAGCCTGACTCTCAACGGAACCCTAACCCCTAACCTAATCTTCTCCCTTAACATAAACTTCATCCTAACCCTAACCCTAAAACTAAACATAACACTAAATCTCACCCTAACCCTTACCCTAACCCTAATCCTAACCAAAACACTAACACTAATCCTAAACTTAACTCTAACCCTGACCCTAACTCTAACTCTAGCCTAATCCTAACCCTAGAACTGACCCTACACACTCAGCTTAAATGGAAACCTAGCAGTAACCTTCACCGGAATATCTAAACCTAACCCCAACCTTTAACCTAACCCAATTTTTTTTATCTCTAACCTTAACATAGCCCTAAACTTAACCATGACTGAAACCTAACACTAACCCTAACACTAACTCTAAACCTAACCTTAACCCTCAACTTAATCCTAACCTTATCCCTAACCCTAACCCCTAACGCTAACCCTAAGCTCAAACCTCACCCTTAACTTAAACTTCACCCTAACCCTAACCCTAAAGCGAACACTAACCCGAACCGTAAACCGAACCCTAAACCTGACCCTAACATTAACACAAACAGCTAACCCTAACACTAAGCTTAACCCTAAACTTAACCCTAACCTTAACACAAACACCAAACCCTAACGCTAACCCTCATCCTTCACCTAAACTTCACCCTAAACAGAAGCCTAACCCTAACCCTAAAACTAAACCTAACCCTAAACTATTCCCTAACTCTAGCCTAACCCTAAACCTAACCCGAACTCCAGCCCTAACCCTAACTGTAACACCGTAAAACAGCAGCTTAACTGTAAACCTAACACTAAACCTCACACAAACCCCTAACCCTTTCCCTAACCCTAACCATATCCCTCATCCTAGCCCTAACCCTGACCTCAACCTAGCCCTTACTCTAACCCTAAACTTAACCCTAACCTTCTCTCTGCCCTAACCCTAACCCTAACTCTAACAATAACTCTAAACCTGCCCTAACCGTAACCCTGAACCCTAGCACTAACTCTAACTCTAAACCTCACCCTAACCTAGCCCTACCCTTTAGCGTAAACCTAGCCTGAAACCTAGCCTTACATCCACCCGAACCCTAACCCTATTCCTAACCCTAACACTAACCTTAACCCTACTCTAACCTTAAACCTAACCCTGACTATTAACTGAACTTCACCCTAACTCTAAGCCTAACTCTAACTCTAACCGTAACCATAACAATTACCTTAAACCCTCACCTTAACTGTAAACCTAAGCCTAACCCTCACCCTAACCCTTAACCGTATCCCCAACCCTAAACCTAATGCTATCCCAAACCTTATCCCTAACCCTAACCCTAATACGAACAATAACCCTAACCTAACCCTAATATTAACCCTAAACTTAACCCTACCCGAACCATAAACCTAACCCTAACACCCTAAACCTAACGTCTAACACCATCTCTAATCCTAACCCTTATCATAACCATCACCCTTAACCGAAACTTCACACTAACACTAAACCTAACCTCATGCTAACCCTAAACATAACCCCTAACCCTAACCCGAACCCTAAACCTAACCTTAACACTAACCTGAACACAAACCCAAACTCTAGCCCTAACTCTAAAAATAACCCTCACCCTATCCTAAACTTCATCCAAACCCTAACCCTAACTTTAACCCTAAACCTAAACCTAACCGAAACCCTAACCTTGAACCAATCTCTATCAATAACGCTAGTCCATTTGTAAGCCTAGACCGAACACTTATAATAACCCTGAACCTAACACTAAACTTAATCCTAATCCTAAACCTAGACCTAAGCCTAATCCTAACCCTAGACCTAATCCTAACCCTAACCTTAACTCTAACCTTGACCCTAAATAGAACACTAACTCTAACCCTCGACTTGGACCTAAATCTAAATCTTACCCTACACCTAACCCTAAACTTAAACCTAACCCTAACCCTAAACCTAAGCCTGACTCTCAACGGAACCCTAACCCCTAACCTAATCTTCTCCCTTAACATAAACTTCACCCTAACCCTAACCCTAAAACTAAACATAACACTAAATCTCACCCTAACCCTTACCCTAACCCTAACCCTAATCCTAACCAAAACACTAACACTAATCCTAAACTTAACTCTAACCCTGACCCTAACTCTAACTCTAGCCTAATCCTAACCCTAGAACTGACCCTACACACTCATCTTAAATGGAAACCTAGCAGTAACCTTCACCGGAATATCTAAACCTAACCCCAACCTTTAACCTAACCCAATTTTTTTTATCTCTAACCTTAACATAGCCCTAAACTTAACCATGACTGAAACCTAACACTAACCCTAACACTAACTCTAAACCTAACCTTAACCCTCAACTTAATCCTAACCTTATCCCTAACACTAACCCCTAACGCTAACCCTAAGCTCAAACCTCACCCTTAACTTAAACTTCACCCTAACCCTAACCCTAAAGCGAACACTAACCCGAACCGTAAACCGAACCCTAAACCTGACCCTAACATTAACACAAACAGCTAACCCTAACACTAAGCCTAACCCTAAACTTAACCCTAACCTTAACACAAACACCAAACCCTAACGCTAACCCTCATCCTTCACCTAAACTTCACCCTAAACATAAGCCTAACCCTAACCCTAAAACTAAACCTAACCCTAAACTATTCCCTAACTCTAGCCTAACCCTAAACCTAACCCGAACTCCAGCCCTAACCCTAACTGTAACACCGTAAAACATCAGCTTAACTGTAAACCTAACACTAAACCTCACACAAACCCCTAACCCTTTCCTTAACCCTAACCATATCCCTCATCCTAGCCCTAACCCTGACCTCAACCTAACCCTTACTCTAACCCTAAACTTAACCCTAACCTTCTCTCTGCCCTAACCCTAACCCTAACTCTAACAATAACTCTAAACCTGCCCTAACCGTAACCCTGAACCCTAGCACTAACTCTAACTCTAAACCTAACCCTAACCTAGCCCTACCCTTTAGCGTAAACCTAGCCTGAAACCTAGCCTTACATCCACCCGAACCCTAACCCTATTCCTAACCCTAACACTAACCTTAACCCTACTCTAACCTTAAACCTAACCCTGACTATTAACTGAACTTCACCCTAACTCTAAGCCTAACTCTAACTCTAACCGTAACCATAACAATTACCTTAAACCCTCACCTTAACTGTAAACCTAAGCCTAACCCTCACCCTAACCCTTAACCGTATCCCCAACCCTAAACCTAATGCTATCCCAAACCTTATCCCTAACGCTAACCCTAATACGAACAATAACCCTAACCTAACCCTAATATTAACCCTAAACTTAACCCTACCCGAACCATAAACCTAACCCTAACACCCTAAACCTAACGTCTAACACCATCTCTAATCCTAACCCTTATCATAACCATCACCCTTAACCGAAACTTCACACTAACACTAAACCTAACCTCATGCTAACCCTAAACATAACCCCTAACCCTAACCCGAACCCTAAACCTAACCTTAACACTAACCTGAACACAAACCCAAACTCTAGCCCTAACTCTAAAAATAACCCTCACCCTATCCTAAACTTCATCCAAACCCTAACCCTAACTTTAACCCTAAACCTAAACCTAACCGAAACCCTAACCTTGAACCAATCTCTATCAATAACGCTAGTCCATTTGTAAGCCTAGACCGAACACTTATAATAACCCTGAACCTAACACTAAACTTAATCCTAATCCTAAACCTAGACCTAAGCCTAATCCTAACCCTAGACCTAATCCTAACCCTAACCTTAACTCTAACCTTGACCCTAAATAGAACACTAACTCTAACCCTCGACTTGGACCTAAATCTAAATCTTACCCTACACCTAACCCTAAACTTAAACCTAACCCTAACCCTAAACCTAAGCCTGACTCTCAACGGAACCCTAACCCCTAACCTAATCTTCTCCCTTAACATAAACTTCACCCTAACCCTAACCCTAAAACTAAACATAACACTAAATCTCACCCTAACCCTTACCCTAACCCTAATCCTAACCAAAACACTAACACTAATCCTAAACTTAACTCTAACCCTGACCCTAACTCTAACTCTAGCCTAATCCTAACCCTAGAACTGACCCTACACACTCAGCTTAAATGGAAACCTAGCAGTAACCTTCACCGGAATATCTAAACCTAACCCCAACCTTTAACCTAACCCAATTTTTTTTATCTCTAACCTTAACATAGCCCTAAACTTAACCATGACTGAAACCTAACACTAACCCTAACACTAACTCTAAACCTAACCTTAACCCTCAACTTAATCCTAACCTTATCCCTAACCCTAACCCCTAACGCTAACCCTAAGCTCAAACCTCACCCTTAACTTAAACTTCACCCTAACCCTAACCCTAAAGCGAACACTAACCCGAACCGTAAACCGAACCCTAAACCTGACCCTAACATTAACACAAACAGCTAACCCTAACACTAAGCCTAACCCTAAACTTAACCCTAACCTTAACACAAACACCAAACCCTAACGCTAACCCTCATCCTTCACCTAAACTTCACCCTAAACAGAAGCCTAACCCTAACCCTAAAGCTAAACCTAACCCTAAACTATTCCCTAACTCTAGCCTAACCCTAAACCTAACCCAAACTCCAGCCCTAACCCTAACTGTAACACCGTAAAACAGCAGCTTAACTGTAAACCTAACACTAAACCTCACACAAACCCCTAACCCTTTCCCTAACCCTAATCATATCCCTCATCCTAGCCCTAACCCTGACCTCAACCTAGCCCTTACTCTAACCCTAAACTTAACCCTAACCTTCTCTCTGCCCTAACCCTAACCCTAACTCTAACAATAACTCTAAACCTGCCCTAACCGTAACCCTGAACCCTAGCACTAACTCTAACTCTAAACCTAACCCTAACCTAGCCCTACCCTTTAGCGTAAACCTAGCCTGAAACCTAGCCTTACATCCACCCGAACCCTAACCCTATTCCTAACCCTAACACTAACCTTAACCCTACTCTAACCTTAAACCTAACCCTGACTATTAACTGAACTTCACCCTAACTCTAAGCCTAACTCTAACTCTAACCGTAACCATAACAATTACCTTAAACCCTCACCTTAACTGTAAACCTAAGCCTAACCCTCACCCTAACCCTTAACCGTATCCCCAACCCTAAACCTAATGCTATCCCAAACCTTATCCCTAACCCTAACCCTAATACGAACAATAACCCTAACCTAACCCTAATATTAACCCTAAACTTAACCCTACCCGAACCATAAACCTAACCCTAACACCCTAAACCTAACGTCTAACACCATCTCTAATCCTAACCCTTATCATAACCATCACCCTTAACCGAAACTTCACACTAACACTAAACCTAACCGCATGCTCACCCTAAACATAACCCCTAACCCTAACCCGAACCCTAAACCTAACCTTAACACTAACCTGAACACAAACCCAAACTCTAGCCCTAACTCTAAAAATAACCCTCACCCTATCCTAAACTTCATCCAAACCCTAACCCTAACTTTAACCCTAAACCTAAACCTAACCGAAACCCTAACCTTGAACCAATCTCTATCAATAACGCTAGTCCATTTGTAAGCCTAGCCCGAACATTTATAATAACCCTGAACCTAACACTAAACTTAATCCTAATCCTAAACCTAGACCTAAGCCTAATCCTAACCCTAGACCTAATCCTAACCCTAACCTTAACTCTAACCTTGACCCTAAATAGAACACTAACTCTAACCCTCGACTTGGACCTAAATCTAAATCTTACCCTACACCTAACCCTAAACTTAAACCTAACCCTAACCCTAAACCTAAGCCTGACTCTCAACGGAACCCTAACCCCTAACCTAATCTTCTCCCTTAACATAAACTTCACCCTAACCCTAACCCTAAAACTAAACATAACACTAAATCTCACCCTAACCCTTACCCTAACCCTAATCCTAACCAAAACACTAACACTAATCCTAAACTTAACTCTAACCCTGACCCTAACTCTAACTCTAGCCTAATCCTAACCCTAGAACTGACCCTACACACTCAGCTTAAATGGAAACCTAGCAGTAACCTTCACCGGAATATCTAAACCTAACCCCAACCTTTAACCTAACCCAATTTTTTTTATCTCTAACCTTAACATAGCCCTAAACTTAACCATGACTGAAACCTAACACTAACCCTAACACTAACTCTAAACCTAACCTTAACCCTCAACTTAATCCTAACCTTATCCCTAACCCTAACCCCTAACGCTAACCCTAAGCTCAAACCTCACCCTTAACTTAAACTTCACCCTAACCCTAACCCTAAAGCGAACACTAACCCGAACCGTAAACCGAACCCTAAACCTGACCCTAACATTAACACAAACAGCTAACCCTAACACTAAGCCTAACCCTAAACTTAACCCTAACCTTAACACAAACACCAAACCCTAACGCTAACCCTCATCCTTCACCTAAACTTCACCCTAAACATAAGCCTAACCCTAACCCTAAAACTAAACCTAACCCTAAACTATTCCCTAACTCTAGCCTAACCCTAAACCTAACCCGAACTCCAGCCCTAACCCTAACTGTAACACCGTAAAACAGCAGCTTAACTGTAAACCTAACACTAAACCTCACACAAACCCCTAACCCTTTCCCTAACCCTAACCATATCCCTCATCCTAGCCCTAACCCTGACCTCAACCTAGCCCTTACTCTAACCCTAAACTTAACCCTAACCTTCTCTCTGCCCTAACCCTAACCCTAACTCTAACAATAACTCTAAACCTGCCCTAACCGTAACCCTGAACCCTAGCACTAACTCTAACTCTAAACCTAACCCTAACCTAGCCCTACCCTTTAGCGTAAACCTAGCCTGAAACCTAGCCTTACATCCACCCGAACCCTAACCCTATTCCTAACCCTAACACTAACCTTAACCCTACTCTAACCTTAAACCTAACCCTGACTATTAACTGAACTTCACCCTAACTCTAAGCCTAACTCTAACTCTAACCGTAACCATAACAATTACCTTAAACCCTCACCTTAACTGTAAACCTAAGCCTAACCCTCACCCTAACCCTTAACCGTATCCCCAACCCTAAACCTAATGCTATCCCAAACCTTATCCCTAACCCTAACCCTAATACGAACAATAACCCTAACCTAACCCTAATATTAACCCTAAACTTAACCCTACCCGAACCATAAACCTAACCCTAACACCCTAAACCTAACGTCTAACACCATCTCTAATCCTAACCCTTATCATAACCATCACCCTTAACCGAAACTTCACACTAACACTAAACCTAACCTCATGCTAACCCTAAACATAACCCCTAACCCTAACCCGAACCCTAAACCTAACCTTAACACTAACCTGAACACAAACCCAAACTCTAGCCCTAACTCTAAAAATAACCCTCACCCTATCCTAAACTTCATCCAAAGCCTAACCCTAACTTTAACCCTAAACCTAAACCTAACCGAAACCCTAACCTTGAACCAATCTCTATCAATAACGCTAGTCCATTTGTAAGCCTAGACCGAACACTTATAATAACCCTGAACCTAACACTAAACTTAATCCTAATCCTAAACCTAGACCTAAGCCTAATCCTAACCCTAGACCTAATCCTAACCCTAACCTTAACTCTAACCTTGACCCTAAATAGAACACTAACTCTAACCCTCGACTTGGACCTAAATCTAAATCTTACCCTACACCTAACCCTAAACTTAAACCTAACCCTAACCCTAAACCTAAGCCTGACTCTCAACGGAACCCTAACCCCTAACCTAATCTTCTCCCTTAACATAAACTTCACCCTAACCCTAAACCTAAAACTAAACATAACACTAAATCTCACCCTAACCCTTACCCTAACCCTAATCCTAACCAAAACACTAACACTAATCCTAAACTTAACTCTAACCCTGACCCTAACTCTAACTCTAGCCTAATCCTAACCCTAGAACTGACCCTACACACTCAGCTTAAATGGAAACCTAGCAGTAACCTTCACCGGAATATCTAAACCTAACCCCAACCTTTAACCTAACCCAATTTTTTTTATCTCTAACCTTAACATAGCCCTAAACTTAACCATGACTGAAACCTAACACTAACCCTAACACTAACTCTAAACCTAACCTTAACCCTCAACTTAATCCTAACCTTATCCCTAACCCTAACCCCTAACGCTAACCCTAAGCTCAAACCTCACCCTTAACTTAAACTTCACCCTAACCCTAACCCTAAAGCGAACACTAACCCGAACCGTAAACCGAACCCTAAACCTGACCCTAACATTAACACAAACAGCTAACCCTAACACTAAGCCTAACCCTAAACTTAACCCTAACCTTAACACAAACACCAAACCCTAACGCTAACCCTCATCCTTCACCTAAACTTCACCCTAAACAGAAGCCTAACCCTAACCCTAAAACTAAACCTAACCCTAAACTATTCCCTAACTCTAGCCTAACCCTAAACCTAACCCGAACTCCAGCCCTAACCCTAACTGTAACACCGTAAAACAGCAGCTTAACTGTAAACCTAACACTAAACCTCACACAAACCCCTAACCCTTTCCCTAACCCTAACCATATCCCTCATCCTAGCCCTAACCCTGACCTCAACCTAACCCTTACTCTAACCCTAAACTTAACCCTAACCTTCTCTCTGCCCTAACCCTAACCCTAACTCTAACAATAACTCTAAACCAGCCCTAACCGTAACCCTGAACCCTAGCACTAACTTTAACTCTAAGCCTAACCCTAACCTAGCCCTACCCTTTAGCGTAAACCTAGCCTGAAACCTAGCCTTACATCCACCCGAACCCTAACCCTATTCCTAACCCTAACACTAACCTTAACCCTACTCTAACCTTAAACCTAACCCTGACTATTAACTGAACTTCACCCTAACTCTAAGCCTAACTCTAACTCTAACCGTAACCATAACAATTACCTTAAACCCTCACCTTAACTGTAAACCTAAGCCTAACCCTCACCCTAACCCTTAACCGTATCCCCAACCCTAAACCTAATGCTATCCCAAACCTTATCCCTAACGCTAACCCTAATACGAACAATAACCCTAACCTAACCCTAATATTAACCCTAAACTTAACCCTACCCGAACCATAAACCTAACCCTAACACCCTAAACCTAACGTCTAACACCATCTCTAATCCTAACCCTTATCATAACCATCACCCTTAACCGAAACTTCACACTAACACTAAACCTAACCTCATGCTAACCCTAAACATAACCCCTAACCCTAACCCGAACCCTAAACCTAACCTTAACACTAACCTGAACACAAACCCAAACTCTAGCCCTAACTCTAAAAATAACCCTCACCCTATCCTAAACTTCATCCAAACCCTAACCCTAACTTTAACCCTAAACCTAAACCTAACCTAAACCCTAACCTTGAACCAATCTCTATCAATAACGCTAGTCCATTTGTAAGCCTAGACCGAACACTTATAATAACCCTGAACCTAACACTAAACTTAATCCTAATCCTAAACCTAGACCTAAGCCTAATCCTAACCCTAGACCTAATCCTAACCCTAACCTTAACTCTAACCTTGACCCTAAATAGAACACTAACTCTAACCCTCGACTTGGACCTAAATCTAAATCTTACCCTACACCTAACCCTAAACTTAAACCTAACCCTAACCCTAAACCTAAGCCTGACTCTCAACGGAACCCTAACCCCTAACCTAATCTTCTCCCTTAACATAAACTTCACCCTAACCCTAACCCTAAAACTAAACATAACACTAAATCTCACCCTAACCCTTACCCTAACCCTAATCCTAACCAAAACACTAACACTAATCCTAAACTTAACTCTAACCCTGACCCTAACTCTAACTCTAGCCTAATCCTAACCCTAGAACTGACCCTACACACTCAGCTTAAATGGAAACCTAGCAGTATCCTTCACCGGAATATCTAAACCTAACCCCAACCTTTAACCTAACCCAATTTTTTTTTATCTCTAACCTTAACATAGCCCTAAACTTAACCATGACTGAAACCTAACACTAACCCTAACACTAACTCTAAACCTAACCTTAACCCTCAACTTAATCCTAACCTTATCCCTAACCCTAACCCCTAACGCTAACCCTAAGCTCAAACCTCACCCTTAACTTAAACTTCACCCTAACCCTAACCCTAAAGCGAACACTAACCCGAACCGTAAACCGAACCCTAAACCTGACCCTAACATTAACACAAACAGCTAACCCTAACACTAAGCCTAACCCTAAACTTAACCCTAACCTTAACACAAACACCAAACCCTAACGCTAACCCTCATCCTTCACCTAAACTTCACCCTAAACATAAGCCTAACCCTAACCCTAAAACTAAACCTAACCCTAAACTATTCCCTAACTCTAGCCTAACCCTAAACCTAACCCGAACTCCAGCCCTAACCCTAACTGTAACACCGTAAAACAGCAGCTTAACTGTAAACCTAACACTAAACCTCACACAAACCCCTAACCCTTTCCCTAACCCTAACCATATCCCTCATCCTAGCCCTAACCCTGACCTCAACCTAGCCCTTACTCTAACCCTAAACTTAACCCTAACCTTCTCTCTGCCCTAACCCTAACCCTAACTCTAACAATAACTCTAAACCTGCCCTAACCGTAACCCTGAACCCTAGCACTAACTCTAACTCTAAACCTCACCCTAACCTAGCCCTACCCTTTAGCGTAAACCTAGCCTGAAACCTAGCCTTACATCCACCCGAACCCTAACCCTATTCCTAACCCTAACACTAACCTTAACCCTACTCTAACCTTAAACCTAACCCTGACTATTAACTGAACTTCACCCTAACTCTAAGCCTAACTCTAACTCTAACCGTAACCATAACAATTACCTTAAACCCTCACCTTAACTGTAAACCTAAGCCTAACCCTCACCCTAACCCTTAACCGTATCCCCAACCCTAAACCTAATGCTATCCCAAACCTTATCCCTAACCCTAACCCTAATACGAACAATAACCCTAACCTAACCCTAATATTAACCCTAAACTTAACACTACCCGAACCATAAACCTAACCCTAACACCCTAAACCTAACGTCTAACACCATCTCTAATCCTAACCCTTATCATAACCATCACCCTTAACCGAAACTTCACACTAACACTAAACCTAACCTCATGCTAACCCTAAACATAACCCCTAACCCTAACCCGAACCCTAAACCTAACCTTAACACTAACCTGAACACAAACCCAAACTCTAGCCCTAACTCTAAAAATAACCCTCACCCTATCCTAAACTTCATCCAAAGCCTAACCCTAACTTTAACCCTAAACCTAAACCTAACCTAAACCCTAACCTTGAACCAATCTCTATCAATAACGCTAGTCCATTTGTAAGCCTAGACCGAACACTTATAATAACCCTGAACCTAACACTAAACTTAATCCTAATCCTAAACCTAGACCTAAGCCTAATCCTAACCCTAGACCTAATCCTAACCCTAACCTTAACTCTAACCTTGACCCTAAATAGAACACTAACTCTAACCCTCGACTTGGACCTAAATCTAAATCTTACCCTACACTTAACCCTAAACTTAAACCTAACCCTAACCCTAAACCTAAGCCTGACTCTCAACGGAACCCTAACCCCTAACCTAATCTTCTCCCTTAACATAAACTTCACCCTAACCCTAACCCTAAAACTAAACATAACACTAAATCTCACCCTAACCCTTACCCTAACCCTAATCCTAACCAAAACACTAACACTAATCCTAAACTTAACTCTAACCCTGACCCTAACTCTAACTCTAGCCTAATCCTAACCCTAGAACTGACCCTACACACTCAGCTTAAATGGAAACCTAGCAGTAACCTTCACCGGAATATCTAAACCTAACCCCAACCTTTAACCTAACCCTATTTTTTTTATCTCTAACCTTAACATAGCCCTAAACTTAACCATGACTGAAACCTAACACTAACCCTAACACTAACTCTAAACCTAACCTTAACCCTCAACTTAATCCTAACCTTATCCCTAACCCTAACCCCTAACGCTAACCCTAAGCTCAAACCTCACCCTTAACTTAAACTTCACCCTAACCCTAACCCTAAAGCGAACACTAACCCGAACCGTAAACCGAACCCTAAACCTGACCCTAACATTAACACAAACAGCTAACCCTAACACTAAGCCTAACCCTAAACTTAACCCTAACCTTAACACAAACACCAAACCCTAACGCTAACCCTCATCCTTCACCTAAACTTCACCCTAAACATAAGCCTAACCCTAACCCTAAAACTAAACCTAACCCTAAACTATTCCCTAACTCTAGCCTAACCCTAAACCTAACCCGAACTCCAGCCCTAACCCTAACTGTAACACCGTAAAACAGCAGCTTAACTGTAAACCTAACACTAAACCTCACACAAACCCCTAACCCTTTCCCTAACCCTAACCATATCCCTCATCCTAGCCCTAACCCTGACCTCAACCTAGCCCTTACTCTAACCCTAAACTTAACCCTAACCTTCTCTCTGCCCTAACCCTAACCCTAACTCTAACAATAACTCTAAACCTGCCCTAACCGTAACCCTGAACCCTAGCACTAACTCTAACTCTAAACCTCACCCTAACCTAGCCCTACCCTTTAGCGTAAACCTAGCCTGAAACCTAGCCTTACATCCACCCGAACCCTAACCCTATTCCTAACCCTAACACTAACCTTAACCCTACTCTAACCTTAAACCTAACCCTGACTATTAACTGAACTTCACCCTAACTCTAAGGCTAACTCTAACTCTAACCGTAACCATAAGAATTACCTTAAACCCTCACCTTAACTGTAAACCTAAGCCTAACCCTCACCCTAACCCTTAACCGTATCCCCAACCCTAAACCTAATGCTATCCCAAACCTTATCCCTAACCCTAACCCTAATACGAACAATAACCCTAACCTAACCCTAATATTAACCCTAAACTTAACCCTACCCGAACCATAAACCTAACCCTAACACCCTAAACCTAACGTCTAACACCATCTCTAATCCTAACCCTTATCATAACCATCACCCTTAACCGAAACTTCACACTAACACTAAACCTAACCTCATGCTAACCCTAAACATAACCCCTAACCCTAACCCGAACCCTAAACCTAACCTTAACACTAACCTGAACACAAACCCAAACTCTAGCCCTAACTCTAAAAATAACCCTCACCCTATCCTAAACTTCATCCAAAGCCTAACCCTAACTTTAACCCTAAACCTAAACCTAACCTAAACCCTAACCTTGAACCAATCTCTATCAATAACGCTAGTCCATTTGTAAGCCTAGACCGAACACTTATAATAACCCTGAACCTAACACTAAACTTAATCCTAATCCTAAACCTAGACCTAAGCCTAATCCTAACCCTAGACCTAATCCTAACCCTAACCTTAACTCTAACCTTGACCCTAAATAGAACACTAACTCTAACCCTCGACTTGGACCTAAATCTAAATCTTACCCTACACCTAACCCTAAACTTAAACCTAACCCTAACCCTAAACCTAAGCCTGACTCTCAACGGAACCCTAACCCCTAACCTAATCTTCTCCCTTAACATAAACTTCACCCTAACCCTAACCCTAAAACTAAACATAACACTAAATCTCACCCTAACCCTTACCCTAACCCTAATCCTAACCAAAACACTAACACTAATCCTAAACTTAACTCTAACCCTGACCCTAACTCTAACTCTAGCCTAATCCTAACCCTAGAACTGACCCTACACACTCAGCTTAAATGGAAACCTAGCAGTAACCTTCACCGGAATATCTAAACCTCACCCCAACCTTTAACCTAACCCTATTTTTTTTATCTCTAACCTTAACATAGCCCTAAACTTAACCATGACTGAAACCTAACACTAACCCTAACACTAACTCTAAACCTAACCTTAACCCTCAACTTAATCCTAACCTTATCCCTAACCCTAACCCCTAACGCTAACCCTAAGCTCAAACCTCACCCTTAACTTAAACTTCACCCTAACCCTAACCCTAAAGCGAACACTAACCCGAACCGTAAACCGAACCCTAAACCTGACCCTAACATTAACACAAACAGCTAACCCTAACACTAAGCCTAACCCTAAACTTAACCCTAACCTTAACACAAACACCAAACCCTAACGCTAACCCTCATCCTTCACCTAAACTTCACCCTAAACATAAGCCTAACCCTAACCCTAAAACTAAACCTAACCCTAAACTATTCCCTAACTCTAGCCTAACCCTAAACCTAACCCGAACTCCAGCCCTAACCCTAACTGTAACACCGTAAAACATCAGCTTAACTGTAAACCTAACACTAAACCTCACACAAACCCCTAACCCTTTCCCTAACCCTAACCATATCCCTCATCCTAGCCCTAACCCTGACCTCAACCTAGCCCTTACTCTAACCCTAAACTTAACCCTAACCTTCTCTCTGCCCTAACCCTAACCCTAACTCTAACAATAACTCTAAACCTGCCCTAACCGTAACCCTGAACCCTAGCACTAACTCTAACTCTAAACCTCACCCTAACCTAGCCCTACCCTTTAGCGTAAACCTAGCCTGAAACCTAGCCTTACATCCACCCGAACCCTAACCCTATTCCTAACCCTAACACTAACCTTAACCCTACTCTAACCTTAAACCTAACCCTGACTATTAACTGAACTTCACCCTAACTCTAAGCCTAACTCTAACTCTAACCGTAACCATAACAATTACCTTAAACCCTCACCTTAACTGTAAACCTAAGCCTAACCCTCACCCTAACCCTTAACCGTATCCCCAACCCTAAACCTAATGCTATCCCAAACCTTATCCCTAACCCTAACCCTAATACGAACAATAACCCTAACCTAACCCTAATATTAACCCTAAACTTAACACTACCCGAACCATAAACCTAACCCTAACACCCTAAACCTAACGTCTAACACCATCTCTAATCCTAACCCTTATCATAACCATCACCCTTAACCGAAACTTCACACTAACACTAAACCTAACCTCATGCTAACCCTAAACATAACCCCTAACCCTAACCCGAACCCTAAACCTAACCTTAACACTAACCTGAACACAAACCCAAACTCTAGCCCTAACTCTAAAAATAACCCTCACCCTATCCTAAACTTCATCCAAAGCCTAACCCTAACTTTAACCCTAAACCTAAACCTAACCTAAACCCTAACCTTGAACCAATCTCTATCAATAACGCTAGTCCATTTGTAAGCCTAGACCGAACACTTATAATAACCCTGAACCTAACACTAAACTTAATCCTAATCCTAAACCTAGACCTAAGCCTAATCCTAACCCTAGACCTAATCCTAACCCTAACCTTAACTCTAACCTTGACCTTAAATAGAACACTAACTCTAACCCTCGACTTGGACCTAAATCTAAATCTTACCCTACACCTAACCCTAAACTTAAACCTAACCCTAACCCTAAACCTAAGCCTGACTCTCAACGGAACCCTAACCCCTAACCTAATCTTCTCCCTTAACATAAACTTCACCCTAACCCTAACCCTAAAACTAAACATAACACTAAATCTCACCCTAACCCTTACCCTAACCCTAATCCTAACCAAAACACTAACACTAATCCTAAACTTAACTCTAACCCTGACCCTAACTCTAACTCTAGCCTAATCCTAACCCTAGAACTGACCCTACACACTCAGCTTAAATGGAAACCTAGCAGTATCCTTCACCGGAATATCTAAACCTAACCCCAACCTTTAACCTAACCCAATTTTTTTTTATCTCTAACCTTAACATAGCCCTAAACTTAACCATGACTGAAACCTAACACTAACCCTAACACTAACTCTAAACCTAACCTTAACCCTCAACTTAATCCTAACCTTATCCCTAACCCTAACCCCTAACGCTAACCCTAAGCTCAAACCTCACCCTTAACTTAAACTTCACCCTAACCCTAACCCTAAAGCGAACACTAACCCGAACCGTAAACCGAACCCTAAACCTGACCCTAACATTAACACAAACAGCTAACCCTAACACTAAGCCTAACCCTAAACTTAACCCTAACCTTAACACAAACACCAAACCCTAACGCTAACCCTCATCCTTCACCTAAACTTCACCCTAAACAGAAGCCTAACCCTAACCCTAAAACTAAACCTAACCCTAAACTATTCCCTAACTCTAGCCTAACCCTAAACCTAACCCAAACTCCAGCCCTAACCCTAACTGTAACACCGTAAAACAGCAGCTTAACTGTAAACCTAACACTAAACCTCACACAAACCCCTAACCCTTTCCCTAACCCTAATCATATCCCTCATCCTAGCCCTAACCCTGACCTCAACCTAGCCCTTACTCTAACCCTAAACTTAACCCTAACCTTCTCTCTGCCCTAACCCTAACCCTAACTCTAACAATAACTCTAAACCTGCCCTAACCGTAACCCTGAACCCTAGCACTAACTCTAACTCTAAACCTAACCCTAACCTAGCCCTACCCTTTAGCGTAAACCTAGCCTGAAACCTAGCCTTACATCCACCCGAACCCTAACCCTATTCCTAACCCTAACACTAACCTTAACCCTACTCTAACCTTAAACCTAACCCTGACTATTAACTGAACTTCACCCTAACTCTAAGCCTAACTCTAACTCTAACCGTAACCATAACAATTACCTTAAACCCTCACCTTAACTGTAAACCTAAGCCTAACCCTCACCCTAACCCTTAACCGTATCCCCAACCCTAAACCTAATGCTATCCCAAACCTTATCCCTAACCCTAACCCTAATACGAACAATAACCCTAACCTAACCCTAATATTAACCCTAAACTTAACCCTACCCGAACCATAAACCTAACCCTAACACCCTAAACCTAACGTCTAACACCATCTCTAATCCTAACCCTTATCATAACCATCACCCTTAACCGAAACTTCACACTAACACTAAACCTAACCGCATGCTCACCCTAAACATAACCCCTAACCCTAACCCGAACCCTAAACCTAACCTTAACACTAACCTGAACACAAACCCAAACTCTAGCCCTAACTCTAAAAATAACCCTCACCCTATCCTAAACTTCATCCAAAGCCTAACCCTAACTTTAACCCTAAACCTAAACCTAACCGAAACCCTAACCTTGAACCAATCTCTATCAATAACGCTAGTCCATTTGTAAGCCTAGACCGAACACTTATAATAACCCTGAACCTAACACTAAACTTAATCCTAATCCTAAACCTAGACCTAAGCCTAATCCTAACCCTAGACCTAATCCTAACCCTAACCTTAACTCTAACCTTGACCCTAAATAGAACACTAACTCTAACCCTCGACTTGGACCTAAATCTAAATCTTACCCTACACCTAACCCTAAACTTAAACCTAACCCTAACCCTAAACCTAAGCCTGACTCTCAACGGAACCCTAACCCCTAACCTAATCTTCTCCCTTAACATAAACTTCACCCTAACCCTAACCCTAAAACTAAACATAACACTAAATCTCACCCTAACCCTTACCCTAACCCTAATCCTAACCAAAACACTAACACTAATCCTAAACTTAACTCTAACCCTGACCCTAACTCTAACTCTAGCCTAATCCTAACCCTAGAACTGACCCTACACACTCAGCTTAAATGGAAACCTAGCAGTATCCTTCACCGGAATATCTAAACCTAACCCCAACCTTTAACCTAACCCAATTTTTTTTTATCTCTAACCTTAACATAGCCCTAAACTTAACCATGACTGAAACCTAACACTAACCCTAACACTAACTCTAAACCTAACCTTAACCCTCAACTTAATCCTAACCTTATCCCTAACCCTAACCCCTAACGCTAACCCTAAGCTCAAACCTCACCCTTAACTTAAACTTCACCCTAACCCTAACCCTAAAGCGAACACTAACCCGAACCGTAAACCGAACCCTAAACCTGACCCTAACATTAACACAAACAGCTAACCCTAACACTAAGCCTAACCCTAAACTTAACCCTAACCTTAACACAAACACCAAACCCTAACGCTAACCCTCATCCTTCACCTAAACTTCACCCTAAACATAAGCCTAACCCTAACCCTAAAACTAAACCTAACCCTAAACTATTCCCTAACTCTAGCCTAACCCTAAACCTAACCCGAACTCCAGCCCTAACCCTAACTGTAACACCGTAAAACAGCAGCTTAACTGTAAACCTAACACTAAACCTCACACAAACTCCTAACCCTTTCCCTAACCCTAACCATATCCCTCATCCTAGCCCTAACCCTGACCTCAACCTAGCCCTTACTCTAACCCTAAACTTAACCCTAACCTTCTCTCTGCCCTAACCCTAACCCTAACTCTAACAATAACTCTAAACCTGCCCTAACCGTAACCCTGAACCCTAGCACTAACTCTAACTCTAAACCTCACCCTAACCTAGCCCTACCCTTTAGCGTAAACCTAGCCTGAAACCTAGCCTTACATCCACCCGAACCCTAACCCTATTCCTAACCCTAACACTAACCTTAACCCTACTCTAACCTTAAACCTAACCCTGACTATTAACTGAACTTCACCCTAACTCTAAGGCTAACTCTAACTCTAACCGTAACCATAAGAATTACCTTAAACCCTCACCTTAACTGTAAACCTAAGCCTAACCCTCACCCTAACCCTTAACCGTATCCCCAACCCTAAACCTAATGCTATCCCAAACCTTATCCCTAACCCTAACCCTAATACGAACAATAACCCTAACCTAACCCTAATATTAACCCTAAACTTAACCCTACCCGAACCATAAACCTAACCCTAACACCCTAAACCTAACGTGTAACAATATCTCTAATCCTAACCCTTATCATAACCATCACCCTTAACCGAAACTTCACACTAACACTAAACCTAACCGCATGCTCACCCTAAACATAACCCCTAACCCTAACCCGAACCCTAAACCTAACCTTAACACTAACCTGAACACAAACCCAAACTCTAGCCCTAACTCTAAAAATAACCCTCACCCTATCCTAAACTTCATCCAAACCCTAACCCTAACTTTAACCCTAAACCTAAACCTAACCGAAACCCTAACCTTGAACCAATCTCTATCAATAACGCTAGTCCATTTGTAAGCCTAGACCGAACACTTATAATAACCCTGAACCTAACACTAAACTTAATCCTAATCCTAAACCTAGACCTAAGCCTAATCCTAACCCTAGACCTAATCCTAACCCTAACCTTAACTCTAACCTTGACCCTAAATAGAACACTAACTCTAACCCTCGACTTGGACCTAAATCTAAATCTTACCCTACACCTAACCCTAAACTTAAACCTAACCCTAACCCTAAACCTAAGCCTGACTCTCAACGGAACCCTAACCCCTAACCTAATCTTCTCCCTTAACATAAACTTCACCCTAACCCTAACCCTAAAACTAAACATAACACTAAATCTCACCCTAACCCTTACCCTAACCCTAATCCTAACCAAAACACTAACACTAATCCTAAACTTAACTCTAACCCTGACCCTAACTCTAACTCTAGCCTAATCCTAACCCTAGAACTGACCCTACACACTCAGCTTAAATGGAAACCTAGCAGTATCCTTCACCGGAATATCTAAACCTAACCCCAACCTTTAACCTAACCCAATTTTTTTTTATCTCTAACCTTAACATAGCCCTAAACTTAACCATGACTGAAACCTAACACTAACCCTAACACTAACTCTAAACCTAACCTTAACCCTCAACTTAATCCTAACCTTATCCCTAACCCTAACCCCTAACGCTAACCCTAAGCTCAAACCTCACCCTTAACTTAAACTTCACCCTAACCCTAACCCTAAAGCGAACACTAACCCGAACCGTAAACCGAACCCTAAACCTGACCCTAACATTAACACAAACAGCTAACCCTAACACTAAGCCTAACCCTAAACTTAACCCTAACCTTAACACAAACACCAAACCCTAACGCTAACCCTCATCCTTCACCTAAACTTCACCCTAAACATAAGCCTAACCCTAACCCTAAAACTAAACCTAACCCTAAACTATTCCCTAACTCTAGCCTAACCCTAAACCTAACCCGAACTCCAGCCCTAACCCTAACTGTAACACCGTAAAACAGCAGCTTAACTGTAAACCTAACACTAAACCTCACACAAACCCCTAACCCTTTCCCTAACCCTAACCATATCCCTCATCCTAGCCCTAACCCTGACCTCAACCTAGCCCTTACTCTAACCCTAAACTTAACCCTAACCTTCTCTCTGCCCTAACCCTAACCCTAACTCTAACAATAACTCTAAACCTGCCCTAACCGTAACCCTGAACCCTAGCACTAACTCTAACTCTAAACCTAACCCTAACCTAGCCCTACCCTTTAGCGTAAACCTAGCCTGAAACCTAGCCTTACATCCACCCGAACCCTAACCCTATTCCTAACCCTAACACTAACCTTAACCCTACTCTAACCTTAAACCTAACCCTGACTATTAACTGAACTTCACCCTAACTCTAAGCCTAACTCTAACTCTAACCGTAACCATAACAATTACCTTAAACCCTCACCTTAACTGTAAACCTAAGCCTAACCCTCACCCTAACCCTTAACCGTATCCCCAACCCTAAACCTAATGCTATCCCAAACCTTATCCCTAACCCTAACCCTAATACGAACAATAACCCTAACCTAACCCTAATATTAACCCTAAACTTAACACTACCCGAACCATAAACCTAACCCTAACACCCTAAACCTAACGTCTAACACCATCTCTAATCCTAACCCTTATCATAACCATCACCCTTAACCGAAACTTCACACTAACACTAAACCTAACCTCATGCTAACCCTAAACATAACCCCTAACCCTAACCCGAACCCTAAACCTAACCTTAACACTAACCTGAACACAAACCCAAACTCTAGCCCTAACTCTAAAAATAACCCTCACCCTATCCTAAACTTCATCCAAAGCCTAACCCTAACTTTAACCCTAAACCTAAACCTAACCTAAACCCTAACCTTGAACCAATCTCTATCAATAACGCTAGTCCATTTGTAAGCCTAGACCGAACACTTATAATAACCCTGAACCTAACACTAAACTTAATCCTAATCCTAAACCTAGACCTAAGCCTAATCCTAACCCTAGACCTAATCCTAACCCTAACCTTAACTCTAACCTTGACCCTAAATAGAACACTAACTCTAACCCTCGACTTGGACCTAAATCTAAATCTTACCCTACACCTAACCCTAAACTTAAACCTAACCCTAACCCTAAACCTAAGCCTGACTCTCAACGGAACCCTAACCCCTAACCTAATCTTCTCCCTTAACATAAACTTCACCCTAACCCTAACCCTAAAACTAAACATAACACTAAATCTCACCCTAACCCTTACCCTAACCCTAATCCTAACCAAAACACTAACACTAATCCTAAACTTAACTCTAACCCTGACCCTAACTCTAACTCTAGCCTAATCCTAACCCTAGAACTGACCCTACACACTCAGCTTAAATGGAAACCTAGCAGTAACCTTCACCGGAATATCTAAACCTAACCCCAACCTTTAACCTAACCCTATTTTTTTTATCTCTAACCTTAACATAGCCCTAAACTTAACCATGACTGAAACCTAACACTAACCCTAACACTAACTCTAAACCTAACCTTAACCCTCAACTTAATCCTAACCTTATCCCTAACCCTAACCCCTAACGCTAACCCTAAGCTCAAACCTCACCCTTAACTTAAACTTCACCCTAACCCTAACCCTAAAGCGAACACTAACCCGAACCGTAAACCGAACCCTAAACCTGACCCTAACATTAACACAAACAGCTAACCCTAACACTAAGCCTAACCCTAAACTTAACCCTAACCTTAACACAAACACCAAACCCTAACGCTAACCCTCATCCTTCACCTAAACTTCACCCTAAACATAAGCCTAACCCTAACCCTAAAACTAAACCTAACCCTAAACTATTCCCTAACTCTAGCCTAACCCTAAACCTAACCCGAACTCCAGCCCTAACCCTAACTGTAACACCGTAAAACAGCAGCTTAACTGTAAACCTAACACTAAACCTCACACAAACCCCTAACCCTTTCCCTAACCCTAACCATATCCCTCATCCTAGCCCTAACCCTGACCTCAACCTAGCCCTTACTCTAACCCTAAACTTAACCCTAACCTTCTCTCTGCCCTAACCCTAACCCTAACTCTAACAATAACTCTAAACCTGCCCTAACCGTAACCCTGAACCCTAGCACTAACTCTAACTCTAAACCTCACCCTAACCTAGCCCTACCCTTTAGCGTAAACCTAGCCTGAAACCTAGCCTTACATCCACCCGAACCCTAACCCTATTCCTAACCCTAACACTAACCTTAACCCTACTCTAACCTTAAACCTAACCCTGACTATTAACTGAACTTCACCCTAACTCTAAGCCTAACTCTAACTCTAACCGTAACCATAACAATTACCTTAAACCCTCACCTTAACTGTAAACCTAAGCCTAACCCTCACCCTAACCCTTAACCGTATCCCCAACCCTAAACCTAATGCTATCCCAAACCTTATCCCTAACCCTAACCCTAATACGAACAATAACCCTAACCTAACCCTAATATTAACCCTAAACTTAACCCTACCCGAACCATAAACCTAACCCTAACACCCTAAACCTAACGTCTAACACCATCTCTAATCCTAACCCTTATCATAACCATCACCCTTAACCGAAACTTCACACTAACACTAAACCTAACCGCATGCTCACCCTAAACATAACCCCTAACCCTAACCCGAACCCTAAACCTAACCTTAACACTAACCTGAACACAAACCCAAACTCTAGCCCTAACTCTAAAAATAACCCTCACCCTATCCTAAACTTCATCCAAACCCTAACCCTAACTTTAACCCTAAACCTAAACCTAACCGAAACCCTAACCTTGAACCAATCTCTATCAATAACGCTAGTCCATTTGTAAGCCTAGCCCGAACATTTATAATAACCCTGAACCTAACACTAAACTTAATCCTAATCCTAAACCTAGACCTAAGCCTAATCCTAACCCTAGACCTAATCCTAACCCTAACCTTAACTCTAACCTTGACCCTAAATAGAACACTAACTCTAACCCTCGACTTGGACCTAAATCTAAATCTTACCCTACACCTAACCCTAAACTTAAACCTAACCCTAACCCTAAACCTAAGCCTGACTCTCAACGGAACCCTAACCCCTAACCTAATCTTCTCCCTTAACATAAACTTCATCCTAACCCTAACCCTAAAACTAAACATAACACTAAATCTCACCCTAACCCTTACCCTAACCCTAATCCTAACCAAAACACTAACACTAATCCTAAACTTAACTCTAACCCTGACCCTAACTCTAACTCTAGCCTAATCCTAACCCTAGAACTGACCCTACACACTCAGCTTAAATGGAAACCTAGCAGTAACCTTCACCGGAATATCTAAACCTCACCCCAACCTTTAACCTAACCCTATTTTTTTTATCTCTAACCTTAACATAGCCCTAAACTTAACCATGACTGAAACCTAACACTAACCCTAACACTAACTCTAAACCTAACCTTAACCCTCAACTTAATCCTAACCTTATCCCTAACCCTAACCCCTAACGCTAACCCTAAGCTCAAACCTCACCCTTAACTTAAACTTCACCCTAACCCTAACCCTAAAGCGAACACTAACCCGAACCGTAAACCGAACCCTAAACCTGACCCTAACATTAACACAAACAGCTAACCCTAACACTAAGCCTAACCCTAAACTTAACCCTAACCTTAACACAAACACCAAACCCTAACGCTAACCCTCATCCTTCACCTAAACTTCACCCTAAACAGAAGCCTAACCCTAACCCTAAAACTAAACCTAACCCTAAACTATTCCCTAACTCTAGCCTAACCCTAAACCTAACCCAAACTCCAGCCCTAACCCTAACTGTAACACCGTAAAACAGCAGCTTAACTGTAAACCTAACACTAAACCTCACACAAACCCCTAACCCTTTCCCTAACCCTAATCATATCCCTCATCCTAGCCCTAACCCTGACCTCAACCTAGCCCTTACTCTAACCCTAAACTTAACCCTAACCTTCTCTCTGCCCTAACCCTAACCCTAACTCTAACAATAACTCTAAACCTGCCCTAACCGTAACCCTGAACCCTAGCACTAACTCTAACTCTAAACCTAACCCTAACCTAGCCCTACCCTTTAGCGTAAACCTAGCCTGAAACCTAGCCTTACATCCACCCGAACCCTAACCCTATTCCTAACCCTAACACTAACCTTAACCCTACTCTAACCTTAAACCTAACCCTGACTATTAACTGAACTTCACCCTAACTCTAAGCCTAACTCTAACTCTAACCGTAACCATAACAATTACCTTAAACCCTCACCTTAACTGTAAACCTAAGCCTAACCCTCACCCTAACCCTTAACCGTATCCCCAACCCTAAACCTAATGCTATCCCAAACCTTATCCCTAACCCTAACCCTAATACGAACAATAACCCTAACCTAACCCTAATATTAACCCTAAACTTAACCCTACCCGAACCATAAACCTAACCCTAACACCCTAAACCTAACGTCTAACACCATCTCTAATCCTAACCCTTATCATAACCATCACCCTTAACCGAAACTTCACACTAACACTAAACCTAACCGCATGCTCACCCTAAACATAACCCCTAACCCTAACCCGAACCCTAAACCTAACCTTAACACTAACCTGAACACAAACCCAAACTCTAGCCCTAACTCTAAAAATAACCCTCACCCTATCCTAAACTTCATCCAAACCCTAACCCTAACTTTAACCCTAAACCTAAACCTAACCGAAACCCTAACCTTGAACCAATCTCTATCAATAACGCTAGTCCATTTGTAAGCCTAGACCGAACACTTATAATAACCCTGAACCTAACACTAAACTTAATCCTAATCCTAAACCTAGACCTAAGCCTAATCCTAACCCTAGACCTAATCCTAACCCTAACCTTAACTCTAACCTTGACCCTAAATAGAACACTAACTCTAACCCTCGACTTGGACCTAAATCTAAATCTTACCCTACACCTAACCCTAAACTTAAACCTAACCCTAACCCTAAACCTAAGCCTGACTCTCAACGGAACCCTAACCCCTAACCTAATCTTCTCCCTTAACATAAACTTCACCCTAACCCTAACCCTAAAACTAAACATAACACTAAATCTCACCCTAACCCTTACCCTAACCCTAATCCTAACCAAAACACTAACACTAATCCTAAACTTAACTCTAACCCTGACCCTAACTCTAACTCTAGCCTAATCCTAACCCTAGAACTGACCCTACACACTCAGCTTAAATGGAAACCTAGCAGTATCCTTCACCGGAATATCTAAACCTAACCCCAACCTTTAACCTAACCCAATTTTTTTTTATCTCTAACCTTAACATAGCCCTAAACTTAACCATGACTGAAACCTAACACTAACCCTAACACTAACTCTAAACCTAACCTTAACCCTCAACTTAATCCTAACCTTATCCCTAACCCTAACCCCTAACGCTAACCCTAAGCTCAAACCTCACCCTTAACTTAAACTTCACCCTAACCCTAACCCTAAAGCGAACACTAACCCGAACCGTAAACCGAACCCTAAACCTGACCCTAACATTAACACAAACAGCTAACCCTAACACTAAGCCTAACCCTAAACTTAACCCTAACCTTAACACAAACACCAAACCCTAACGCTAACCCTCATCCTTCACCTAAACTTCACCCTAAACATAAGCCTAACCCTAACCCTAAAACTAAACCTAACCCTAAACTATTCCCTAACTCTAGCCTAACCCTAAACCTAACCCGAACTCCAGCCCTAACCCTAACTGTAACACCGTAAAACAGCAGCTTAACTGTAAACCTAACACTAAACCTCACACAAACCCCTAACCCTTTCCCTAACCCTAACCATATCCCTCATCCTAGCCCTAACCCTGACCTCAACCTAGCCCTTACTCTAACCCTAAACTTAACCCTAACCTTCTCTCTGCCCTAACCCTAACCCTAACTCTAACAATAACTCTAAACCTGCCCTAACCGTAACCCTGAACCCTAGCACTAACTCTAACTCTAAACCTCACCCTAACCTAGCCCTACCCTTTAGCGTAAACCTAGCCTGAAACCTAGCCTTACATCCACCCGAACCCTAACCCTATTCCTAACCCTAACACTAACCTTAACCCTACTCTAACCTTAAACCTAACCCTGACTATTAACTGAACTTCACCCTAACTCTAAGGCTAACTCTAACTCTAACCGTAACCATAAGAATTACCTTAAACCCTCACCTTAACTGTAAACCTAAGCCTAACCCTCACCCTAACCCTTAACCGTATCCCCAACCCTAAACCTAATGCTATCCCAAACCTTATCCCTAACCCTAACCCTAATACGAACAATAACCCTAACCTAACCCTAATATTAACCCTAAACTTAACCCTACCCGAACCATAAACCTAACCCTAACACCCTAAACCTAACGTCTAACACCATCTCTAATCCTAACCCTTATCATAACCATCACCCTTAACCGAAACTTCACACTAACACTAAACCTAACCTCATGCTAACCCTAAACATAACCCCTAACCCTAACCCGAACCCTAAACCTAACCTTAACACTAACCTGAACACAAACCCAAACTCTAGCCCTAACTCTAAAAATAACCCTCACCCTATCCTAAACTTCATCCAAACCCTAACCCTAACTTTAACCCTAAACCTAAACCTAACCTAAACCCTAACCTTGAACCAATCTCTATCAATAACGCTAGTCCATTTGTAAGCCTAGCCCGAACACTTATAATAACCCTGAACCTAACACTAAACTTAATCCTAATCCTAAACCTAGACCTAAGCCTAATCCTAACCCTAGACCTAATCCTAACCCTAACCTTAACTCTAACCTTGACCCTAAATAGAACACTAACTCTAACCCTCGACTTGGACCTAAATCTAAATCTTACCCTACACCTAACCCTAAACTTAAACCTAACCCTAACCCTAAACCTAAGCCTGACTCTCAACGGAACCCTAACCCCTAACCTAATCTTCTCCCTTAACATAAACTTCACCCTAACCCTAACCCTAAAACTAAACATAACACTAAATCTCACCCTAACCCTTACCCTAACCCTAATCCTAACCAAAACACTAACACTAATCCTAAACTTAACTCTAACCCTGACCCTAACTCTAACTCTAGCCTAATCCTAACCCTAGAACTGACCCTACACACTCAGCTTAAATGGAAACCTAGCAGTAACCTTCACCGGAATATCTAAACCTAACCCCAACCTTTAACCTAACCCAATTTTTTTTATCTCTAACCTTAACATAGCCCTAAACTTAACCATGACTGAAACCTAACACTAACCCTAACACTAACTCTAAACCTAACCTTAACCCTCAACTTAATCCTAACCTTATCCCTAACCCTAACCCCTAACGCTAACCCTAAGCTCAAACCTCACCCTTAACTTAAACTTCACCCTAACCCTAACCCTAAAGCGAACACTAACCCGAACCGTAAACCGAACCCTAAACCTGACCCTAACATTAACACAAACAGCTAACCCTAACACTAAGCCTAACCCTAAACTTAACCCTAACCTTAACACAAACACCAAACCCTAACGCTAACCCTCATCCTTCACCTAAACTTCACCCTAAACAGAAGCCTAACCCTAACCCTAAAACTAAACCTAACCCTAAACTATTCCCTAACTCTAGCCTAACCCTAAACCTAACCCGAACTCCAGCCCTAACCCTAACTGTAACACCGTAAAACAGCAGCTTAACTGTAAACCTAACACTAAACCTCACACAAACCCCTAACCCTTTCCCTAACCCTAACCATATCCCTCATCCTAGCCCTAACCCTGACCTCAACCTAGCCCTTACTCTAACCCTAAACTTAACCCTAACCTTCTCTCTGCCCTAACCCTAACCCTAACTCTAACAATAACTCTAAACCTGCCCTAACCGTAACCCTGAACCCTAGCACTAACTCTAACTCTAAACCTCACCCTAACCTAGCCCTACCCTTTAGCGTAAACCTAGCCTGAAACCTAGCCTTACATCCACCCGAACCCTAACCCTATTCCTAACCCTAACACTAACCTTAACCCTACTCTAACCTTAAACCTAACCCTGACTATTAACTGAACTTCACCCTAACTCTAAGCCTAACTCTAACTCTAACCGTAACCATAACAATTACCTTAAACCCTCACCTTAACTGTAAACCTAAGCCTAACCCTCACCCTAACCCTTAACCGTATCCCCAACCCTAAACCTAATGCTATCCCAAACCTTATCCCTAACCCTAACCCTAATACGAACAATAACCCTAACCTAACCCTAATATTAACCCTAAACTTAACCCTACCCGAACCATAAACCTAACCCTAACACCCTAAACCTAACGTCTAACACCATCTCTAATCCTAACCCTTATCATAACCATCACCCTTAACCGAAACTTCACACTAACACTAAACCTAACCTCATGCTAACCCTAAACATAACCCCTAACCCTAACCCGAACCCTAAACCTAACCTTAACACTCACCTGAACACAAACCCAAACTCTAGCCCTAACTCTAAAAATAACCCTCACCCTATCCTAAACTTCATCCAAACCCTAACCCTAACTTTAACCCTAAACCTAAACCTAACCTAAACCCTAACCTTGAACCAATCTCTATCAATAACGCTAGTCCATTTGTAAGCCTAGCCCGAACACTTATAATAACCCTGAACCTAACACTAAACTTAATCCTAATCCTAAACCTAGACCTAAGCCTAATCCTAACCCTAGACCTAATCCTAACCCTAACCTTAACTCTAACCTTGACCCTAAATAGAACACTAACTCTAACCCTCGACTTGGACCTAAATCTAAATCTTACCCTACACCTAACCCTAAACTTAAACCTAACCCTAACCCTAAACCTAAGCCTGACTCTCAACGGAACCCTAACCCCTAACCTAATCTTCTCCCTTAACATAAACTTCACCCTAACCCTAACCCTAAAACTAAACATAACACTAAATCTCACCCTAACCCTTACCCTAACCCTAATCCTAACCAAAACACTAACACTAATCCTAAACTTAACTCTAACCCTGACCCTAACTCTAACTCTAGCCTAATCCTAACCCTAGAACTGACCCTACACACTCAGCTTAAATGGAAACCTAGCAGTAACCTTCACCGGAATATCTAAACCTAACCCCAACCTTTAACCTAACCCAATTTTTTTTATCTCTAACCTTAACATAGCCCTAAACTTAACCATGACTGAAACCTAACACTAACCCTAACACTAACTCTAAACCTAACCTTAACCCTCAACTTAATCCTAACCTTATCCCTAACCCTAACCCCTAACGCTAACCCTAAGCTCAAACCTCACCCTTAACTTAAACTTCACCCTAACCCTAACCCTAAAGCGAACACTAACCCGAACCGTAAACCGAACCCTAAACCTGACCCTAACATTAACACAAACAGCTAACCCTAACACTAAGCCTAACCCTAAACTTAACCCTAACCTTAACACAAACACCAAACCCTAACGCTAACCCTCATCCTTCACCTAAACTTCACCCTAAACAGAAGCCTAACCCTAACCCTAAAACTAAACCTAACCCTAAACTATTCCCTAACTCTAGCCTAACCCTAAACCTAACCCGAACTCCAGCCCTAACCCTAACTGTAACACCGTAAAACAGCAGCTTAACTGTAAACCTAACACTAAACCTCACACAAACCCCTAACCCTTTCCCTAACCCTAACCATATCCCTCATCCTAGCCCTAACCCTGACCTCAACCTAGCCCTTACTCTAACCCTAAACTTAACCCTAACCTTCTCTCTGCCCTAACCCTAACCCTAACTCTAACAATAACTCTAAACCTGCCCTAACCGTAACCCTGAACCCTAGCACTAACTCTAACTCTAAACCTCACCCTAACCTAGCCCTACCCTTTAGCGTAAACCTAGCCTGAAACCTAGCCTTACATCCACCCGAACCCTAACCCTATTCCTAACCCTAACACTAACCTTAACCCTACTCTAACCTTAAACCTAACCCTGACTATTAACTGAACTTCACCCTAACTCTAAGCCTAACTCTAACTCTAACCGTAACCATAACAATTACCTTAAACCCTCACCTTAACTGTAAACCTAAGCCTAACCCTCACCCTAACCCTTAACCGTATCCCCAACCCTAAACCTAATGCTATCCCAAACCTTATCCCTAACCCTAACCCTAATACGAACAATAACCCTAACCTAACCCTAATATTAACCCTAAACTTAACCCTACCCGAACCATAAACCTAACCCTAACACCCTAAACCTAACGTCTAACACCATCTCTAATCCTAACCCTTATCATAACCATCACCCTTAACCGAAACTTCACACTAACACTAAACCTAACCTCATGCTCACCCTAAACATAACCCCTAACCCTAACCCGAACCCTAAACCTAACCTTAACACTCACCTGAACACAAACCCAAACTCTAGCCCTAACTCTAAAAATAACCCTCACCCTATCCTAAACTTCATCCAAACCCTAACCCTAACTTTAACCCTAAACCTAAACCTAACCTAAACCCTAACCTTGAACCAATCTCTATCAATAACGCTAGTCCATTTGTAAGCCTAGCCCGAACACTTATAATAACCCTGAACCTAACACTAAACTTAATCCTAATCCTAAACCTAGACCTAAGCCTAATCCTAACCCTAGACCTAATCCTAACCCTAACCTTAACTCTAACCTTGACCCTAAATAGAACACTAACTCTAACCCTCGACTTGGACCTAAATCTAAATCTTACCCTACACCTAACCCTAAACTTAAACCTAACCCTAACCCTAAACCTAAGCCTGACTCTCAACGGAACCCTAACCCCTAACCTAATCTTCTCCCTTAACATAAACTTCACCCTAACCCTAACCCTAAAACTAAACATAACACTAAATCTCACCCTAACCCTTACCCTAACCCTAATCCTAACCAAAACACTAACACTAATCCTAAACTTAACTCTAACCCTGACCCTAACTCTAACTCTAGCCTAATCCTAACCCTAGAACTGACCCTACACACTCAGCTTAAATGGAAACCTAGCAGTAACCTTCACCGGAATATCTAAACCTCACCCCAACCTTTAACCTAACCCAATTTTTTTTATCTCTAACCTTAACATAGCCCTAAACTTAACCATGACTGAAACCTAACACTAACCCTAACACTAACTCTAAACCTAACCTTAACCCTCAACTTAATCCTAACCTTATCCCTAACCCTAACCCCTAACGCTAACCCTAAGCTCAAACCTCACCCTTAACTTAAACTTCACCCTAACCCTAACCCTAAAGCGAACACTAACCCGAACCGTAAACCGAACCCTAAACCTGACCCTAACATTAACACAAACAGCTAACCCTAACACTAAGCCTAACCCTAAACTTAACCCTAACCTTAACACAAACACCAAACCCTAACGCTAACCCTCATCCTTCACCTAAACTTCACCCTAAACAGAAGCCTAACCCTAACCCTAAAACTAAACCTAACCCTAAACTATTCCCTAACTCTAGCCTAACCCTAAACCTAACCCGAACTCCAGCCCTAACCCTAACTGTAACACCGTAAAACAGCAGCTTAACTGTAAACCTAACACTAAACCTCACACAAACCCCTAACCCTTTCCCTAACCCTAACCATATCCCTCATCCTAGCCCTAACCCTGACCTCAACCTAGCCCTTACTCTAACCCTAAACTTAACCCTAACCTTCTCTCTGCCCTAACCCTAACCCTAACTCTAACAATAACTCTAAACCTGCCCTAACCGTAACCCTGAACCCTAGCACTAACTCTAACTCTAAACCTCACCCTAACCTAGCCCTACCCTTTAGCGTAAACCTAGCCTGAAACCTAGCCTTACATCCACCCGAACCCTAACCCTATTCCTAACCCTAACACTAACCTTAACCCTACTCTAACCTTAAACCTAACCCTGACTATTAACTGAACTTCACCCTAACTCTAAGCCTAACTCTAACTCTAACCGTAACCATAACAATTACCTTAAACCCTCACCTTAACTGTAAACCTAAGCCTAACCCTCACCCTAACCCTTAACCGTATCCCCAACCCTAAACCTAATGCTATCCCAAACCTTATCCCTAACCCTAACCCTAATACGAACAATAACCCTAACCTAACCCTAATATTAACCCTAAACTTAACCCTACCCGAACCATAAACCTAACCCTAACACCCTAAACCTAACGTCTAACACCATCTCTAATCCTAACCCTTATCATAACCATCACCCTTAACCGAAACTTCACACTAACACTAAACCTAACCTCATGCTAACCCTAAACATAACCCCTAACCCTAACCCGAACCCTAAACCTAACCTTAACACTCACCTGAACACAAACCCAAACTCTAGCCCTAACTCTAAAAATAACCCTCACCCTATCCTAAACTTCATCCAAACCCTAACCCTAACTTTAACCCTAAACCTAAACCTAACCTAAACCCTAACCTTGAACCAATCTCTATCAATAACGCTAGTCCATTTGTAAGCCTAGCCCGAACACTTATAATAACCCTGAACCTAACACTAAACTTAATCCTAATCCTAAACCTAGACCTAAGCCTAATCCTAACCCTAGACCTAATCCTAACCCTAACCTTAACTCTAACCTTGACCCTAAATAGAACACTAACTCTAACCCTCGACTTGGACCTAAATCTAAATCTTACCCTACACCTAACCCTAAACTTAAACCTAACCCTAACCCTAAACCTAAGCCTGACTCTCAACGGAACCCTAACCCCTAACCTAATCTTCTCCCTTAACATAAACTTCACCCTAACCCTAACCCTAAAACTAAACATAACACTAAATCTCACCCTAACCCTTACCCTAACCCTAATCCTAACCAAAACACTAACACTAATCCTAAACTTAACTCTAACCCTGACCCTAACTCTAACTCTAGCCTAATCCTAACCCTAGAACTGACCCTACACACTCAGCTTAAATGGAAACCTAGCAGTAACCTTCACCGGAATATCTAAACCTAACCCCAACCTTTAACCTAACCCAATTTTTTTTATCTCTAACCTTAACATAGCCCTAAACTTAACCATGACTGAAACCTAACACTAACCCTAACACTAACTCTAAACCTAACCTTAACCCTCAACTTAATCCTAACCTTATCCCTAACCCTAACCCCTAACGCTAACCCTAAGCTCAAACCTCACCCTTAACTTAAACTTCACCCTAACCCTAACCCTAAAGCGAACACTAACCCGAACCGTAAACCGAACCCTAAACCTGACCCTAACATTAACACAAACAGCTAACCCTAACACTAAGCCTAACCCTAAACTTAACCCTAACCTTAACACAAACACCAAACCCTAACGCTAACCCTCATCCTTCACCTAAACTTCACCCTAAACAGAAGCCTAACCCTAACCCTAAAACTAAACCTAACCCTAAACTATTCCCTAACTCTAGCCTAACCCTAAACCTAACCCGAACTCCAGCCCTAACCCTAACTGTAACACCGTAAAACAGCAGCTTAACTGTAAACCTAACACTAAACCTCACACAAACCCCTAACCCTTTCCCTAACCCTAACCATATCCCTCATCCTAGCCCTAACCCTGACCTCAACCTAGCCCTTACTCTAACCCTAAACTTAACCCTAACCTTCTCTCTGCCCTAACCCTAACCCTAACTCTAACAATAACTCTAAACCTGCCCTAACCGTAACCCTGAACCCTAGCACTAACTCTAACTCTAAACCTCACCCTAACCTAGCCCTACCCTTTAGCGTAAACCTAGCCTGAAACCTAGCCTTACATCCACCCGAACCCTAACCCTATTCCTAACCCTAACACTAACCTTAACCCTACTCTAACCTTAAACCTAACCCTGACTATTAACTGAACTTCACCCTAACTCTAAGCCTAACTCTAACTCTAACCGTAACCATAACAATTACCTTAAACCCTCACCTTAACTGTAAACCTAAGCCTAACCCTCACCCTAACCCTTAACCGTATCCCCAACCCTAAACCTAATGCTATCCCAAACCTTATCCCTAACCCTAACCCTAATACGAACAATAACCCTAACCTAACCCTAATATTAACCCTAAACTTAACCCTACCCGAACCATAAACCTAACCCTAACACCCTAAACCTAACGTCTAACACCATCTCTAATCCTAACCCTTATCATAACCATCACCCTTAACCGAAACTTCACACTAACACTAAACCTAACCTCATGCTAACCCTAAACATAACCCCTAACCCTAACCCGAACCCTAAACCTAACCTTAACACTCACCTGAACACAAACCCAAACTCTAGCCCTAACTCTAAAAATAACCCTCACCCTATCCTAAACTTCATCCAAACCCTAACCCTAACTTTAACCCTAAACCTAAACCTAACCTAAACCCTAACCTTGAACCAATCTCTATCAATAACGCTAGTCCATTTGTAAGCCTAGCCCGAACACTTATAATAACCCTGAACCTAACACTAAACTTAATCCTAATCCTAAACCTAGACCTAAGCCTAATCCTAACCCTAGACCTAATCCTAACCCTAACCTTAACTCTAACCTTGACCCTAAATAGAACACTAACTCTAACCCTCGACTTGGACCTAAATCTAAATCTTACCCTACACCTAACCCTAAACTTAAACCTAACCCTAACCCTAAACCTAAGCCTGACTCTCAACGGAACCCTAACCCCTAACCTAATCTTCTCCCTTAACATAAACTTCACCCTAACCCTAACCCTAAAACTAAACATAACACTAAATCTCACCCTAACCCTTACCCTAACCCTAATCCTAACCAAAACACTAACACTAATCCTAAACTTAACTCTAACCCTGACCCTAACTCTAACTCTAGCCTAATCCTAACCCTAGAACTGACCCTACACACTCAGCTTAAATGGAAACCTAGCAGTAACCTTCACCGGAATATCTAAACCTAACCCCAACCTTTAACCTAACCCAATTTTTTTTATCTCTAACCTTAACATAGCCCTAAACTTAACCATGACTGAAACCTAACACTAACCCTAACACTAACTCTAAACCTAACCTTAACCCTCAACTTAATCCTAACCTTATCCCTAACCCTAACCCCTAACGCTAACCCTAAGCTCAAACCTCACCCTTAACTTAAACTTCACCCTAACCCTAACCCTAAAGCGAACACTAACCCGAACCGTAAACCGAACCCTAAACCTGACCCTAACATTAACACAGACAGCTAACCCTAACACTAAGCCTAACCCTAAACTTAACCCTAACCTTAACACAAACACCAAACCCTAACGCTAACCCTCATCCTTCACCTAAACTTCACCCTAAACAGAAGCCTAACCCTAACCCTAAAACTAAACCTAACCCTAAACTATTCCCTAACTCTAGCCTAACCCTAAACCTAACCCGAACTCCAGCCCTAACCCTAACTGTAACACCGTAAAACAGCAGCTTAACTGTAAACCTAACACTAAACCTCACACAAACCCCTAACCCTTTCCCTAACCCTAACCATATCCCTCATCCTAGCCCTAACCCTGACCTCAACCTAGCCCTTACTCTAACCCTAAACTTAACCCTAACCTTCTCTCTGCCCTAACCCTAACCCTAACTCTAACAATAACTCTAAACCTGCCCTAACCGTAACCCTGAACCCTAGCACTAACTCTAACTCTAAACCTCACCCTAACCTAGCCCTACCCTTTAGCGTAAACCTAGCCTGAAACCTAGCCTTACATCCACCCGAACCCTAACCCTATTCCTAACCCTAACACTAACCTTAACCCTACTCTAACCTTAAACCTAACCCTGACTATTAACTGAACTTCACCCTAACTCTAAGCCTAACTCTAACTCTAACCGTAACCATAACAATTACCTTAAACCCTCACCTTAACTGTAAACCTAAGCCTAACCCTCACCCTAACCCTTAACCGTATCCCCAACCCTAAACCTAATGCTATCCCAAACCTTATCCCTAACCCTAACCCTAATACGAACAATAACCCTAACCTAACCCTAATATTAACCCTAAACTTAACCCTACCCGAACCATAAACCTAACCCTAACACCCTAAACCTAACGTCTAACACCATCTCTAATCCTAACCCTTATCATAACCATCACCCTTAACCGAAACTTCACACTAACACTAAACCTAACCTCATGCTAACCCTAAACATAACCCCTAACCCTAACCCGAACCCTAAACCTAACCTTAACACTCACCTGAACACAAACCCAAACTCTAGCCCTAACTCTAAAAATAACCCTCACCCTATCCTAAACTTCATCCAAACCCTAACCCTAACTTTAACCCTAAACCTAAACCTAACCTAAACCCTAACCTTGAACCAATCTCTATCAATAACGCTAGTCCATTTGTAAGCCTAGCCCGAACACTTATAATAACCCTGAACCTAACACTAAACTTAATCCTAATCCTAAACCTAGACCTAAGCCTAATCCTAACCCTAGACCTAATCCTAACCCTAACCTTAACTCTAACCTTGACCCTAAATAGAACACTAACTCTAACCCTCGACTTGGACCTAAATCTAAATCTTACCCTACACCTAACCCTAAACTTAAACCTAACCCTAACCCTAAACCTAAGCCTGACTCTCAACGGAACCCTAACCCCTAACCTAATCTTCTCCCTTAACATAAACTTCACCCTAACCCTAACCCTAAAACTAAACATAACACTAAATCTCACCCTAACCCTTACCCTAACCCTAATCCTAACCAAAACACTAACACTAATCCTAAACTTAACTCTAACCCTGACCCTAACTCTAACTCTAGCCTAATCCTAACCCTAGAACTGACCCTACACACTCAGCTTAAATGGAAACCTAGCAGTAACCTTCACCGGAATATCTAAACCTAACCCCAACCTTTAACCTAACCCAATTTTTTTTATCTCTAACCTTAACATAGCCCTAAACTTAACCATGACTGAAACCTAACACTAACCCTAACACTAACTCTAAACCTAACCTTAACCCTCAACTTAATCCTAACCTTATCCCTAACCCTAACCCCTAACGCTAACCCTAAGCTCAAACCTCACCCTTAACTTAAACTTCACCCTAACCCTAACCCTAAAGCGAACACTAACCCGAACCGTAAACCGAACCCTAAACCTGACCCTAACATTAACACAAACAGCTAACCCTAACACTAAGCCTAACCCTAAACTTAACCCTAACCTTAACACAAACACCAAACCCTAACGCTAACCCTCATCCTTCACCTAAACTTCACCCTAAACAGAAGCCTAACCCTAACCCTAAAACTAAACCTAACCCTAAACTATTCCCTAACTCTAGCCTAACCCTAAACCTAACCCGAACTCCAGCCCTAACCCTAACTGTAACACCGTAAAACAGCAGCTTAACTGTAAACCTAACACTAAACCTCACACAAACCCCTAACCCTTTCCCTAACCCTAACCATATCCCTCATCCTAGCCCTAACCCTGACCTCAACCTAGCCCTTACTCTAACCCTAAACTTAACCCTAACCTTCTCTCTGCCCTAACCCTAACCCTAACTCTAACAATAACTCTAAACCTGCCCTAACCGTAACCCTGAACCCTAGCACTAACTCTAACTCTAAACCTCACCCTAACCTAGCCCTACCCTTTAGCGTAAACCTAGCCTGAAACCTAGCCTTACATCCACCCGAACCCTAACCCTATTCCTAACCCTAACACTAACCTTAACCCTACTCTAACCTTAAACCTAACCCTGACTATTAACTGAACTTCACCCTAACTCTAAGCCTAACTCTAACTCTAACCGTAACCATAACAATTACCTTAAACCCTCACCTTAACTGTAAACCTAAGCCTAACCCTCACCCTAACCCTTAACCGTATCCCCAACCCTAAACCTAATGCTATCCCAAACCTTATCCCTAACCCTAACCCTAATACGAACAATAACCCTAACCTAACCCTAATATTAACCCTAAACTTAACCCTACCCGAACCATAAACCTAACCCTAACACCCTAAACCTAACGTCTAACACCATCTCTAATCCTAACCCTTATCATAACCATCACCCTTAACCGAAACTTCACACTAACACTAAACCTAACCTCATGCTAACCCTAAACATAACCCCTAACCCTAACCCGAACCCTAAACCTAACCTTAACACTCACCTGAACACAAACCCAAACTCTAGCCCTAACTCTAAAAATAACCCTCACCCTATCCTAAACTTCATCCAAAGCCTAACCCTAACTTTAACCCTAAACCTAAACCTAACCTAAACCCTAACCTTGAACCAATCTCTATCAATAACGCTAGTCCATTTGTAAGCCTAGCCCGAACACTTATAATAACCCTGAACCTAACACTAAACTTAATCCTAATCCTAAACCTAGACCTAAGCCTAATCCTAACCCTAGACCTAATCCTAACCCTAACCTTAACTCTAACCTTGACCCTAAATAGAACACTAACTCTAACCCTCGACTTGGACCTAAATCTAAATCTTACCCTACACCTAACCCTAAACTTAAACCTAACCCTAACCCTAAACCTAAGCCTGACTCTCAACGGAACCCTAACCCCTAACCTAATCTTCTCCCTTAACATAAACTTCACCCTAACCCTAACCCTAAAACTAAACATAACACTAAATCTCACCCTAACCCTTACCCTAACCCTAATCCTAACCAAAACACTAACACTAATCCTAAACTTAACTCTAACCCTGACCCTAACTCTAACTCTAGCCTAATCCTAACCCTAGAACTGACCCTACACACTCAGCTTAAATGGAAACCTAGCAGTAACCTTCACCGGAATATCTAAACCTAACCCCAACCTTTAACCTAACCCAATTTTTTTTATCTCTAACCTTAACATAGCCCTAAACTTAACCATGACTGAAACCTAACACTAACCCTAACACTAACTCTAAACCTAACCTTAACCCTCAACTTAATCCTAACCTTATCCCTAACCCTAACCCCTAACGCTAACCCTAAGCTCAAACCTCACCCTTAACTTAAACTTCACCCTAACCCTAACCCTAAAGCGAACACTAACCCGAACCGTAAACCGAACCCTAAACCTGACCCTAACATTAACACAGACAGCTAACCCTAACACTAAGCCTAACCCTAAACTTAACCCTAACCTTAACACAAACACCAAACCCTAACGCTAACCCTCATCCTTCACCTAAACTTCACCCTAAACAGAAGCCTAACCCTAACCCTAAAACTAAACCTAACCCTAAACTATTCCCTAACTCTAGCCTAACCCTAAACCTAACCCGAACTCCAGCCCTAACCCTAACTGTAACACCGTAAAACAGCAGCTTAACTGTAAACCTAACACTAAACCTCACACAAACCCCTAACCCTTTCCCTAACCCTAACCATATCCCTCATCCTAGCCCTAACCCTGACCTCAACCTAGCCCTTACTCTAACCCTAAACTTAACCCTAACCTTCTCTCTGCCCTAACCCTAACCCTAACTCTAACAATAACTCTAAACCTGCCCTAACCGTAACCCTGAACCCTAGCACTAACTCTAACTCTAAACCTCACCCTAACCTAGCCCTACCCTTTAGCGTAAACCTAGCCTGAAACCTAGCCTTACATCCACCCGAACCCTAACCCTATTCCTAACCCTAACACTAACCTTAACCCTACTCTAACCTTAAACCTAACCCTGACTATTAACTGAACTTCACCCTAACTCTAAGCCTAACTCTAACTCTAACCGTAACCATAACAATTACCTTAAACCCTCACCTTAACTGTAAACCTAAGCCTAACCCTCACCCTAACCCTTAACCGTATCCCCAACCCTAAACCTAATGCTATCCCAAACCTTATCCCTAACCCTAACCCTAATACGAACAATAACCCTAACCTAACCCTAATATTAACCCTAAACTTAACCCTACCCGAACCATAAACCTAACCCTAACACCCTAAACCTAACGTCTAACACCATCTCTAATCCTAACCCTTATCATAACCATCACCCTTAACCGAAACTTCACACTAACACTAAACCTAACCTCATGCTAACCCTAAACATAACCCCTAACCCTAACCCGAACCCTAAACCTAACCTTAACACTCACCTGAACACAAACCCAAACTCTAGCCCTAACTCTAAAAATAACCCTCACCCTATCCTAAACTTCATCCAAAGCCTAACCCTAACTTTAACCCTAAACCTAAACCTAACCTAAACCCTAACCTTGAACCAATCTCTATCAATAACGCTAGTCCATTTGTAAGCCTAGCCCGAACACTTATAATAACCCTGAACCTAACACTAAACTTAATCCTAATCCTAAACCTAGACCTAAGCCTAATCCTAACCCTAGACCTAATCCTAACCCTAACCTTAACTCTAACCTTGACCCTAAATAGAACACTAACTCTAACCCTCGACTTGGACCTAAATCTAAATCTTACCCTACACCTAACCCTAAACTTAAACCTAACCCTAACCCTAAACCTAAGCCTGACTCTCAACGGAACCCTAACCCCTAACCTAATCTTCTCCCTTAACATAAACTTCACCCTAACCCTAACCCTAAAACTAAACATAACACTAAATCTCACCCTAACCCTTACCCTAACCCTAATCCTAACCAAAACACTAACACTAATCCTAAACTTAACTCTAACCCTGACCCTAACTCTAACTCTAGCCTAATCCTAACCCTAGAACTGACCCTACACACTCAGCTTAAATGGAAACCTAGCAGTAACCTTCACCGGAATATCTAAACCTAACCCCAACCTTTAACCTAACCCAATTTTTTTTATCTCTAACCTTAACATAGCCCTAAACTTAACCATGACTGAAACCTAACACTAACCCTAACACTAACTCTAAACCTAACCTTAACCCTCAACTTAATCCTAACCTTATCCCTAACCCTAACCCCTAACGCTAACCCTAAGCTCAAACCTCACCCTTAACTTAAACTTCACCCTAACCCTAACCCTAAAGCGAACACTAACCCGAACCGTAAACCGAACCCTAAACCTGACCCTAACATTAACACAGACAGCTAACCCTAACACTAAGCCTAACCCTAAACTTAACCCTAACCTTAACACAAACACCAAACCCTAACGCTAACCCTCATCCTTCACCTAAACTTCACCCTAAACAGAAGCCTAACCCTAACCCTAAAACTAAACCTAACCCTAAACTATTCCCTAACTCTAGCCTAACCCTAAACCTAACCCGAACTCCAGCCCTAACCCTAACTGTAACACCGTAAAACAGCAGCTTAACTGTAAACCTAACACTAAACCTCACACAAACCCCTAACCCTTTCCCTAACCCTAACCATATCCCTCATCCTAGCCCTAACCCTGACCTCAACCTAGCCCTTACTCTAACCCTAAACTTAACCCTAACCTTCTCTCTGCCCTAACCCTAACCCTAACTCTAACAATAACTCTAAACCTGCCCTAACCGTAACCCTGAACCCTAGCACTAACTCTAACTCTAAACCTCACCCTAACCTAGCCCTACCCTTTAGCGTAAACCTAGCCTGAAACCTAGCCTTACATCCACCCGAACCCTAACCCTATTCCTAACCCTAACACTAACCTTAACCCTACTCTAACCTTAAACCTAACCCTGACTATTAACTGAACTTCACCCTAACTCTAAGCCTAACTCTAACTCTAACCGTAACCATAACAATTACCTTAAACCCTCACCTTAACTGTAAACCTAAGCCTAACCCTCACCCTAACCCTTAACCGTATCCCCAACCCTAAACCTAATGCTATCCCAAACCTTATCCCTAACCCTAACCCTAATACGAACAATAACCCTAACCTAACCCTAATATTAACCCTAAACTTAACCCTACCCGAACCATAAACCTAACCCTAACACCCTAAACCTAACGTCTAACACCATCTCTAATCCTAACCCTTATCATAACCATCACCCTTAACCGAAACTTCACACTAACACTAAACCTAACCTCATGCTAACCCTAAACATAACCCCTAACCCTAACCCGAACCCTAAACCTAACCTTAACACTCACCTGAACACAAACCCAAACTCTAGCCCTAACTCTAAAAATAACCCTCACCCTATCCTAAACTTCATCCAAAGCCTAACCCTAACTTTAACCCTAAACCTAAACCTAACCTAAACCCTAACCTTGAACCAATCTCTATCAATAACGCTAGTCCATTTGTAAGCCTAGCCCGAACACTTATAATAACCCTGAACCTAACACTAAACTTAATCCTAATCCTAAACCTAGACCTAAGCCTAATCCTAACCCTAGACCTAATCCTAACCCTAACCTTAACTCTAACCTTGACCCTAAATAGAACACTAACTCTAACCCTCGACTTGGACCTAAATCTAAATCTTACCCTACACCTAACCCTAAACTTAAACCTAACCCTAACCCTAAACCTAAGCCTGACTCTCAACGGAACCCTAACCCCTAACCTAATCTTCTCCCTTAACATAAACTTCACCCTAACCCTAACCCTAAAACTAAACATAACACTAAATCTCACCCTAACCCTTACCCTAACCCTAATCCTAACCAAAACACTAACACTAATCCTAAACTTAACTCTAACCCTGACCCTAACTCTAACTCTAGCCTAATCCTAACCCTAGAACTGACCCTACACACTCAGCTTAAATGGAAACCTAGCAGTAACCTTCACCGGAATATCTAAACCTAACCCCAACCTTTAACCTAACCCAATTTTTTTTATCTCTAACCTTAACATAGCCCTAAACTTAACCATGACTGAAACCTAACACTAACCCTAACACTAACTCTAAACCTAACCTTAACCCTCAACTTAATCCTAACCTTATCCCTAACCCTAACCCCTAACGCTAACCCTAAGCTCAAACCTCACCCTTAACTTAAACTTCACCCTAACCCTAACCCTAAAGCGAACACTAACCCGAACCGTAAACCGAACCCTAAACCTGACCCTAACATTAACACAGACAGCTAACCCTAACACTAAGCCTAACCCTAAACTTAACCCTAACCTTAACACAAACACCAAACCCTAACGCTAACCCTCATCCTTCACCTAAACTTCACCCTAAACAGAAGCCTAACCCTAACCCTAAAACTAAACCTAACCCTAAACTATTCCCTAACTCTAGCCTAACCCTAAACCTAACCCGAACTCCAGCCCTAACCCTAACTGTAACACCGTAAAACAGCAGCTTAACTGTAAACCTAACACTAAACCTCACACAAACCCCTAACCCTTTCCCTAACCCTAACCATATCCCTCATCCTAGCCCTAACCCTGACCTCAGCCTAACCCTTACTCTAACCCTAAACTTAACCCTAACCTTCTCTCTGCCCTAACCCTAACCCTAACTCTAACAATAACTCTAAACCTGCCCTAACCGTAACCCTGAACCCTAGCACTAACTCTAACTCTAAACCTCACCCTAACCTAGCCCTACCCTTTAGCGTAAACCTAGCCTGAAACCTAGCCTTACATCCACCCGAACCCTAACCCTATTCCTAACCCTAACACTAACCTTAACCCTACTCTAACCTTAAACCTAACCCTGACTATTAACTGAACTTCACCCTAACTCTAAGCCTAACTCTAACTCTAACCGTAACCATAACAATTACCTTAAACCCTCACCTTAACTGTAAACCTAAGCCTAACCCTCACCCTAACCCTTAACCGTATCCCCAACCCTAAACCTAATGCTATCCCAAACCTTATCCCTAACCCTAACCCTAATACGAACAATAACCCTAACCTAACCCTAATATTAACCCTAAACTTAACCCTACCCGAACCATAAACCTAACCCTAACACCCTAAACCTAACGTCTAACACCATCTCTAATCCTAACCCTTATCATAACCATCACCCTTAACCGAAACTTCACACTAACACTAAACCTAACCTCATGCTAACCCTAAACATAACCCCTAACCCTAACCCGAACCCTAAACCTAACCTTAACACTCACCTGAACACAAACCCAAACTCTAGCCCTAACTCTAAAAATAACCCTCACCCTATCCTAAACTTCATCCAAAGCCTAACCCTAACTTTAACCCTAAACCTAAACCTAACCTAAACCCTAACCTTGAACCAATCTCTATCAATAACGCTAGTCCATTTGTAAGCCTAGACCGAACACTTATAATAACCCTGAACCTAACACTAAACTTAATCCTAATCCTAAACCTAGACCTAAGCCTAATCCTAACCCTAGACCTAATCCTAACCCTAACCTTAACTCTAACCTTGACCCTAAATAGAACACTAACTCTAACCCTCGACTTGGACCTAAATCTAAATCTTACCCTACACCTAACCCTAAACTTAAACCTAACCCTAACCCTAAACCTAAGCCTGACTCTCAACGGAACCCTAACCCCTAACCTAATCTTCTCCCTTAACATAAACTTCACCCTAACCCTAACCCTAAAACTAAACATAACACTAAATCTCACCCTAACCCTTACCCTAACCCTAATCCTAACCAAAACACTAACACTAATCCTAAACTTAACTCTAACCCTGACCCTAACTCTAACTCTAGCCTAATCCTAACCCTAGAACTGACCCTACACACTCAGCTTAAATGGAAACCTAGCAGTAACCTTCACCGGAATATCTAAACCTAACCCCAACCTTTAACCTAACCCAATTTTTTTTATCTCTAACCTTAACATAGCCCTAAACTTAACCATGACTGAAACCTAACACTAACCCTAACACTAACTCTAAACCTAACCTTAACCCTCAACTTAATCCTAACCTTATCCCTAACCCTAACCCCTAACGCTAACCCTAAGCTCAAACCTCACCCTTAACTTAAACTTCACCCTAACCCTAACCCTAAAGCGAACACTAACCCGAACCGTAAACCGAACCCTAAACCTGACCCTAACATTAACACAGACAGCTAACCCTAACACTAAGCCTAACCCTAAACTTAACCCTAACCTTAACACAAACACCAAACCCTAACGCTAACCCTCATCCTTCACCTAAACTTCACCCTAAACAGAAGCCTAACCCTAACCCTAAAACTAAACCTAACCCTAAACTATTCCCTAACTCTAGCCTAACCCTAAACCTAACCCGAACTCCAGCCCTAACCCTAACTGTAACACCGTAAAACAGCAGCTTAACTGTAAACCTAACACTAAACCTCACACAAACCCCTAACCCTTTCCCTAACCCTAACCATATCCCTCATCCTAGCCCTAACCCTGACCTCAACCTAGCCCTTACTCTAACCCTAAACTTAACCCTAACCTTCTCTCTGCCCTAACCCTAACCCTAACTCTAACAATAACTCTAAACCTGCCCTAACCGTAACCCTGAACCCTAGCACTAACTCTAACTCTAAACCTCACCCTAACCTAGCCCTACCCTTTAGCGTAAACCTAGCCTGAAACCTAGCCTTACATCCACCCGAACCCTAACCCTATTCCTAACCCTAACACTAACCTTAACCCTACTCTAACCTTAAACCTAACCCTGACTATTAACTGAACTTCACCCTAACTCTAAGCCTAACTCTAACTCTAACCGTAACCATAACAATTACCTTAAACCCTCACCTTAACTGTAAACCTAAGCCTAACCCTCACCCTAACCCTTAACCGTATCCCCAACCCTAAACCTAATGCTATCCCAAACCTTATCCCTAACCCTAACCCTAATACGAACAATAACCCTAACCTAACCCTAATATTAACCCTAAACTTAACCCTACCCGAACCATAAACCTAACCCTAACACCCTAAACCTAACGTCTAACACCATCTCTAATCCTAACCCTTATCATAACCATCACCCTTAACCGAAACTTCACACTAACACTAAACCTAACCTCATGCTAACCCTAAACATAACCCCTAACCCTAACCCGAACCCTAAACCTAACCTTAACACTCACCTGAACACAAACCCAAACTCTAGCCCTAACTCTAAAAATAACCCTCACCCTATCCTAAACTTCATCCAAACCCTAACCCTAACTTTAACCCTAAACCTAAACCTAACCTAAACCCTAACCTTGAACCAATCTCTATCAATAACGCTAGTCCATTTGTAAGCCTAGCCCGAACACTTATAATAACCCTGAACCTAACACTAAACTTAATCCTAATCCTAAACCTAGACCTAAGCCTAATCCTAACCCTAGACCTAATCCTAACCCTAACCTTAACTCTAACCTTGACCCTAAATAGAACACTAACTCTAACCCTCGACTTGGACCTAAATCTAAATCTTACCCTACACCTAACCCTAAACTTAAACCTAACCCTAACCCTAAACCTAAGCCTGACTCTCAACGGAACCCTAACCCCTAACCTAATCTTCTCCCTTAACATAAACTTCACCCTAACCCTAACCCTAAAACTAAACATAACACTAAATCTCACCCTAACCCTTACCCTAACCCTAATCCTAACCAAAACACTAACACTAATCCTAAACTTAACTCTAACCCTGACCCTAACTCTAACTCTAGCCTAATCCTAACCCTAGAACTGACCCTACACACTCAGCTTAAATGGAAACCTAGCAGTAACCTTCACCGGAATATCTAAACCTAACCCCAACCTTTAACCTAACCCAATTTTTTTTATCTCTAACCTTAACATAGCCCTAAACTTAACCATGACTGAAACCTAACACTAACCCTAACACTAACTCTAAACCTAACCTTAACCCTCAACTTAATCCTAACCTTATCCCTAACCCTAACCCCTAACGCTAACCCTAAGCTCAAACCTCACCCTTAACTTAAACTTCACCCTAACCCTAACCCTAAAGCGAACACTAACCCGAACCGTAAACCGAACCCTAAACCTGACCCTAACATTAACACAGACAGCTAACCCTAACACTAAGCCTAACCCTAAACTTAACCCTAACCTTAACACAAACACCAAACCCTAACGCTAACCCTCATCCTTCACCTAAACTTCACCCTAAACAGAAGCCTAACCCTAACCCTAAAACTAAACCTAACCCTAAACTATTCCCTAACTCTAGCCTAACCCTAAACCTAACCCGAACTCCAGCCCTAACCCTAACTGTAACACCGTAAAACAGCAGCTTAACTGTAAACCTAACACTAAACCTCACACAAACCCCTAACCCTTTCCCTAACCCTAACCATATCCCTCATCCTAGCCCTAACCCTGACCTCAACCTAACCCTTACTCTAACCCTAAACTTAACCCTAACCTTCTCTCTGCCCTAACCCTAACCCTAACTCTAACAATAACTCTAAACCTGCCCTAACCGTAACCCTGAACCCTAGCACTAACTCTAACTCTAAACCTCACCCTAACCTAGCCCTACCCTTTAGCGTAAACCTAGCCTGAAACCTAGCCTTACATCCACCCGAACCCTAACCCTATTCCTAACCCTAACACTAACCTTAACCCTACTCTAACCTTAAACCTAACCCTGACTATTAACTGAACTTCACCCTAACTCTAAGCCTAACTCTAACTCTAACCGTAACCATAACAATTACCTTAAACCCTCACCTTAACTGTAAACCTAAGCCTAACCCTCACCCTAACCCTTAACCGTATCCCCAACCCTAAACCTAATGCTATCCCAAACCTTATCCCTAACCCTAACCCTAATACGAACAATAACCCTAACCTAACCCTAATATTAACCCTAAACTTAACCCTACCCGAACCATAAACCTAACCCTAACACCCTAAACCTAACGTCTAACACCATCTCTAATCCTAACCCTTATCATAACCATCACCCTTAACCGAAACTTCACACTAACACTAAACCTAACCTCATGCTAACCCTAAACATAACCCCTGACCCTAACCCGAACCCTAAACCTAACCTTAACACTAACCTGAACACAAACCCAAACTCTAGCCCTAACTCTAAAAATAACCCTCACCCTATCCTAAACTTCATCCAAACCCTAACCCTAACTTTAACCCTAAACCTAAACCTAACCTAAACCCTAACCTTGAACCAATCTCTATCAATAACGCTAGTCCATTTGTAAGCCTAGACCGAACACTTATAATAACCCTGAACCTAACACTAAACTTAATCCTAATCCTAAACCTAGACCTAAGCCTAATCCTAACCCTAGACCTAATCCTAACCCTAACCTTAACTCTAACCTTGACCCTAAATAGAACACTAACTCTAACCCTCGACTTGGACCTAAATCTAAATCTTACCCTACACCTAACCCTAAACTTAAACCTAACCCTAACCCTAAACCTAAGCCTGACTCTCAACGGAACCCTAACCCCTAACCTAATCTTCTCCCTTAACATAAACTTCACCCTAACCCTAACCCTAAAACTAAACATAACACTAAATCTCACCCTAACCCTTACCCTAACCCTAATCCTAACCAAAACACTAACACTAATCCTAAACTTAACTCTAACCCTGACCCTAACTCTAACTCTAGCCTAATCCTAACCCTAGAACTGACCCTACACACTCAGCTTAAATGGAAACCTAGCAGTAACCTTCACCGGAATATCTAAACCTAACCCCAACCTTTATAACCTAACCCAATTTTTTTTATCTCTAACCTTAACATAGCCCTAAACTTAACCATGACTGAAACCTAACACTAACCCTAACACTAACTCTAAACCTAACCTTAACCCTCAACTTAATCCTAACCTTATCCCTAACCCTAACCCCTAACGCTAACCCTAAGCTCAAACCTCACCCTTAACTTAAACTTCACCCTAACCCTAACCCTAAGGCGAACACTAACCCGAACCGTAAACCGAACCCTAAACCTGACCCTAACATTAACACAAACAGCTAACCCTAACACTAAGCCTAACCCTAAACTTAACCCTAACCTTAACACAAACACCAAACCCTAACGCTAACCCTCATCCTTCACCTAAACTTCACCCTAAACAGAAGCCTAACCCTAACCCTAAAACTAAACCTAACCCTAAACTATTCCCTAACTCTAGCCTAACCCTAAACCTAACCCGAACTCCAGCCCTAACCCTAACTGTAACACCGTAAAACAGCAGCTTAACTGTAAACCTAACACTAAACCTCACACAAACCCCTAACCCTTTCCCTAACCCTAACCATATCCCTCATCCTAGCCCTAACCCTGACCTCAACCTAGCCCTTACTCTAACCCTAAACTTAACCCTAACCTTCTCTCTGCCCTAACCCTAACCCTAACTCTAACAATAACTCTAAACCTGCCCTAACCGTAACCCTGAACCCTAGCACTAACTCTAACTCTAAACCTCACCCTAACCTAGCCCTACCCTTTAGCGTAAACCTAGCCTGAAACCTAGCCTTACATCCACCCGAACCCTAACCCTATTCCTAACCCTAACACTAACCTTAACCCTACTCTAACCTTAAACCTAACCCTGACTATTAACTGAACTTCACCCTAACTCTAAGCCTAACTCTAACTCTAACCGTAACCATAACAATTACCTTAAACCCTCACCTTAACTGTAAACCTAAGCCTAACCCTCACCCTAACCCTTAACCGTATCCCCAACCCTAAACCTAATGCTATCCCAAACCTTATCCCTAACCCTAACCCTAATACGAACAATAACCCTAACCTAACCCTAATATTAACCCTAAACTTAACCCTACCCGAACCATAAACCTAACCCTAACACCCTAAACCTAACGTCTAACACCATCTCTAATCCTAACCCTTATCATAACCATCACCCTTAACCGAAACTTCACACTAACACTAAACCTAACCTCATGCTAACCCTAAACATAACCCCTAACCCTAACCCGAACCCTAAACCTAACCTTAACACTCACCTGAACACAAACCCAAACTCTAGCCCTAACTCTAAAAATAACCCTCACCCTATCCTAAACTTCATCCAAAGCCTAACCCTAACTTTAACCCTAAACCTAAACCTAACCTAAACCCTAACCTTGAACCAATCTCTATCAATAACGCTAGTCCATTTGTAAGCCTAGCCCGAACACTTATAATAACCCTGAACCTAACACTAAACTTAATCCTAATCCTAAACCTAGACCTAAGCCTAATCCTAACCCTAGACCTAATCCTAACCCTAACCTTAACTCTAACCTTGACCCTAAATAGAACACTAACTCTAACCCTCGACTTGGACCTAAATCTAAATCTTACCCTACACCTAACCCTAAACTTAAACCTAACCCTAACCCTAAACCTAAGCCTGACTCTCAACGGAACCCTAACCCCTAACCTAATCTTCTCCCTTAACATAAACTTCACCCTAACCCTAACCCTAAAACTAAACATAACACTAAATCTCACCCTAACCCTTACCCTAACCCTAATCCTAACCAAAACACTAACACTAATCCTAAACTTAACTCTAACCCTGACCCTAACTCTAACTCTAGCCTAATCCTAACCCTAGAACTGACCCTACACACTCAGCTTAAATGGAAACCTAGCAGTAACCTTCACCGGAATATCTAAACCTAACCCCAACCTTTAACCTAACCCAATTTTTTTTATCTCTAACCTTAACATAGCCCTAAACTTAACCATGACTGAAACCTAACACTAACCCTAACACTAACTCTAAACCTAACCTTAACCCTCAACTTAATCCTAACCTTATCCCTAACCCTAACCCCTAACGCTAACCCTAAGCTCAAACCTCACCCTTAACTTAAACTTCACCCTAACCCTAACCCTAAAGCGAACACTAACCCGAACCGTAAACCGAACCCTAAACCTGACCCTAACATTAACACAGACAGCTAACCCTAACACTAAGCCTAACCCTAAACTTAACCCTAACCTTAACACAAACACCAAACCCTAACGCTAACCCTCATCCTTCACCTAAACTTCACCCTAAACAGAAGCCTAACCCTAACCCTAAAACTAAACCTAACCCTAAACTATTCCCTAACTCTAGCCTAACCCTAAACCTAACCCGAACTCCAGCCCTAACCCTAACTGTAACACCGTAAAACAGCAGCTTAACTGTAAACCTAACACTAAACCTCACACAAACCCCTAACCCTTTCCCTAACCCTAACCATATCCCTCATCCTAGCCCTAACCCTGACCTCAGCCTAACCCTTACTCTAACCCTAAACTTAACCCTAACCTTCTCTCTGCCCTAACCCTAACCCTAACTCTAACAATAACTCTAAACCTGCCCTAACCGTAACCCTGAACCCTAGCACTAACTCTAACTCTAAACCTCACCCTAACCTAGCCCTACCCTTTAGCGTAAACCTAGCCTGAAACCTAGCCTTACATCCACCCGAACCCTAACCCTATTCCTAACCCTAACACTAACCTTAACCCTACTCTAACCTTAAACCTAACCCTGACTATTAACTGAACTTCACCCTAACTCTAAGCCTAACTCTAACTCTAACCGTAACCATAACAATTACCTTAAACCCTCACCTTAACTGTAAACCTAAGCCTAACCCTCACCCTAACCCTTAACCGTATCCCCAACCCTAAACCTAATGCTATCCCAAACCTTATCCCTAACCCTAACCCTAATACGAACAATAACCCTAACCTAACCCTAATATTAACCCTAAACTTAACCCTACCCGAACCATAAACCTAACCCTAACACCCTAAACCTAACGTCTAACACCATCTCTAATCCTAACCCTTATCATAACCATCACCCTTAACCGAAACTTCACACTAACACTAAACCTAACCTCATGCTAACCCTAAACATAACCCCTAACCCTAACCCGAACCCTAAACCTAACCTTAACACTCACCTGAACACAAACCCAAACTCTAGCCCTAACTCTAAAAATAACCCTCACCCTATCCTAAACTTCATCCAAAGCCTAACCCTAACTTTAACCCTAAACCTAAACCTAACCTAAACCCTAACCTTGAACCAATCTCTATCAATAACGCTAGTCCATTTGTAAGCCTAGACCGAACACTTATAATAACCCTGAACCTAACACTAAACTTAATCCTAATCCTAAACCTAGACCTAAGCCTAATCCTAACCCTAGACCTAATCCTAACCCTAACCTTAACTCTAACCTTGACCCTAAATAGAACACTAACTCTAACCCTCGACTTGGACCTAAATCTAAATCTTACCCTACACCTAACCCTAAACTTAAACCTAACCCTAACCCTAAACCTAAGCCTGACTCTCAACGGAACCCTAACCCCTAACCTAATCTTCTCCCTTAACATAAACTTCACCCTAACCCTAACCCTAAAACTAAACATAACACTAAATCTCACCCTAACCCTTACCCTAACCCTAATCCTAACCAAAACACTAACACTAATCCTAAACTTAACTCTAACCCTGACCCTAACTCTAACTCTAGCCTAATCCTAACCCTAGAACTGACCCTACACACTCAGCTTAAATGGAAACCTAGCAGTAACCTTCACCGGAATATCTAAACCTAACCCCAACCTTTAACCTAACCCAATTTTTTTTATCTCTAACCTTAACATAGCCCTAAACTTAACCATGACTGAAACCTAACACTAACCCTAACACTAACTCTAAACCTAACCTTAACCCTCAACTTAATCCTAACCTTATCCCTAACCCTAACCCCTAACGCTAACCCTAAGCTCAAACCTCACCCTTAACTTAAACTTCACCCTAACCCTAACCCTAAAGCGAACACTAACCCGAACCGTAAACCGAACCCTAAACCTGACCCTAACATTAACACAGACAGCTAACCCTAACACTAAGCCTAACCCTAAACTTAACCCTAACCTTAACACAAACACCAAACCCTAACGCTAACCCTCATCCTTCACCTAAACTTCACCCTAAACAGAAGCCTAACCCTAACCCTAAAACTAAACCTAACCCTAAACTATTCCCTAACTCTAGCCTAACCCTAAACCTAACCCGAACTCCAGCCCTAACCCTAACTGTAACACCGTAAAACAGCAGCTTAACTGTAAACCTAACACTAAACCTCACACAAACCCCTAACCCTTTCCCTAACCCTAACCATATCCCTCATCCTAGCCCTAACCCTGACCTCAACCTAGCCCTTACTCTAACCCTAAACTTAACCCTAACCTTCTCTCTGCCCTAACCCTAACCCTAACTCTAACAATAACTCTAAACCTGCCCTAACCGTAACCCTGAACCCTAGCACTAACTCTAACTCTAAACCTCACCCTAACCTAGCCCTACCCTTTAGCGTAAACCTAGCCTGAAACCTAGCCTTACATCCACCCGAACCCTAACCCTATTCCTAACCCTAACACTAACCTTAACCCTACTCTAACCTTAAACCTAACCCTGACTATTAACTGAACTTCACCCTAACTCTAAGCCTAACTCTAACTCTAACCGTAACCATAACAATTACCTTAAACCCTCACCTTAACTGTAAACCTAAGCCTAACCCTCACCCTAACCCTTAACCGTATCCCCAACCCTAAACCTAATGCTATCCCAAACCTTATCCCTAACCCTAACCCTAATACGAACAATAACCCTAACCTAACCCTAATATTAACCCTAAACTTAACCCTACCCGAACCATAAACCTAACCCTAACACCCTAAACCTAACGTCTAACACCATCTCTAATCCTAACCCTTATCATAACCATCACCCTTAACCGAAACTTCACACTAACACTAAACCTAACCTCATGCTAACCCTAAACATAACCCCTAACCCTAACCCGAACCCTAAACCTAACCTTAACACTCACCTGAACACAAACCCAAACTCTAGCCCTAACTCTAAAAATAACCCTCACCCTATCCTAAACTTCATCCAAAGCCTAACCCTAACTTTAACCCTAAACCTAAACCTAACCTAAACCCTAACCTTGAACCAATCTCTATCAATAACGCTAGTCCATTTGTAAGCCTAGACCGAACACTTATAATAACCCTGAACCTAACACTAAACTTAATCCTAATCCTAAACCTAGACCTAAGCCTAATCCTAACCCTAGACCTAATCCTAACCCTAACCTTAACTCTAACCTTGACCCTAAATAGAACACTAACTCTAACCCTCGACTTGGACCTAAATCTAAATCTTACCCTACACCTAACCCTAAACTTAAACCTAACCCTAACCCTAAACCTAAGCCTGACTCTCAACGGAACCCTAACCCCTAACCTAATCTTCTCCCTTAACATAAACTTCACCCTAACCCTAACCCTAAAACTAAACATAACACTAAATCTCACCCTAACCCTTACCCTAACCCTAATCCTAACCAAAACACTAACACTAATCCTAAACTTAACTCTAACCCTGACCCTAACTCTAACTCTAGCCTAATCCTAACCCTAGAACTGACCCTACACACTCAGCTTAAATGGAAACCTAGCAGTAACCTTCACCGGAATATCTAAACCTAACCCCAACCTTTAACCTAACCCAATTTTTTTTATCTCTAACCTTAACATAGCCCTAAACTTAACCATGACTGAAACCTAACACTAACCCTAACACTAACTCTAAACCTAACCTTAACCCTCAACTTAATCCTAACCTTATCCCTAACCCTAACCCCTAACGCTAACCCTAAGCTCAAACCTCACCCTTAACTTAAACTTCACCCTAACCCTAACCCTAAAGCGAACACTAACCCGAACCGTAAACCGAACCCTAAACCTGACCCTAACATTAACACAGACAGCTAACCCTAACACTAAGCCTAACCCTAAACTTAACCCTAACCTTAACACAAACACCAAACCCTAACGCTAACCCTCATCCTTCACCTAAACTTCACCCTAAACAGAAGCCTAACCCTAACCCTAAAACTAAACCTAACCCTAAACTATTCCCTAACTCTAGCCTAACCCTAAACCTAACCCGAACTCCAGCCCTAACCCTAACTGTAACACCGTAAAACAGCAGCTTAACTGTAAACCTAACACTAAACCTCACACAAACCCCTAACCCTTTCCCTAACCCTAACCATATCCCTCATCCTAGCCCTAACCCTGACCTCAACCTAGCCCTTACTCTAACCCTAAACTTAACCCTAACCTTCTCTCTGCCCTAACCCTAACCCTAACTCTAACAATAACTCTAAACCTGCCCTAACCGTAACCCTGAACCCTAGCACTAACTCTAACTCTAAACCTCACCCTAACCTAGCCCTACCCTTTAGCGTAAACCTAGCCTGAAACCTAGCCTTACATCCACCCGAACCCTAACCCTATTCCTAACCCTAACACTAACCTTAACCCTACTCTAACCTTAAACCTAACCCTGACTATTAACTGAACTTCACCCTAACTCTAAGCCTAACTCTAACTCTAACCGTAACCATAACAATTACCTTAAACCCTCACCTTAACTGTAAACCTAAGCCTAACCCTCACCCTAACCCTTAACCGTATCCCCAACCCTAAACCTAATGCTATCCCAAACCTTATCCCTAACCCTAACCCTAATACGAACAATAACCCTAACCTAACCCTAATATTAACCCTAAACTTAACCCTACCCGAACCATAAACCTAACCCTAACACCCTAAACCTAACGTCTAACACCATCTCTAATCCTAACCCTTATCATAACCATCACCCTTAACCGAAACTTCACACTAACACTAAACCTAACCTCATGCTAACCCTAAACATAACCCCTAACCCTAACCCGAACCCTAAACCTAACCTTAACACTCACCTGAACACAAACCCAAACTCTAGCCCTAACTCTAAAAATAACCCTCACCCTATCCTAAACTTCATCCAAACCCTAACCCTAACTTTAACCCTAAACCTAAACCTAACCTAAACCCTAACCTTGAACCAATCTCTATCAATAACGCTAGTCCATTTGTAAGCCTAGCCCGAACACTTATAATAACCCTGAACCTAACACTAAACTTAATCCTAATCCTAAACCTAGACCTAAGCCTAATCCTAACCCTAGACCTAATCCTAACCCTAACCTTAACTCTAACCTTGACCCTAAATAGAACACTAACTCTAACCCTCGACTTGGACCTAAATCTAAATCTTACCCTACACCTAACCCTAAACTTAAACCTAACCCTAACCCTAAACCTAAGCCTGACTCTCAACGGAACCCTAACCCCTAACCTAATCTTCTCCCTTAACATAAACTTCACCCTAACCCTAACCCTAAAACTAAACATAACACTAAATCTCACCCTAACCCTTACCCTAACCCTAATCCTAACCAAAACACTAACACTAATCCTAAACTTAACTCTAACCCTGACCCTAACTCTAACTCTAGCCTAATCCTAACCCTAGAACTGACCCTACACACTCAGCTTAAATGGAAACCTAGCAGTAACCTTCACCGGAATATCTAAACCTAACCCCAACCTTTAACCTAACCCAATTTTTTTTATCTCTAACCTTAACATAGCCCTAAACTTAACCATGACTGAAACCTAACACTAACCCTAACACTAACTCTAAACCTAACCTTAACCCTCAACTTAATCCTAACCTTATCCCTAACCCTAACCCCTAACGCTAACCCTAAGCTCAAACCTCACCCTTAACTTAAACTTCACCCTAACCCTAACCCTAAAGCGAACACTAACCCGAACCGTAAACCGAACCCTAAACCTGACCCTAACATTAACACAGACAGCTAACCCTAACACTAAGCCTAACCCTAAACTTAACCCTAACCTTAACACAAACACCAAACCCTAACGCTAACCCTCATCCTTCACCTAAACTTCACCCTAAACAGAAGCCTAACCCTAACCCTAAAACTAAACCTAACCCTAAACTATTCCCTAACTCTAGCCTAACCCTAAACCTAACCCGAACTCCAGCCCTAACCCTAACTGTAACACCGTAAAACAGCAGCTTAACTGTAAACCTAACACTAAACCTCACACAAACCCCTAACCCTTTCCCTAACCCTAACCATATCCCTCATCCTAGCCCTAACCCTGACCTCAACCTAACCCTTACTCTAACCCTAAACTTAACCCTAACCTTCTCTCTGCCCTAACCCTAACCCTAACTCTAACAATAACTCTAAACCTGCCCTAACCGTAACCCTGAACCCTAGCACTAACTCTAACTCTAAACCTCACCCTAACCTAGCCCTACCCTTTAGCGTAAACCTAGCCTGAAACCTAGCCTTACATCCACCCGAACCCTAACCCTATTCCTAACCCTAACACTAACCTTAACCCTACTCTAACCTTAAACCTAACCCTGACTATTAACTGAACTTCACCCTAACTCTAAGCCTAACTCTAACTCTAACCGTAACCATAACAATTACCTTAAACCCTCACCTTAACTGTAAACCTAAGCCTAACCCTCACCCTAACCCTTAACCGTATCCCCAACCCTAAACCTAATGCTATCCCAAACCTTATCCCTAACCCTAACCCTAATACGAACAATAACCCTAACCTAACCCTAATATTAACCCTAAACTTAACCCTACCCGAACCATAAACCTAACCCTAACACCCTAAACCTAACGTCTAACACCATCTCTAATCCTAACCCTTATCATAACCATCACCCTTAACCGAAACTTCACACTAACACTAAACCTAACCTCATGCTAACCCTAAACATAACCCCTGACCCTAACCCGAACCCTAAACCTAACCTTAACACTAACCTGAACACAAACCCAAACTCTAGCCCTAACTCTAAAAATAACCCTCACCCTATCCTAAACTTCATCCAAACCCTAACCCTAACTTTAACCCTAAACCTAAACCTAACCTAAACCCTAACCTTGAACCAATCTCTATCAATAACGCTAGTCCATTTGTAAGCCTAGACCGAACACTTATAATAACCCTGAACCTAACACTAAACTTAATCCTAATCCTAAACCTAGACCTAAGCCTAATCCTAACCCTAGACCTAATCCTAACCCTAACCTTAACTCTAACCTTGACCCTAAATAGAACACTAACTCTAACCCTCGACTTGGACCTAAATCTAAATCTTACCCTACACCTAACCCTAAACTTAAACCTAACCCTAACCCTAAACCTAAGCCTGACTCTCAACGGAACCCTAACCCCTAACCTAATCTTCTCCCTTAACATAAACTTCACCCTAACCCTAACCCTAAAACTAAACATAACACTAAATCTCACCCTAACCCTTACCCTAACCCTAATCCTAACCAAAACACTAACACTAATCCTAAACTTAACTCTAACCCTGACCCTAACTCTAACTCTAGCCTAATCCTAACCCTAGAACTGACCCTACACACTCAGCTTAAATGGAAACCTAGCAGTAACCTTCACCGGAATATCTAAACCTAACCCCAACCTTTATAACCTAACCCAATTTTTTTTATCTCTAACCTTAACATAGCCCTAAACTTAACCATGACTGAAACCTAACACTAACCCTAACACTAACTCTAAACCTAACCTTAACCCTCAACTTAATCCTAACCTTATCCCTAACCCTAACCCCTAACGCTAACCCTAAGCTCAAACCTCACCCTTAACTTAAACTTCACCCTAACCCTAACCCTAAGGCGAACACTAACCCGAACCGTAAACCGAACCCTAAACCTGACCCTAACATTAACACAAACAGCTAACCCTAACACTAAGCCTAACCCTAAACTTAACCCTAACCTTAACACAAACACCAAACCCTAACGCTAACCCTCATCCTTCACCTAAACTTCACCCTAAACAGAAGCCTAACCCTAACCCTAAAACTAAACCTAACCCTAAACTATTCCCTAACTCTAGCCTAACCCTAAACCTAACCCGAACTCCAGCCCTAACCCTAACTGTAACACCGTAAAACAGCAGCTTAACTGTAAACCTAACACTAAACCTCACACAAACCCCTAACCCTTTCCCTAACCCTAACCATATCCCTCATCCTAGCCCTAACCCTGACCTCAACCTAGCCCTTACTCTAACCCTAAACTTAACCCTAACCTTCTCTCTGCCCTAACCCTAACCCTAACTCTAACAATAACTCTAAACCTGCCCTAACCGTAACCCTGAACCCTAGCACTAACTCTAACTCTAAACCTCACCCTAACCTAGCCCTACCCTTTAGCGTAAACCTAGCCTGAAACCTAGCCTTACATCCACCCGAACCCTAACCCTATTCCTAACCCTAACACTAACCTTAACCCTACTCTAACCTTAAACCTAACCCTGACTATTAACTGAACTTCACCCTAACTCTAAGCCTAACTCTAACTCTAACCGTAACCATAACAATTACCTTAAACCCTCACCTTAACTGTAAACCTAAGCCTAACCCTCACCCTAACCCTTAACCGTATCCCCAACCCTAAACCTAATGCTATCCCAAACCTTATCCCTAACCCTAACCCTAATACGAACAATAACCCTAACCTAAGCCTAATATTAACCCTAAACTTAACCCTACCCGAACCATAAACCTAACCCTAACACCCTAAACCTAACGTCTAACACCATCTCTAATCCTAACCCTTATCATAACCATCACCCTTAACCGAAACTTCACACTAACACTAAACCTAACCTCATGCTAACCCTAAACATAACCCCTAACCCTAACCCGAACCCTAAACCTAACCTTAACACTAACCTGAACACAAACCCAAACTCTAGCCCTAACTCTAAAAATAACCCTCACCCTATCCTAAACTTCATCCAAACCCTAACCCTAACTTTAACCCTAAACCTAAACCTAACCGAAACCCTAACCTTGAACCAATCTCTATCAATAACGCTAGTCCATTTGTAAGCCTAGACCGAACACTTATAATAACCCTGAACCTAACACTAAACTTAATCCTAATCCTAAACCTAGACCTAAGCCTAATCCTAACCCTAGACCTAATCCTAACCCTAACCTTAACTCTAACCTTGACCCTAAATAGAACACTAACTCTAACCCTCGACTTGGACCTAAATCTAAATCTTACCCTACACCTAACCCTAAACTTAAACCTAACCCTAACCCTAAACCTAAGCCTGACTCTCAACGGAACCCTAACCCCTAACCTAATCTTCTCCCTTAACATAAACTTCACCCTAACCCTAACCCTAAAACTAAACATAACACTAAATCTCACCCTAACCCTTACCCTAACCCTAATCCTAACCAAAACACTAACACTAATCCTAAACTTAACTCTAACCCTGACCCTAACTCTAACTCTAGCCTAATCCTAACCCTAGAACTGACCCTACACACTCAGCTTAAATGGAAACCTAGCAGTAACCTTCACCGGAATATCTAAACCTAACCCCAACCTTTAACCTAACCCAATTTTTTTTATCTCTAACCTTAACATAGCCCTAAACTTAACCATGACTGAAACCTAACACTAACCCTAACACTAACTCTAAACCTAACCTTAACCCTCAACTTAATCCTAACCTTATCCCTAACCCTAACCCCTAACGCTAACCCTAAGCTCAAACCTCACCCTTAACTTAAACTTCACCCTAACCCTAACCCTAAAGCGAACACTAACCCGAACCGTAAACCGAACCCTAAACCTGACCCTAACATTAACACAAACAGCTAACCCTAACACTAAGCCTAACCCTAAACTTAACCCTAACCTTAACACAAACACCAAACCCTAACGCTAACCCTCATCCTTCACCTAAACTTCACCCTAAACATAAGCCTAACCCTAACCCTAAAACTAAACCTAACCCTAAACTATTCCCTAACTCTAGCCTAACCCTAAACCTAACCCGAACTCCAGCCCTAACCCTAACTGTAACACCGTAAAACAGCAGCTTAACTGTAAACCTAACACTAAACCTCACACAAACCCCTAACCCTTTCCCTAACCCTAACCATATCCCTCATCCTAGCCCTAACCCTGACCTCAACCTAACCCTTACTCTAACCCTAAACTTAACCCTAACCTTCTCTCTGCCCTAACCCTAACCCTAACTCTAACAATAACTCTAAACCTGCCCTAACCGTAACCCTGAACCCTAGCACTAACTCTAACTCTAAACCTCACCCTAACCTAGCCCTACCCTTTAGCGTAAACCTAGCCTGAAACCTAGCCTTACATCCACCCGAACCCTAACCCTATTCCTAACCCTAACACTAACCTTAACCCTACTCTAACCTTAAACCTAACCCTGACTATTAACTGAACTTCACCCTAACTCTAAGCCTAACTCTAACTCTAACCGTAACCATAACAATTACCTTAAACCCTCACCTTAACTGTAAACCTAAGCCTAACCCTCACCCTAACCCTTAACCGTATCCCCAACCCTAAACCTAATGCTATCCCAAACCTTATCCCTAACCCTAACCCTAATACGAACAATAACCCTAACCTAACCCTAATATTAACCCTAAACTTAACCCTACCCGAACCATAAACCTAACCCTAACACCCTAAACCTAACGTCTAACACCATCTCTAATCCTAACCCTTATCATAACCATCACCCTTAACCGAAACTTCACACTAACACTAAACCTAACCTCATGCTAACCCTAAACATAACCCCTGACCCTAACCCGAACCCTAAACTTAACCTTAACACTAACCTGAACACAAACCCAAACTCTAGCCCTAACTCTAAAAATAACCCTCACCCTATCCTAAACTTCATCCAAACCCTAACCCTAACTTTAACCCTAAACCTAAACCTAACCTAAACCCTAACCTTGAACCAATCTCTATCAATAACGCTAGTCCATTTGTAAGCCTAGACCGAACACTTATAATAACCCTGAACCTAACACTAAACTTAATCCTAATCCTAAACCTAGACCTAAGCCTAATCCTAACCCTAGACCTAATCCTAACCCTAACCTTAACTCTAACCTTGACCCTAAATAGAACACTAACTCTAACCCTCGACTTGGACCTAAATCTAAATCTTACCCTACACCTAACCCTAAACTTAAACCTAACCCTAACCCTAAACCTAAGCCTGACTCTCAACGGAACCCTAACCCCTAACCTAATCTTCTCCCTTAACATAAACTTCACCCTAACCCTAACCCTAAAACTAAACATAACACTAAATCTCACCCTAACCCTTACCCTAACCCTAATCCTAACCAAAACACTAACACTAATCCTAAACTTAACTCTAACCCTGACCCTAACTCTAACTCTAGCCTAATCCTAACCCTAGAACTGACCCTACACACTCAGCTTAAATGGAAACCTAGCAGTAACCTTCACCGGAATATCTAAACCTAACCCCAACCTTTATAACCTAACCCAATTTTTTTTATCTCTAACCTTAACATAGCCCTAAACTTAACCATGACTGAAACCTAACACTAACCCTAACACTAACTCTAAACCTAACCTTAACCCTCAACTTAATCCTAACCTTATCCCTAACCCTAACCCCTAACGCTAACCCTAAGCTCAAACCTCACCCTTAACTTAAACTTCACCCTAACCCTAACCCTAAGGCGAACACTAACCCGAACCGTAAACCGAACCCTTAACCTGACCCTAACATTAACACAAACAGCTAACCCTAACACTAAGCCTAACCCTAAACTTAACCCTAACCTTAACACAAACACCAAACCCTAACGCTAACCCTCATCCTTCACCTAAACTTCACCCTAAACATAAGCCTAACCCTAACCCTAAAACTAAACCTAACCCTAAACTATTCCCTAACTCTAGCCTAACCCTAAACCTAACCCGAACTCCAGCCCTAACCCTAACTGTAACACCGTAAAACAGCAGCTTAACTGTAAACCTAACACTAAACCTCACACAAACCCCTAACCCTTTCCCTAACCCTAACCATATCCCTCATCCTAGCCCTAACCCTGACCTCAACCTAGCCCTTACTCTAACCCTAAACTTAACCCTAACCTTCTCTCTGCCCTAACCCTAACCCTAACTCTAACAATAACTCTAAACCTGCCCTAACCGTAACCCTGAACCCTAGCACTAACTCTAACTCTAAACCTAACCCTAACCTAGCCCTACCCTTTAGCGTAAACCTAGCCTGAAACCTAGCCTTACATCCACCCGAACCCTAACCCTATTCCTAACCCTAACACTAACCTTAACCCTACTCTAACCTTAAACCTAACCCTGACTATTAACTGAACTTCACCCTAACTCTAAGCCTAACTCTAACTCTAACCGTAACCATAACAATTACCTTAAACCCTCACCTTAACTGTAAACCTAAGCCTAACCCTCACCCTAACCCTTAACCGTATCCCCAACCCTAAACCTAATGCTATCCCAAACCTTATCCCTAACCCTAACCCTAATACGAACAATAACCCTAACCTAACCCTAATATTAACCCTAAACTTAACCCTACCCGAACCATAAACCTAACCCTAACACCCTAAACCTAACGTCTAACACCATCTCTAATCCTAACCCTTATCATAACCATCACCCTTAACCGAAACTTCACACTAACACTAAACCTAACCTCATGCTAACCCTAAACATAACCCCTAACCCTAACCCGAACCCTAAACCTAACCTTAACACTAACCTGAACACAAACCCAAACTCTAGCCCTAACTCTAAAAATAACCCTCACCCTATCCTAAACTTCATCCAAAGCCTAACCCTAACTTTAACCCTAAACCTAAACCTAACCTAAACCCTAACCTTGAACCAATCTCTATCAATAACGCTAGTCCATTTGTAAGCCTAGACCGAACACTTATAATAACCCTGAACCTAACACTAAACTTAATCCTAATCCTAAACCTAGACCTAAGCCTAATCCTAACCCTAGACCTAATCCTAACCCTAACCTTAACTCTAACCTTGACCCTAAATAGAACACTAACTCTAACCCTCGACTTGGACCTAAATCTAAATCTTACCCTACACCTAACCCTAAACTTAAACCTAACCCTAACCCTAAACCTAAGCCTGACTCTCAACGGAACCCTAACCCCTAACCTAATCTTCTCCCTTAACATAAACTTCACCCTAACCCTAACCCTAAAACTAAACATAACACTAAATCTCACCCTAACCCTTACCCTAACCCTAATCCTAACCAAAACACTAACACTAATCCTAAACTTAACTCTAACCCTGACCCTAACTCTAACTCTAGCCTAATCCTAACCCTAGAACTGACCCTACACACTCAGCTTAAATGGAAACCTAGCAGTAACCTTCACCGGAATATCTAAACCTAACCCCAACCTTTAACCTAACCCAATTTTTTTTATCTCTAACCTTAACATAGCCCTAAACTTAACCATGACTGAAACCTAACACTAACCCTAACACTAACTCTAAACCTAACCTTAACCCTCAACTTAATCCTAACCTTATCCCTAACCCTAACCCCTAACGCTAACCCTAAGCTCAAACCTCACCCTTAACTTAAACTTCACCCTAACCCTAACCCTAAAGCGAACACTAACCCGAACCGTAAACCGAACCCTAAATCTGACCCTAACATTAACACAAACAGCTAACCCTAACACTAAGCCTAACCCTAAACTTAACCCTAACCTTAACACAAACACCAAACCCTAACGCTAACCCTCATCCTTCACCTAAACTTCACCCTAAACATAAGCCTAACCCTAACCCTAAAACTAAACCTAACCCTAAACTATTCCCTAACTCTAGCCTAACCCTAAACCTAACCCGAACTCCAGCCCTAACCCTAACTGTAACACCGTAAAACAGCAGCTTAACTGTAAACCTAACACTAAACCTCACACAAACCCCTAACCCTTTCCCTAACCCTAACCATATCCCTCATCCTAGCCCTAACCCTGACCTCAACCTAGCCCTTACTCTAACCCTAAACTTAACCCTAACCTTCTCTCTGCCCTAACCCTAACCCTAACTCTAACAATAACTCTAAACCTGCCCTAACCGTAACCCTGAACCCTAGCACTAACTCTAACTCTAAACCTAACCCTAACCTAGCCCTACCCTTTAGCGTAAACCTAGCCTGAAACCTAGCCTTACATCCACCCGAACCCTAACCCTATTCCTAACCCTAACACTAACCTTAACCCTACTCTAACCTTAAACCTAACCCTGACTATTAACTGAACTTCACCCTAACTCTAAGCCTAACTCTAACTCTAACCGTAACCATAACAATTACCTTAAACCCTCACCTTAACTGTAAACCTAAGCCTAACCCTCACCCTAACCCTTAACCGTATCCCCAACCCTAAACCTAATGCTATCCCAAACCTTATCCCTAACCCTAACCCTAATACGAACAATAACCCTAACCTAAGCCTAATATTAACCCTAAACTTAACCCTACCCGAACCATAAACCTAACCCTAACACCCTAAACCTAACGTCTAACACCATCTCTAATCCTAACCCTTATCATAACCATCACCCTTAACCGAAACTTCACACTAACACTAAACCTAACCTCATGCTAACCCTAAACATAACCCCTAACCCTAACCCGAACCCTAAACCTAACCTTAACACTCACCTGAACACAAACCCAAACTCTAGCCCTAACTCTAAAAATAACCCTCACCCTATCCTAAACTTCATCCAAACCCTAACCCTAACTTTAACCCTAAACCTAAACCTAACCTAAACCCTAACCTTGAACCAATCTCTATCAATAACGCTAGTCCATTTGTAAGCCTAGCCCGAACACTTATAATAACCCTGAACCTAACACTAAACTTAATCCTAATCCTAAACCTAGACCTAAGCCTAATCCTAACCCTAGACCTAATCCTAACCCTAACCTTAACTCTAACCTTGACCCTAAATAGAACACTAACTCTAACCCTCGACTTGGACCTAAATCTAAATCTTACCCTACACCTAACCCTAAACTTAAACCTAACCCTAACCCTAAACCTAAGCCTGACTCTCAACGGAACCCTAACCCCTAACCTAATCTTCTCCCTTAACATAAACTTCACCCTAACCCTAACCCTAAAACTAAACATAACACTAAATCTCACCCTAACCCTTACCCTAACCCTAATCCTAACCAAAACACTAACACTAATCCTAAACTTAACTCTAACCCTGACCCTAACTCTAACTCTAGCCTAATCCTAACCCTAGAACTGACCCTACACACTCAGCTTAAATGGAAACCTAGCAGTAACCTTCACCGGAATATCTAAACCTAACCCCAACCTTTAACCTAACCCAATTTTTTTTATCTCTAACCTTAACATAGCCCTAAACTTAACCATGACTGAAACCTAACACTAACCCTAACACTAACTCTAAACCTAACCTTAACCCTCAACTTAATCCTAACCTTATCCCTAACCCTAACCCCTAACGCTAACCCTAAGCTCAAACCTCACCCTTAACTTAAACTTCACCCTAACCCTAACCCTAAAGCGAACACTAACCCGAACCGTAAACCGAACCCTAAACCTGACCCTAACATTAACACAAACAGCTAACCCTAACGCTAAGCCTAACCCTAAACTTAACCCTAACCTTAACACAAACACCAAACCCTAACGTTAACCCTCATCCTTCACCTAAACTTCACCCTAAACATAAGCCTAACCCTAACCCTAAAACTAAACCTAACCCTAAACTATTCCCTAACTCTAGCCTAACCCTAAACCTAACCCGAACTCCAGCCCTAACCCTAACTGTAACACCGTAAAACAGCAGCTTAACTGTAAACCTAACACTAAACCTCACACAAACCCCTAACCCTTTCCCTAACCCTAACCATATCCCTCATCCTAGCCCTAACCCTGACCTCAACCTAGCCCTTACTCTAACCCTAAACTTAACCCTAACCTTCTCTCTGCCCTAACCCTAACCCTAACTCTAACAATAACTCTAAACCTGCCCTAACCGTAACCCTGAACCCTAGCACTAACTCTAACTCTAAACCTCACCCTAACCTAGCCCTACCCTTTAGCGTAAACCTAGCCTGAAACCTAGCCTTACATCCACCCGAACCCTAACCCTATTCCTAACCCTAACACTAACCTTAACCCTACTCTAACCTTAAACCTAACCCTGACTATTAACTGAACTTCACCCTAACTCTAAGCCTAACTCTAACTCTAACCGTAACCATAACAATTACCTTAAACCCTCACCTTAACTGTAAACCTAAGCCTAACCCTCACCCTAACCCTTAACCGTATCCCCAACCCTAAACCTAATGCTATCCCAAACCTTATCCCTAACCCTAACCCTAATACGAACAATAACCCTAACCTAAGCCTAATATTAACCCTAAACTTAACCCTACCCGAACCATAAACCTAACCCTAACACCCTAAACCTAACGTCTAACACCATCTCTAATCCTAACCCTTATCATAACCATCACCCTTAACCGAAACTTCACACTAACACTAAACCTAACCTCATGCTAACCCTAAACATAACCCCTAACCCTAACCCGAACCCTAAACCTAACCTTAACACTAACCTGAACACAAACCCAAACTCTAGCCCTAACTCTAAAAATAACCCTCACCCTATCCTAAACTTCATCCAAACCCTAACCCTAACTTTAACCCTAAACCTAAACCTAACCTAAACCCTAACCTTGAACCAATCTCTATCAATAACGCTAGTCTATTTGTAAGCCTAGACCGAACACTTATAATAACCCTGAACCTAACACTAAACTTAATCCTAATCCTAAACCTAGACCTAAGCCTAATCCTAACCCTAGACCTAATCCTAACCCTAACCTTAACTCTAACCTTGACCCTAAATAGAACACTAACTCTAACCCTCGACTTGGACCTAAATCTAAATCTTACCCTACACCTAACCCTAAACTTAAACCTAACCCTAACCCTAAACCTAAGCCTGACTCTCAACGGAACCCTAACCCCTAACCTAATCTTCTCCCTTAACATAAACTTCACCCTAACCCTAACCCTAAAACTAAACATAACACTAAATCTCACCCTAACCCTTACCCTAACCCTAATCCTAACCAAAACACTAACACTAATCCTAAACTTAACTCTAACCCTGACCCTAACTCTAACTCTAGCCTAATCCTAACCCTAGAACTGACCCTACACACTCAGCTTAAATGGAAACCTAGCAGTAACCTTCACCGGAATATCTAAACCTAACCCCAACCTTTAACCTAACCCAATTTTTTTTATCTCTAACCTTAACATAGCCCTAAACTTAACCATGACTGAAACCTAACACTAACCCTAACACTAACTCTAAACCTAACCTTAACCCTCAACTTAATCCTAACCTTATCCCTAACCCTAACCCCTAACGCTAACCCTAAGCTCAAACCTCACCCTTAACTTAAACTTCACCCTAACCCTAACCCTAAAGCGAACACTAACCCGAACCGTAAACCGAACCCTAAACCTGACCCTAACATTAACACAAACAGCTAACCCTAACACTAAGCCTAACCCTAAACTTAACCCTAACCTTAACACAAACACCAAACCCTAACGCTAACCCTCATCCTTCACCTAAACTTCACCCTAAACATAAGCCTAACCCTAACCCTAAAACTAAACCTAACCCTAAACTATTCCCTAACTCTAGCCTAACCCTGAACCTAACCCGAACTCCAGCCCTAACCCTAACTGTAACACCGTAAAACAGCAGCTTAACTGTAAAGCTAACACTAAACCTCACACAAACCCCTAACCCTTTCCCTAACCCTAACCATATCCCTCATCCTAGCCCTAACCCTGACCTCAACCTAGCCCTTACTCTAACCCTAAACTTAACCCTAACCTTCTCTCTGCCCTAACCCTAACCCTAACTCTAACAATAACTCTAAACCTGCCCTAACCGTAACCCTGAACCCTAGCACTAACTCTAACTCTAAACCTCACCCTAACCTAGCCCTACCCTTTAGCGTAAACCTAGCCTGAAACCTAGCCTTACATCCACCCGAACCCTAACCCTATTCCTAACCCTAACACTAACCTTAACCCTACTCTAACCTTAAACCTAACCCTGACTATTAACTGAACTTCACCCTAACTCTAAGCCTAACTCTAACTCTAACCGTAACCATAACAATTACCTTAAACCCTCACCTTAACTGTAAACCTAAGCCTAACCCTCACCCTAACCCTTAACCGTATCCCCAACCCTAAACCTAATGCTATCCCAAACCTTATCCCTAACCCTAACCCTAATACGAACAATAACCCTAACCTAAGCCTAATATTAACCCTAAACTTAACCCTACCCGAACCATAAACCTAACCCTAACACCCTAAACCTAACGTCTAACACCATCTCTAATCCTAACCCTTATCATAACCATCACCCTTAACCGAAACTTCACACTAACACTAAACCTAACCTCATGCTAACCCTAAACATAACCCCTAACCCTAACCCGAACCCTAAACCTAACCTTAACACTAACCTGAACACAAACCCAAACTCTAGCCCTAACTCTAAAAATAACCCTCACCCTATCCTAAACTTCATCCAAAGCCTAACCCTAACTTTAACCCTAAACCTAAACCTAACCTAAACCCTAACCTTGAACCAATCTCTATCAATAACGCTAGTCCATTTGTAAGCCTAGACCGAACACTTATAATAACCCTGAACCTAACACTAAACTTAATCCTAATCCTAAACCTAGACCTAAGCCTAATCCTAACCCTAGACCTAATCCTAACCCTAACCTTAACTCTAACCTTGACCCTAAATAGAACACTAACTCTAACCCTCGACTTGGACCTAAATCTAAATCTTACCCTACACCTAACCCTAAACTTAAACCTAACCCTAACCCTAAACCTAAGCCTGACTCTCAACGGAACCCTAACCCCTAACCTAATCTTCTCCCTTAACATAAACTTCACCCTAACCCTAACCCTAAAACTAAACATAACACTAAATCTCACCCTAACCCTTACCCTAACCCTAATCCTAACCAAAACACTAACACTAATCCTAAACTTAACTCTAACCCTGACCCTAACTCTAACTCTAGCCTAATCCTAACCCTAGAACTGACCCTACACACTCAGCTTAAATGGAAACCTAGCAGTAACCTTCACCGGAATATCTAAACCTAACCCCAACCTTTAACCTAACCCAATTTTTTTATCTCTAACCTTAACATAGCCCTAAACTTAACCATGACTGAAACCTAACACTAACCCTAACACTAACTCTAAACCTAACCTTAACCCTCAACTTAATCCTAACCTTATCCCTAACCCTAACCCCTAACGCTAACCCTAAGCTCAAACCTCACCCTTAACTTAAACTTCACCCTAACCCTAACCCTAAAGCGAACACTAACCCGAACCGTAAACCGAACCCTAAACCTGACCCTAACATTAACACAAACAGCTAACCCTAACACTAAGCCTAACCCTAAACTTAACCCTAACCTTAACACAAACACCAAACCCTAACGCTAACCCTCATCCTTCACCTAAACTTCACACTAAACAGAAGCCTAACCCTAACCCTAAAACTAAACCTAACCCTAAACTATTCCCTAACTCTAGCCTAACCCTAAACCTAACCCGAACTCCAGCCCTAACCCTAACTGTAACACCGTAAAACAGCAGCTTAACTGTAAACCTAACACTAAACCTCACACAAACCCCTAACCCTTTCCCTAACCCTAACCATATCCCTCATCCTAGCCCTAACCCTGACCTCAACCTAGCCCTTACTCTAACCCTAAACTTAACCCTAACCTTCTCTCTGCCCTAACCCTAACCCTAACTCTAACAATAACTCTAAACCTGCCCTAACCGTAACCCTGAACCCTAGCACTAACTCTAACTCTAAACCTCACCCTAACCTAGCCCTACCCTTTAGCGTAAACCTAGCCTGAAACCTAGCCTTACATCCACCCGAACCCTAACCCTATTCCTAACCCTAACACTAACCTTAACCCTACTCTAACCTTAAACCTAACCCTGACTATTAACTGAACTTCACCCTAACTCTAAGCCTAACTCTAACTCTAACCGTAACCATAACAATTACCTTAAACCCTCACCTTAACTGTAAACCTAAGCCTAACCCTCACCCTAACCCTTAACCGTATCCCCAACCCTAAACCTAATGCTATCCCAAACCTTATCCCTAACCCTAACCCTAATACGAACAATAACCCTAACCTAAGCCTAATATTAACCCTAAACTTAACCCTACCCGAACCATAAACCTAACCCTAACACCCTAAACCTAACGTCTAACACCATCTCTAATCCTAACCCTTATCATAACCATCACCCTTAACCGAAACTTCACACTAACACTAAACCTAACCTCATGCTAACCCTAAACATAACCCCTAACCCTAACCCGAACCCTAAACCTAACCTTAACACTAACCTGAACACAAACCCAAACTCTAGCCCTAACTCTAAAAATAACCCTCACCCTATCCTAAACTTCATCCAAACCCTAACCCTAACTTTAACCCTAAACCTAAACCTAACCTAAACCCTAACCTTGAACCAATCTCTATCAATAACGCTAGTCTATTTGTAAGCCTAGACCGAACACTTATAATAACCCTGAACCTAACACTAAACTTAATCCTAATCCTAAACCTAGACCTAAGCCTAATCCTAACCCTAGACCTAATCCTAACCCTAACCTTAACTCTAACCTTGACCCTAAATAGAACACTAACTCTAACCCTCGACTTGGACCTAAATCTAAATCTTACCCTACACCTAACCCTAAACTTAAACCTAACCCTAACCCTAAACCTAAGCCTGACTCTCAACGGAACCCTAACCCCTAACCTAATCTTCTCCCTTAACATAAACTTCACCCTAACCCTAACCCTAAAACTAAACATAACACTAAATCTCACCCTAACCCTTACCCTAACCCTAATCCTAACCAAAACACTAACACTAATCCTAAACTTAACTCTAACCCTGACCCTAACTCTAACTCTAGCCTAATCCTAACCCTAGAACTGACCCTACACACTCAGCTTAAATGGAAACCTAGCAGTAACCTTCACCGGAATATCTAAACCTAACCCCAACCTTTAACCTAACCCAATTTTTTTTATCTCTAACCTTAACATAGCCCTAAACTTAACCATGACTGAAACCTAACACTAACCCTAACACTAACTCTAAACCTAACCTTAACCCTCAACTTAATCCTAACCTTATCCCTAACCCTAACCCCTAACGCTAACCCTAAGCTCAAACCTCACCCTTAACTTAAACTTCACCCTAACCCTAACCCTAAAGCGAACACTAACCCGAACCGTAAACCGAACCCTAAACCTGACCCTAACATTAACACAAACAGCTAACCCTAACGCTAAGCCTAACCCTAAACTTAACCCTAACCTTAACACAAACACCAAACCCTAACGTTAACCCTCATCCTTCACCTAAACTTCACCCTAAACATAAGCCTAACCCTAACCCTAAAACTAAACCTAACCCTAAACTATTCCCTAACTCTAGCCTAACCCTAAACCTAACCCGAACTCCAGCCCTAACCCTAACTGTAACACCGTAAAACAGCAGCTTAACTGTAAACCTAACACTAAACCTCACACAAACCCCTAACCCTTTCCCTAACCCTAACCATATCCCTCATCCTAGCCCTAACCCTGACCTCAACCTAGCCCTTACTCTAACCCTAAACTTAACCCTAACCTTCTCTCTGCCCTAACCCTAACCCTAACTCTAACAATAACTCTAAACCTGCCCTAACCGTAACCCTGAACCCTAGCACTAACTCTAACTCTAAACCTCACCCTAACCTAGCCCTACCCTTTAGCGTAAACCTAGCCTGAAACCTAGCCTTACATCCACCCGAACCCTAACCCTATTCCTAACCCTAACACTAACCTTAACCCTACTCTAACCTTAAACCTAACCCTGACTATTAACTGAACTTCACCCTAACTCTAAGCCTAACTCTAACTCTAACCGTAACCATAACAATTACCTTAAACCCTCACCTTAACTGTAAACCTAAGCCTAACCCTCACCCTAACCCTTAACCGTATCCCCAACCCTAAACCTAATGCTATCCCAAACCTTATCCCTAACCCTAACCCTAATACGAACAATAACCCTAACCTAAGCCTAATATTAACCCTAAACTTAACCCTACCCGAACCATAAACCTAACCCTAACACCCTAAACCTAACGTCTAACACCATCTCTAATCCTAACCCTTATCATAACCATCACCCTTAACCGAAACTTCACACTAACACTAAACCTAACCTCATGCTAACCCTAAACATAACCCCTAACCCTAACCCGAACCCTAAACCTAACCTTAACACTAACCTGAACACAAACCCAAACTCTAGCCCTAACTCTAAAAATAACCCTCACCCTATCCTAAACTTCATCCAAACCCTAACCCTAACTTTAACCCTAAACCTAAACCTAACCTAAACCCTAACCTTGAACCAATCTCTATCAATAACGCTAGTCTATTTGTAAGCCTAGACCGAACACTTATAATAACCCTGAACCTAACACTAAACTTAATCCTAATCCTAAACCTAGACCTAAGCCTAATCCTAACCCTAGACCTAATCCTAACCCTAACCTTAACTCTAACCTTGACCCTAAATAGAACACTAACTCTAACCCTCGACTTGGACCTAAATCTAAATCTTACCCTACACCTAACCCTAAACTTAAACCTAACCCTAACCCTAAACCTAAGCCTGACTCTCAACGGAACCCTAACCCCTAACCTAATCTTCTCCCTTAACATAAACTTCACCCTAACCCTAACCCTAAAACTAAACATAACACTAAATCTCACCCTAACCCTTACCCTAACCCTAATCCTAACCAAAACACTAACACTAATCCTAAACTTAACTCTAACCCTGACCCTAACTCTAACTCTAGCCTAATCCTAACCCTAGAACTGACCCTACACACTCAGCTTAAATGGAAACCTAGCAGTAACCTTCACCGGAATATCTAAACCTAACCCCAACCTTTAACCTAACCCAATTTTTTTTATCTCTAACCTTAACATAGCCCTAAACTTAACCATGACTGAAACCTAACACTAACCCTAACACTAACTCTAAACCTAACCTTAACCCTCAACTTAATCCTAACCTTATCCCTAACCCTAACCCCTAACGCTAACCCTAAGCTCAAACCTCACCCTTAACTTAAACTTCACCCTAACCCTAACCCTAAAGCGAACACTAACCCGAACCGTAAACCGAACCCTAAACCTGACCCTAACATTAACACAAACAGCTAACCCTAACACTAAGCCTAACCCTAAACTTAACCCTAACCTTAACACAAACACCAAACCCTAACGCTAACCCTCATCCTTCACCTAAACTTCACCCTAAACATAAGCCTAACCCTAACCCTAAAACTAAACCTAACCCTAAACTATTCCCTAACTCTAGCCTAACCCTGAACCTAACCCGAACTCCAGCCCTAACCCTAACTGTAACACCGTAAAACAGCAGCTTAACTGTAAAGCTAACACTAAACCTCACACAAACCCCTAACCCTTTCCCTAACCCTAACCATATCCCTCATCCTAGCCCTAACCCTGACCTCAACCTAGCCCTTACTCTAACCCTAAACTTAACCCTAACCTTCTCTCTGCCCTAACCCTAACCCTAACTCTAACAATAACTCTAAACCTGCCCTAACCGTAACCCTGAACCCTAGCACTAACTCTAACTCTAAACCTCACCCTAACCTAGCCCTACCCTTTAGCGTAAACCTAGCCTGAAACCTAGCCTTACATCCACCCGAACCCTAACCCTATTCCTAACCCTAACACTAACCTTAACCCTACTCTAACCTTAAACCTAACCCTGACTATTAACTGAACTTCACCCTAACTCTAAGCCTAACTCTAACTCTAACCGTAACCATAACAATTACCTTAAACCCTCACCTTAACTGTAAACCTAAGCCTAACCCTCACCCTAACCCTTAACCGTATCCCCAACCCTAAACCTAATGCTATCCCAAACCTTATCCCTAACCCTAACCCTAATACGAACAATAACCCTAACCTAAGCCTAATATTAACCCTAAACTTAACCCTACCCGAACCATAAACCTAACCCTAACACCCTAAACCTAACGTCTAACACCATCTCTAATCCTAACCCTTATCATAACCATCACCCTTAACCGAAACTTCACACTAACACTAAACCTAACCTCATGCTAACCCTAAACATAACCCCTAACCCTAACCCGAACCCTAAACCTAACCTTAACACTAACCTGAACACAAACCCAAACTCTAGCCCTAACTCTAAAAATAACCCTCACCCTATCCTAAACTTCATCCAAAGCCTAACCCTAACTTTAACCCTAAACCTAAACCTAACCTAAACCCTAACCTTGAACCAATCTCTATCAATAACGCTAGTCCATTTGTAAGCCTAGACCGAACACTTATAATAACCCTGAACCTAACACTAAACTTAATCCTAATCCTAAACCTAGACCTAAGCCTAATCCTAACCCTAGACCTAATCCTAACCCTAACCTTAACTCTAACCTTGACCCTAAATAGAACACTAACTCTAACCCTCGACTTGGACCTAAATCTAAATCTTACCCTACACCTAACCCTAAACTTAAACCTAACCCTAACCCTAAACCTAAGCCTGACTCTCAACGGAACCCTAACCCCTAACCTAATCTTCTCCCTTAACATAAACTTCACCCTAACCCTAACCCTAAAACTAAACATAACACTAAATCTCACCCTAACCCTTACCCTAACCCTAATCCTAACCAAAACACTAACACTAATCCTAAACTTAACTCTAACCCTGACCCTAACTCTAACTCTAGCCTAATCCTAACCCTAGAACTGACCCTACACACTCAGCTTAAATGGAAACCTAGCAGTAACCTTCACCGGAATATCTAAACCTAACCCCAACCTTTAACCTAACCCAATTTTTTTATCTCTAACCTTAACATAGCCCTAAACTTAACCATGACTGAAACCTAACACTAACCCTAACACTAACTCTAAACCTAACCTTAACCCTCAACTTAATCCTAACCTTATCCCTAACCCTAACCCCTAACGCTAACCCTAAGCTCAAACCTCACCCTTAACTTAAACTTCACCCTAACCCTAACCCTAAAGCGAACACTAACCCGAACCGTAAACCGAACCCTAAACCTGACCCTAACATTAACACAAACAGCTAACCCTAACACTAAGCCTAACCCTAAACTTAACCCTAACCTTAACACAAACACCAAACCCTAACGCTAACCCTCATCCTTCACCTAAACTTCACACTAAACAGAAGCCTAACCCTAACCCTAAAACTAAACCTAACCCTAAACTATTCCCTAACTCTAGCCTAACCCTAAACCTAACCCGAACTCCAGCCCTAACCCTAACTGTAACACCGTAAAACAGCAGCTTAACTGTAAACCTAACACTAAACCTCACACAAACCCCTAACCCTTTCCCTAACCCTAACCATATCCCTCATCCTAGCCCTAACCCTGACCTCAACCTAGCCCTTACTCTAACCCTAAACTTAACCCTAACCTTCTCTCTGCCCTAACCCTAACCCTAACTCTAACAATAACTCTAAACCTGCCCTAACCGTAACCCTGAACCCTAGCACTAACTCTAACTCTAAACCTCACCCTAACCTAGCCCTACCCTTTAGCGTAAACCTAGCCTGAAACCTAGCCTTACATCCACCCGAACCCTAACCCTATTCCTAACCCTAACACTAACCTTAACCCTACTCTAACCTTAAACCTAACCCTGACTATTAACTGAACTTCACCCTAACTCTAAGCCTAACTCTAACTCTAACCGTAACCATAACAATTACCTTAAACCCTCACCTTAACTGTAAACCTAAGCCTAACCCTCACCCTAACCCTTAACCGTATCCCCAACCCTAAACCTAATGCTATCCCAAACCTTATCCCTAACCCTAACCCTAATACGAACAATAACCCTAACCTAAGCCTAATATTAACCCTAAACTTAACCCTACCCGAACCATAAACCTAACCCTAACACCCTAAACCTAACGTCTAACACCATCTCTAATCCTAACCCTTATCATAACCATCACCCTTAACCGAAACTTCACACTAACACTAAACCTAACCTCATGCTAACCCTAAACATAACCCCTAACCCTAACCCGAACCCTAAACCTAACCTTAACACTAACCTGAACACAAACCCAAACTCTAGCCCTAACTCTAAAAATAACCCTCACCCTATCCTAAACTTCATCCAAACCCTAACCCTAACTTTAACCCTAAACCTAAACCTAACCTAAACCCTAACCTTGAACCAATCTCTATCAATAACGCTAGTCTATTTGTAAGCCTAGACCGAACACTTATAATAACCCTGAACCTAACACTAAACTTAATCCTAATCCTAAACCTAGACCTAAGCCTAATCCTAACCCTAGACCTAATCCTAACCCTAACCTTAACTCTAACCTTGACCCTAAATAGAACACTAACTCTAACCCTCGACTTGGACCTAAATCTAAATCTTACCCTACACCTAACCCTAAACTTAAACCTAACCCTAACCCTAAACCTAAGCCTGACTCTCAACGGAACCCTAACCCCTAACCTAATCTTCTCCCTTAACATAAACTTCACCCTAACCCTAACCCTAAAACTAAACATAACACTAAATCTCACCCTAACCCTTACCCTAACCCTAATCCTAACCAAAACACTAACACTAATCCTAAACTTAACTCTAACCCTGACCCTAACTCTAACTCTAGCCTAATCCTAACCCTAGAACTGACCCTACACACTCAGCTTAAATGGAAACCTAGCAGTAACCTTCACCGGAATATCTAAACCTAACCCCAACCTTTAACCTAACCCAATTTTTTTTATCTCTAACCTTAACATAGCCCTAAACTTAACCATGACTGAAACCTAACACTAACCCTAACACTAACTCTAAACCTAACCTTAACCCTCAACTTAATCCTAACCTTATCCCTAACCCTAACCCCTAACGCTAACCCTAAGCTCAAACCTCACCCTTAACTTAAACTTCACCCTAACCCTAACCCTAAAGCGAACACTAACCCGAACCGTAAACCGAACCCTAAACCTGACCCTAACATTAACACAAACAGCTAACCCTAACACTAAGCCTAACCCTAAACTTAACCCTAACCTTAACACAAACACCAAACCCTAACGCTAACCCTCATCCTTCACCTAAACTTCACCCTAAACATAAGCCTAACCCTAACCCTAAAACTAAACCTAACCCTAAACTATTCCCTAACTCTAGCCTAACCCTGAACCTAACCCGAACTCCAGCCCTAACCCTAACTGTAACACCGTAAAACAGCAGCTTAACTGTAAAGCTAACACTAAACCTCACACAAACCCCTAACCCTTTCCCTAACCCTAACCATATCCCTCATCCTAGCCCTAACCCTGACCTCAACCTAGCCCTTACTCTAACCCTAAACTTAACCCTAACCTTCTCTCTGCCCTAACCCTAACCCTAACTCTAACAATAACTCTAAACCTGCCCTAACCGTAACCCTGAACCCTAGCACTAACTCTAACTCTAAACCTCACCCTAACCTAGCCCTACCCTTTAGCGTAAACCTAGCCTGAAACCTAGCCTTACATCCACCCGAACCCTAACCCTATTCCTAACCCTAACACTAACCTTAACCCTACTCTAACCTTAAACCTAACCCTGACTATTAACTGAACTTCACCCTAACTCTAAGCCTAACTCTAACTCTAACCGTAACCATAACAATTACCTTAAACCCTCACCTTAACTGTAAACCTAAGCCTAACCCTCACCCTAACCCTTAACCGTATCCCCAACCCTAAACCTAATGCTATCCCAAACCTTATCCCTAACCCTAACCCTAATACGAACAATAACCCTAACCTAAGCCTAATATTAACCCTAAACTTAACCCTACCCGAACCATAAACCTAACCCTAACACCCTAAACCTAACGTCTAACACCATCTCTAATCCTAACCCTTATCATAACCATCACCCTTAACCGAAACTTCACACTAACACTAAACCTAACCTCATGCTAACCCTAAACATAACCCCTAACCCTAACCCGAACCCTAAACCTAACCTTAACACTAACCTGAACACAAACCCAAACTCTAGCCCTAACTCTAAAAATAACCCTCACCCTATCCTAAACTTCATCCAAAGCCTAACCCTAACTTTAACCCTAAACCTAAACCTAACCTAAACCCTAACCTTGAACCAATCTCTATCAATAACGCTAGTCCATTTGTAAGCCTAGACCGAACACTTATAATAACCCTGAACCTAACACTAAACTTAATCCTAATCCTAAACCTAGACCTAAGCCTAATCCTAACCCTAGACCTAATCCTAACCCTAACCTTAACTCTAACCTTGACCCTAAATAGAACACTAACTCTAACCCTCGACTTGGACCTAAATCTAAATCTTACCCTACACCTAACCCTAAACTTAAACCTAACCCTAACCCTAAACCTAAGCCTGACTCTCAACGGAACCCTAACCCCTAACCTAATCTTCTCCCTTAACATAAACTTCACCCTAACCCTAACCCTAAAACTAAACATAACACTAAATCTCACCCTAACCCTTACCCTAACCCTAATCCTAACCAAAACACTAACACTAATCCTAAACTTAACTCTAACCCTGACCCTAACTCTAACTCTAGCCTAATCCTAACCCTAGAACTGACCCTACACACTCAGCTTAAATGGAAACCTAGCAGTAACCTTCACCGGAATATCTAAACCTAACCCCAACCTTTAACCTAACCCAATTTTTTTATCTCTAACCTTAACATAGCCCTAAACTTAACCATGACTGAAACCTAACACTAACCCTAACACTAACTCTAAACCTAACCTTAACCCTCAACTTAATCCTAACCTTATCCCTAACCCTAACCCCTAACGCTAACCCTAAGCTCAAACCTCACCCTTAACTTAAACTTCACCCTAACCCTAACCCTAAAGCGAACACTAACCCGAACCGTAAACCGAACCCTAAACCTGACCCTAACATTAACACAAACAGCTAACCCTAACACTAAGCCTAACCCTAAACTTAACCCTAACCTTAACACAAACACCAAACCCTAACGCTAACCCTCATCCTTCACCTAAACTTCACACTAAACAGAAGCCTAACCCTAACCCTAAAACTAAACCTAACCCTAAACTATTCCCTAACTCTAGCCTAACCCTAAACCTAACCCGAACTCCAGCCCTAACCCTAACTGTAACACCGTAAAACAGCAGCTTAACTGTAAACCTAACACTAAACCTCACACAAACCCCTAACCCTTTCCCTAACCCTAACCATATCCCTCATCCTAGCCCTAACCCTGACCTCAACCTAGCCCTTACTCTAACCCTAAACTTAACCCTAACCTTCTCTCTGCCCTAACCCTAACCCTAACTCTAACAATAACTCTAAACCTGCCCTAACCGTAACCCTGAACCCTAGCACTAACTCTAACTCTAAACCTAACCCTAACCTAGCCCTACCCTTTAGCGTAAACCTAGCCTGAAACCTAGCCTTACATCCACCCGAACCCTAACCCTATTCCTAACCCTAACACTAACCTTAACCCTACTCTAACCTTAAACCTAACCCTGACTATTAACTGAACTTCACCCTAACTCTAAGCCTAACTCTAACTCTAACCGTAACCATAACAATTACCTTAAACCCTCACCTTAACTGTAAACCTAAGCCTAACCCTCACTCTAACCCTTAACCGTATCCCCAACCCTAAACCTAATGCTATCCCAAACCTTATCCCTAACCCTAACCCTAATACGAACAATAACCCTAACCTAACCCTAATATTAACCCTAAACTTAACCCTACCCGAACCATAAACCTAACCCTAACACCCTAAACCTAACGTCTAACACCATCTCTAATCCTAACCCTTATCATAACCATCACCCTTAACCGAAACTTCACACTAACACTAAACCTAACCTCATGCTAACCCTAAACATAACCCCTAACCCTAACCCGAACCCTAAACCTAACCTTAACACTCACCTGAACACAAACCCAAACTCTAGCCCTAACTCTAAAAATAACCCTCACCCTATCCTAAACTTCATCCAAACCCTAACCCTAACTTTAACCCTAAACCTAAACCTAACCTAAACCCTAACCTTGAACCAATCTCTATCAATAACGCTAGTCCATTTGTAAGCCTAGCCCGAACACTTATAATAACCCTGAACCTAACACTAAACTTAATCCTAATCCTAAACCTAGACCTAAGCCTAATCCTAACCCTAGACCTAATCCTAACCCTAACCTTAACTCTAACCTTGACCCTAAATAGAACACTAACTCTAACCCTCGACTTGGACCTAAATCTAAATCTTACCCTACACCTAACCCTAAACTTAAACCTAACCCTAACCCTAAACCTAAGCCTGACTCTCAACGGAACCCTAACCCCTAACCTAATCTTCTCCCTTAACATAAACTTCACCCTAACCCTAACCCTAAAACTAAACATAACACTAAATCTCACCCTAACCCTTACCCTAACCCTAATCCTAACCAAAACACTAACACTAATCCTAAACTTAACTCTAACCCTGACCCTAACTCTAACTCTAGCCTAATCCTAACCCTAGAACTGACCCTACACACTCAGCTTAAATGGAAACCTAGCAGTAACCTTCACCGGAATATCTAAACCTCACCCCAACCTTTAACCTAACCCAATTTTTTTTATCTCTAACCTTAACATAGCCCTAAACTTAACCATGACTGAAACCTAACACTAACCCTAACACTAACTCTAAACCTAACCTTAACCCTCAACTTAATCCTAACCTTATCCCTAACCCTAACCCCTAACGCTAACCCTAAGCTCAAACCTCACCCTTAACTTAAACTTCACCCTAACCCTAACCCTAAAGCGAACACTAACCCGAACCGTAAACCGAACCCTAAACCTGACCCTAACATTAACACAAACAGCTAACCCTAACACTAAGCCTAACCCTAAACTTAACCCTAACCTTAACACAAACACCAAACCCTAACGCTAACCCTCATCCTTCACCTAAACTTCACCCTAAACAGAAGCCTAACCCTAACCCTAAAACTAAACCTAACCCTAAACTATTCCCTAACTCTAGCCTAACCCTAAACCTAACCCAAACTCCAGCCCTAACCCTAACTGTAACACCGTAAAACAGCAGCTTAACTGTAAACCTAACACTAAACCTCACACAAACCCCTAACCCTTTCCCTAACCCTAATCATATCCCTCATCCTAGCCCTAACCCTGACCTCAACCTAGCCCTTACTCTAACCCTAAACTTAACCCTAACCTTCTCTCTGCCCTAACCCTAACCCTAACTCTAACAATAACTCTAAACCTGCCCTAACCGTAACCCTGAACCCTAGCACTAACTCTAACTCTAAACCTAACCCTAACCTAGCCCTACCCTTTAGCGTAAACCTAGCCTGAAACCTAGCCTTACATCCACCCGAACCCTAACCCTATTCCTAACCCTAACACTAACCTTAACCCTACTCTAACCTTAAACCTAACCCTGACTATTAACTGAACTTCACCCTAACTCTAAGCCTAACTCTAACTCTAACCGTAACCATAACAATTACCTTAAACCCTCACCTTAACTGTAAACCTAAGCCTAACCCTCACCCTAACCCTTAACCGTATCCCCAACCCTAAACCTAATGCTATCCCAAACCTTATCCCTAACCCTAACCCTAATACGAACAATAACCCTAACCTAACCCTAATATTAACCCTAAACTTAACCCTACCCGAACCATAAACCTAACCCTAACACCCTAAACCTAACGTCTAACACCATCTCTAATCCTAACCCTTATCATAACCATCACCCTTAACCGAAACTTCACACTAACACTAAACCTAACCTCATGCTCACCCTAAACATAACCCCTAACCCTAACCCGAACCCTAAACCTAACCTTAACACTCACCTGAACACAAACCCAAACTCTAGCCCTAACTCTAAAAATAACCCTCACCCTATCCTAAACTTCATCCAAACCCTAACCCTAACTTTAACCCTAAACCTAAACCTAACCGAAACCCTAACCTTGAACCAATCTCTATCAATAACGCTAGTCCATTTGTAAGCCTAGCCCGAACACTTATAATAACCCTGAACCTAACACTAAACTTAATCCTAATCCTAAACCTAGACCTAAGCCTAATCCTAACCCTAGACCTAATCCTAACCCTAACCTTAACTCTAACCTTGACCCTAAATAGAACACTAACTCTAACCCTCGACTTGGACCTAAATCTAAATCTTACCCTACACCTAACCCTAAACTTAAACCTAACCCTAACCCTAAACCTAAGCCTGACTCTCAACGGAACCCTAACCCCTAACCTAATCTTCTCCCTTAACATAAACTTCACCCTAACCCTAACCCTAAAACTAAACATAACACTAAATCTCACCCTAACCCTTACCCTAACCCTAATCCTAACCAAAACACTAACACTAATCCTAAACTTAACTCTAACCCTGACCCTAACTCTAACTCTAGCCTAATCCTAACCCTAGAACTGACCCTACACACTCAGCTTAAATGGAAACCTAGCAGTAACCTTCACCGGAATATCTAAACCTCACCCCAACCTTTAACCTAACCCAATTTTTTTTATCTCTAACCTTAACATAGCCCTAAACTTAACCATGACTGAAACCTAACACTAACCCTAACACTAACTCTAAACCTAACCTTAACCCTCAACTTAATCCTAACCTTATCCCTAACCCTAACCCCTAACGCTAACCCTAAGCTCAAACCTCACCCTTAACTTAAACTTCACCCTAACCCTAACCCTAAAGCGAACACTAACCCGAACCGTAAACCGAACCCTAAACCTGACCCTAACATTAACACAAACAGCTAACCCTAACACTAAGCCTAACCCTAAACTTAACCCTAACCTTAACACAAACACCAAACCCTAACGCTAACCCTCATCCTTCACCTAAACTTCACCCTAAACAGAAGCCTAACCCTAACCCTAAAACTAAACCTAACCCTAAACTATTCCCTAACTCTAGCCTAACCCTAAACCTAACCCGAACTCCAGCCCTAACCCTAACTGTAACACCGTAAAACAGCAGCTTAACTGTAAACCTAACACTAAACCTCACACAAACCCCTAACCCTTTCCCTAACCCTAATCATATCCCTCATCCTAGCCCTAACCCTGACCTCAACCTAGCCCTTACTCTAACCCTAAACTTAACCCTAACCTTCTCTCTGCCCTAACCCTAACCCTAACTCTAACAATAACTCTAAACCTGCCCTAACCGTAACCCTGAACCCTAGCACTAACTCTAACTCTAAACCTAACCCTAACCTAGCCCTACCCTTTAGCGTAAACCTAGCCTGAAACCTAGCCTTACATCCACCCGAACCCTAACCCTATTCCTAACCCTAACACTAACCTTAACCCTACTCTAACCTTAAACCTAACCCTGACTATTAACTGAACTTCACCCTAACTCTAAGCCTAACTCTAACTCTAACCGTAACCATAACAATTACCTTAAACCCTCACCTTAACTGTAAACCTAAGCCTAACCCTCACCCTAACCCTTAACCGTATCCCCAACCCTAAACCTAATGCTATCCCAAACCTTATCCCTAACCCTAACCCTAATACGAACAATAACCCTAACCTAACCCTAATATTAACCCTAAACTTAACCCTACCCGAACCATAAACCTAACCCTAACACCCTAAACCTAACGTCTAACACCATCTCTAATCCTAACCCTTATCATAACCATCACCCTTAACCGAAACTTCACACTAACACTAAACCTAACCGCATGCTCACCCTAAACATAACCCCTAACCCTAACCCGAACCCTAAACCTAACCTTAACACTAACCTGAACACAAACCCAAACTCTAGCCCTAACTCTAAAAATAACCCTCACCCTATCCTAAACTTCATCCAAACCCTAACCCTAACTTTAACCCTAAACCTAAACCTAACCGAAACCCTAACCTTGAACCAATCTCTATCAATAACGCTAGTCCATTTGTAAGCCTAGCCCGAACATTTATAATAACCCTGAACCTAACACTAAACTTAATCCTAATCCTAAACCTAGACCTAAGCCTAATCCTAACCCTAGACCTAATCCTAACCCTAACCTTAACTCTAACCTTGACCCTAAATAGAACACTAACTCTAACCCTCGACTTGGACCTAAATCTAAATCTTACCCTACACCTAACCCTAAACTTAAACCTAACCCTAACCCTAAACCTAAGCCTGACTCTCAACGGAACCCTAACCCCTAACCTAATCTTCTCCCTTAACATAAACTTCATCCTAACCCTAACCCTAAAACTAAACATAACACTAAATCTCACCCTAACCCTTACCCTAACCCTAATCCTAACCAAAACACTAACACTAATCCTAAACTTAACTCTAACCCTGACCCTAACTCTAACTCTAGCCTAATCCTAACCCTAGAACTGACCCTACACACTCAGCTTAAATGGAAACCTAGCAGTAACCTTCACCGGAATATCTAAACCTAACCCCAACCTTTAACCTAACCCAATTTTTTTTATCTCTAACCTTAACATAGCCCTAAACTTAACCATGACTGAAACCTAACACTAACCCTAACACTAACTCTAAACCTAACCTTAACCCTCAACTTAATCCTAACCTTATCCCTAACCCTAACCCCTAACGCTAACCCTAAGCTCAAACCTCACCCTTAACTTAAACTTCACCCTAACCCTAACCCTAAAGCGAACACTAACCCGAACCGTAAACCGAACCCTAAACCTGACCCTAACATTAACACAAACAGCTAACCCTAACACTAAGCTTAACCCTAAACTTAACCCTAACCTTAACACAAACACCAAACCCTAACGCTAACCCTCATCCTTCACCTAAACTTCACCCTAAACAGAAGCCTAACCCTAACCCTAAAACTAAACCTAACCCTAAACTATTCCCTAACTCTAGCCTAACCCTAAACCTAACCCGAACTCCAGCCCTAACCCTAACTGTAACACCGTAAAACAGCAGCTTAACTGTAAACCTAACACTAAACCTCACACAAACCCCTAACCCTTTCCCTAACCCTAACCATATCCCTCATCCTAGCCCTAACCCTGACCTCAACCTAGCCCTTACTCTAACCCTAAACTTAACCCTAACCTTCTCTCTGCCCTAACCCTAACCCTAACTCTAACAATAACTCTAAACCTGCCCTAACCGTAACCCTGAACCCTAGCACTAACTCTAACTCTAAACCTCACCCTAACCTAGCCCTACCCTTTAGCGTAAACCTAGCCTGAAACCTAGCCTTACATCCACCCGAACCCTAACCCTATTCCTAACCCTAACACTAACCTTAACCCTACTCTAACCTTAAACCTAACCCTGACTATTAACTGAACTTCACCCTAACTCTAAGCCTAACTCTAACTCTAACCGTAACCATAACAATTACCTTAAACCCTCACCTTAACTGTAAACCTAAGCCTAACCCTCACCCTAACCCTTAACCGTATCCCCAACCCTAAACCTAATGCTATCCCAAACCTTATCCCTAACCCTAACCCTAATACGAACAATAACCCTAACCTAACCCTAATATTAACCCTAAACTTAACCCTACCCGAACCATAAACCTAACCCTAACACCCTAAACCTAACGTCTAACACCATCTCTAATCCTAACCCTTATCATAACCATCACCCTTAACCGAAACTTCACACTAACACTAAACCTAACCTCATGCTAACCCTAAACATAACCCCTAACCCTAACCCGAACCCTAAACCTAACCTTAACACTAACCTGAACACAAACCCAAACTCTAGCCCTAACTCTAAAAATAACCCTCACCCTATCCTAAACTTCATCCAAACCCTAACCCTAACTTTAACCCTAAACCTAAACCTAACCGAAACCCTAACCTTGAACCAATCTCTATCAATAACGCTAGTCCATTTGTAAGCCTAGACCGAACACTTATAATAACCCTGAACCTAACACTAAACTTAATCCTAATCCTAAACCTAGACCTAAGCCTAATCCTAACCCTAGACCTAATCCTAACCCTAACCTTAACTCTAACCTTGACCCTAAATAGAACACTAACTCTAACCCTCGACTTGGACCTAAATCTAAATCTTACCCTACACCTAACCCTAAACTTAAACCTAACCCTAACCCTAAACCTAAGCCTGACTCTCAACGGAACCCTAACCCCTAACCTAATCTTCTCCCTTAACATAAACTTCACCCTAACCCTAACCCTAAAACTAAACATAACACTAAATCTCACCCTAACCCTTACCCTAACCCTAACCCTAATCCTAACCAAAACACTAACACTAATCCTAAACTTAACTCTAACCCTGACCCTAACTCTAACTCTAGCCTAATCCTAACCCTAGAACTGACCCTACACACTCAGCTTAAATGGAAACCTAGCAGTAACCTTCACCGGAATATCTAAACCTAACCCCAACCTTTAACCTAACCCAATTTTTTTTATCTCTAACCTTAACATAGCCCTAAACTTAACCATGACTGAAACCTAACACTAACCCTAACACTAACTCTAAACCTAACCTTAACCCTCAACTTAATCCTAACCTTATCCCTAACACTAACCCCTAACGCTAACCCTAAGCTCAAACCTCACCCTTAACTTAAACTTCACCCTAACCCTAACCCTAAAGCGAACACTAACCCGAACCGTAAACCGAACCCTAAACCTGACCCTAACATTAACACAAACAGCTAACCCTAACACTAAGCCTAACCCTAAACTTAACCCTAACCTTAACACAAACACCAAACCCTAACGCTAACCCTCATCCTTCACCTAAACTTCACCCTAAACATAAGCCTAACCCTAACCCTAAAACTAAACCTAACCCTAAACTATTCCCTAACTCTAGCCTAACCCTAAACCTAACCCGAACTCCAGCCCTAACCCTAACTGTAACACCGTAAAACATCAGCTTAACTGTAAACCTAACACTAAACCTCACACAAACCCCTAACCCTTTCCTTAACCCTAACCATATCCCTCATCCTAGCCCTAACCCTGACCTCAACCTAACCCTTACTCTAACCCTAAACTTAACCCTAACCTTCTCTCTGCCCTAACCCTAACCCTAACTCTAACAATAACTCTAAACCTGCCCTAACCGTAACCCTGAACCCTAGCACTAACTCTAACTCTAAACCTAACCCTAACCTAGCCCTACCCTTTAGCGTAAACCTAGCCTGAAACCTAGCCTTACATCCACCCGAACCCTAACCCTATTCCTAACCCTAACACTAACCTTAACCCTACTCTAACCTTAAACCTAACCCTGACTATTAACTGAACTTCACCCTAACTCTAAGCCTAACTCTAACTCTAACCGTAACCATAACAATTACCTTAAACCCTCACCTTAACTGTAAACCTAAGCCTAACCCTCACCCTAACCCTTAACCGTATCCCCAACCCTAAACCTAATGCTATCCCAAACCTTATCCCTAACGCTAACCCTAATACGAACAATAACCCTAACCTAACCCTAATATTAACCCTAAACTTAACCCTACCCGAACCATAAACCTAACCCTAACACCCTAAACCTAACGTCTAACACCATCTCTAATCCTAACCCTTATCATAACCATCACCCTTAACCGAAACTTCACACTAACACTAAACCTAACCTCATGCTAACCCTAAACATAACCCCTAACCCTAACCCGAACCCTAAACCTAACCTTAACACTAACCTGAACACAAACCCAAACTCTAGCCCTAACTCTAAAAATAACCCTCACCCTATCCTAAACTTCATCCAAACCCTAACCCTAACTTTAACCCTAAACCTAAACCTAACCGAAACCCTAACCTTGAACCAATCTCTATCAATAACGCTAGTCCATTTGTAAGCCTAGACCGAACACTTATAATAACCCTGAACCTAACACTAAACTTAATCCTAATCCTAAACCTAGACCTAAGCCTAATCCTAACCCTAGACCTAATCCTAACCCTAACCTTAACTCTAACCTTGACCCTAAATAGAACACTAACTCTAACCCTCGACTTGGACCTAAATCTAAATCTTACCCTACACCTAACCCTAAACTTAAACCTAACCCTAACCCTAAACCTAAGCCTGACTCTCAACGGAACCCTAACCCCTAACCTAATCTTCTCCCTTAACATAAACTTCACCCTAACCCTAACCCTAAAACTAAACATAACACTAAATCTCACCCTAACCCTTACCCTAACCCTAATCCTAACCAAAACACTAACACTAATCCTAAACTTAACTCTAACCCTGACCCTAACTCTAACTCTAGCCTAATCCTAACCCTAGAACTGACCCTACACACTCAGCTTAAATGGAAACCTAGCAGTAACCTTCACCGGAATATCTAAACCTAACCCCAACCTTTAACCTAACCCAATTTTTTTTATCTCTAACCTTAACATAGCCCTAAACTTAACCATGACTGAAACCTAACACTAACCCTAACACTAACTCTAAACCTAACCTTAACCCTCAACTTAATCCTAACCTTATCCCTAACCCTAACCCCTAACGCTAACCCTAAGCTCAAACCTCACCCTTAACTTAAACTTCACCCTAACCCTAACCCTAAAGCGAACACTAACCCGAACCGTAAACCGAACCCTAAACCTGACCCTAACATTAACACAAACAGCTAACCCTAACACTAAGCCTAACCCTAAACTTAACCCTAACCTTAACACAAACACCAAACCCTAACGCTAACCCTCATCCTTCACCTAAACTTCACCCTAAACAGAAGCCTAACCCTAACCCTAAAGCTAAACCTAACCCTAAACTATTCCCTAACTCTAGCCTAACCCTAAACCTAACCCAAACTCCAGCCCTAACCCTAACTGTAACACCGTAAAACAGCAGCTTAACTGTAAACCTAACACTAAACCTCACACAAACCCCTAACCCTTTCCCTAACCCTAATCATATCCCTCATCCTAGCCCTAACCCTGACCTCAACCTAGCCCTTACTCTAACCCTAAACTTAACCCTAACCTTCTCTCTGCCCTAACCCTAACCCTAACTCTAACAATAACTCTAAACCTGCCCTAACCGTAACCCTGAACCCTAGCACTAACTCTAACTCTAAACCTAACCCTAACCTAGCCCTACCCTTTAGCGTAAACCTAGCCTGAAACCTAGCCTTACATCCACCCGAACCCTAACCCTATTCCTAACCCTAACACTAACCTTAACCCTACTCTAACCTTAAACCTAACCCTGACTATTAACTGAACTTCACCCTAACTCTAAGCCTAACTCTAACTCTAACCGTAACCATAACAATTACCTTAAACCCTCACCTTAACTGTAAACCTAAGCCTAACCCTCACCCTAACCCTTAACCGTATCCCCAACCCTAAACCTAATGCTATCCCAAACCTTATCCCTAACCCTAACCCTAATACGAACAATAACCCTAACCTAACCCTAATATTAACCCTAAACTTAACCCTACCCGAACCATAAACCTAACCCTAACACCCTAAACCTAACGTCTAACACCATCTCTAATCCTAACCCTTATCATAACCATCACCCTTAACCGAAACTTCACACTAACACTAAACCTAACCGCATGCTCACCCTAAACATAACCCCTAACCCTAACCCGAACCCTAAACCTAACCTTAACACTAACCTGAACACAAACCCAAACTCTAGCCCTAACTCTAAAAATAACCCTCACCCTATCCTAAACTTCATCCAAACCCTAACCCTAACTTTAACCCTAAACCTAAACCTAACCGAAACCCTAACCTTGAACCAATCTCTATCAATAACGCTAGTCCATTTGTAAGCCTAGCCCGAACATTTATAATAACCCTGAACCTAACACTAAACTTAATCCTAATCCTAAACCTAGACCTAAGCCTAATCCTAACCCTAGACCTAATCCTAACCCTAACCTTAACTCTAACCTTGACCCTAAATAGAACACTAACTCTAACCCTCGACTTGGACCTAAATCTAAATCTTACCCTACACCTAACCCTAAACTTAAACCTAACCCTAACCCTAAACCTAAGCCTGACTCTCAACGGAACCCTAACCCCTAACCTAATCTTCTCCCTTAACATAAACTTCACCCTAACCCTAACCCTAAAACTAAACATAACACTAAATCTCACCCTAACCCTTACCCTAACCCTAATCCTAACCAAAACACTAACACTAATCCTAAACTTAACTCTAACCCTGACCCTAACTCTAACTCTAGCCTAATCCTAACCCTAGAACTGACCCTACACACTCAGCTTAAATGGAAACCTAGCAGTAACCTTCACCGGAATATCTAAACCTAACCCCAACCTTTAACCTAACCCAATTTTTTTTATCTCTAACCTTAACATAGCCCTAAACTTAACCATGACTGAAACCTAACACTAACCCTAACACTAACTCTAAACCTAACCTTAACCCTCAACTTAATCCTAACCTTATCCCTAACCCTAACCCCTAACGCTAACCCTAAGCTCAAACCTCACCCTTAACTTAAACTTCACCCTAACCCTAACCCTAAAGCGAACACTAACCCGAACCGTAAACCGAACCCTAAACCTGACCCTAACATTAACACAAACAGCTAACCCTAACACTAAGCCTAACCCTAAACTTAACCCTAACCTTAACACAAACACCAAACCCTAACGCTAACCCTCATCCTTCACCTAAACTTCACCCTAAACATAAGCCTAACCCTAACCCTAAAACTAAACCTAACCCTAAACTATTCCCTAACTCTAGCCTAACCCTAAACCTAACCCGAACTCCAGCCCTAACCCTAACTGTAACACCGTAAAACAGCAGCTTAACTGTAAACCTAACACTAAACCTCACACAAACCCCTAACCCTTTCCCTAACCCTAACCATATCCCTCATCCTAGCCCTAACCCTGACCTCAACCTAGCCCTTACTCTAACCCTAAACTTAACCCTAACCTTCTCTCTGCCCTAACCCTAACCCTAACTCTAACAATAACTCTAAACCTGCCCTAACCGTAACCCTGAACCCTAGCACTAACTCTAACTCTAAACCTAACCCTAACCTAGCCCTACCCTTTAGCGTAAACCTAGCCTGAAACCTAGCCTTACATCCACCCGAACCCTAACCCTATTCCTAACCCTAACACTAACCTTAACCCTACTCTAACCTTAAACCTAACCCTGACTATTAACTGAACTTCACCCTAACTCTAAGCCTAACTCTAACTCTAACCGTAACCATAACAATTACCTTAAACCCTCACCTTAACTGTAAACCTAAGCCTAACCCTCACCCTAACCCTTAACCGTATCCCCAACCCTAAACCTAATGCTATCCCAAACCTTATCCCTAACCCTAACCCTAATACGAACAATAACCCTAACCTAACCCTAATATTAACCCTAAACTTAACCCTACCCGAACCATAAACCTAACCCTAACACCCTAAACCTAACGTCTAACACCATCTCTAATCCTAACCCTTATCATAACCATCACCCTTAACCGAAACTTCACACTAACACTAAACCTAACCTCATGCTAACCCTAAACATAACCCCTAACCCTAACCCGAACCCTAAACCTAACCTTAACACTAACCTGAACACAAACCCAAACTCTAGCCCTAACTCTAAAAATAACCCTCACCCTATCCTAAACTTCATCCAAAGCCTAACCCTAACTTTAACCCTAAACCTAAACCTAACCGAAACCCTAACCTTGAACCAATCTCTATCAATAACGCTAGTCCATTTGTAAGCCTAGACCGAACACTTATAATAACCCTGAACCTAACACTAAACTTAATCCTAATCCTAAACCTAGACCTAAGCCTAATCCTAACCCTAGACCTAATCCTAACCCTAACCTTAACTCTAACCTTGACCCTAAATAGAACACTAACTCTAACCCTCGACTTGGACCTAAATCTAAATCTTACCCTACACCTAACCCTAAACTTAAACCTAACCCTAACCCTAAACCTAAGCCTGACTCTCAACGGAACCCTAACCCCTAACCTAATCTTCTCCCTTAACATAAACTTCACCCTAACCCTAAACCTAAAACTAAACATAACACTAAATCTCACCCTAACCCTTACCCTAACCCTAATCCTAACCAAAACACTAACACTAATCCTAAACTTAACTCTAACCCTGACCCTAACTCTAACTCTAGCCTAATCCTAACCCTAGAACTGACCCTACACACTCAGCTTAAATGGAAACCTAGCAGTAACCTTCACCGGAATATCTAAACCTAACCCCAACCTTTAACCTAACCCAATTTTTTTTATCTCTAACCTTAACATAGCCCTAAACTTAACCATGACTGAAACCTAACACTAACCCTAACACTAACTCTAAACCTAACCTTAACCCTCAACTTAATCCTAACCTTATCCCTAACCCTAACCCCTAACGCTAACCCTAAGCTCAAACCTCACCCTTAACTTAAACTTCACCCTAACCCTAACCCTAAAGCGAACACTAACCCGAACCGTAAACCGAACCCTAAACCTGACCCTAACATTAACACAAACAGCTAACCCTAACACTAAGCCTAACCCTAAACTTAACCCTAACCTTAACACAAACACCAAACCCTAACGCTAACCCTCATCCTTCACCTAAACTTCACCCTAAACAGAAGCCTAACCCTAACCCTAAAACTAAACCTAACCCTAAACTATTCCCTAACTCTAGCCTAACCCTAAACCTAACCCGAACTCCAGCCCTAACCCTAACTGTAACACCGTAAAACAGCAGCTTAACTGTAAACCTAACACTAAACCTCACACAAACCCCTAACCCTTTCCCTAACCCTAACCATATCCCTCATCCTAGCCCTAACCCTGACCTCAACCTAACCCTTACTCTAACCCTAAACTTAACCCTAACCTTCTCTCTGCCCTAACCCTAACCCTAACTCTAACAATAACTCTAAACCAGCCCTAACCGTAACCCTGAACCCTAGCACTAACTTTAACTCTAAGCCTAACCCTAACCTAGCCCTACCCTTTAGCGTAAACCTAGCCTGAAACCTAGCCTTACATCCACCCGAACCCTAACCCTATTCCTAACCCTAACACTAACCTTAACCCTACTCTAACCTTAAACCTAACCCTGACTATTAACTGAACTTCACCCTAACTCTAAGCCTAACTCTAACTCTAACCGTAACCATAACAATTACCTTAAACCCTCACCTTAACTGTAAACCTAAGCCTAACCCTCACCCTAACCCTTAACCGTATCCCCAACCCTAAACCTAATGCTATCCCAAACCTTATCCCTAACGCTAACCCTAATACGAACAATAACCCTAACCTAACCCTAATATTAACCCTAAACTTAACCCTACCCGAACCATAAACCTAACCCTAACACCCTAAACCTAACGTCTAACACCATCTCTAATCCTAACCCTTATCATAACCATCACCCTTAACCGAAACTTCACACTAACACTAAACCTAACCTCATGCTAACCCTAAACATAACCCCTAACCCTAACCCGAACCCTAAACCTAACCTTAACACTAACCTGAACACAAACCCAAACTCTAGCCCTAACTCTAAAAATAACCCTCACCCTATCCTAAACTTCATCCAAACCCTAACCCTAACTTTAACCCTAAACCTAAACCTAACCTAAACCCTAACCTTGAACCAATCTCTATCAATAACGCTAGTCCATTTGTAAGCCTAGACCGAACACTTATAATAACCCTGAACCTAACACTAAACTTAATCCTAATCCTAAACCTAGACCTAAGCCTAATCCTAACCCTAGACCTAATCCTAACCCTAACCTTAACTCTAACCTTGACCCTAAATAGAACACTAACTCTAACCCTCGACTTGGACCTAAATCTAAATCTTACCCTACACCTAACCCTAAACTTAAACCTAACCCTAACCCTAAACCTAAGCCTGACTCTCAACGGAACCCTAACCCCTAACCTAATCTTCTCCCTTAACATAAACTTCACCCTAACCCTAACCCTAAAACTAAACATAACACTAAATCTCACCCTAACCCTTACCCTAACCCTAATCCTAACCAAAACACTAACACTAATCCTAAACTTAACTCTAACCCTGACCCTAACTCTAACTCTAGCCTAATCCTAACCCTAGAACTGACCCTACACACTCAGCTTAAATGGAAACCTAGCAGTATCCTTCACCGGAATATCTAAACCTAACCCCAACCTTTAACCTAACCCAATTTTTTTTTATCTCTAACCTTAACATAGCCCTAAACTTAACCATGACTGAAACCTAACACTAACCCTAACACTAACTCTAAACCTAACCTTAACCCTCAACTTAATCCTAACCTTATCCCTAACCCTAACCCCTAACGCTAACCCTAAGCTCAAACCTCACCCTTAACTTAAACTTCACCCTAACCCTAACCCTAAAGCGAACACTAACCCGAACCGTAAACCGAACCCTAAACCTGACCCTAACATTAACACAAACAGCTAACCCTAACACTAAGCCTAACCCTAAACTTAACCCTAACCTTAACACAAACACCAAACCCTAACGCTAACCCTCATCCTTCACCTAAACTTCACCCTAAACATAAGCCTAACCCTAACCCTAAAACTAAACCTAACCCTAAACTATTCCCTAACTCTAGCCTAACCCTAAACCTAACCCGAACTCCAGCCCTAACCCTAACTGTAACACCGTAAAACAGCAGCTTAACTGTAAACCTAACACTAAACCTCACACAAACCCCTAACCCTTTCCCTAACCCTAACCATATCCCTCATCCTAGCCCTAACCCTGACCTCAACCTAGCCCTTACTCTAACCCTAAACTTAACCCTAACCTTCTCTCTGCCCTAACCCTAACCCTAACTCTAACAATAACTCTAAACCTGCCCTAACCGTAACCCTGAACCCTAGCACTAACTCTAACTCTAAACCTCACCCTAACCTAGCCCTACCCTTTAGCGTAAACCTAGCCTGAAACCTAGCCTTACATCCACCCGAACCCTAACCCTATTCCTAACCCTAACACTAACCTTAACCCTACTCTAACCTTAAACCTAACCCTGACTATTAACTGAACTTCACCCTAACTCTAAGCCTAACTCTAACTCTAACCGTAACCATAACAATTACCTTAAACCCTCACCTTAACTGTAAACCTAAGCCTAACCCTCACCCTAACCCTTAACCGTATCCCCAACCCTAAACCTAATGCTATCCCAAACCTTATCCCTAACCCTAACCCTAATACGAACAATAACCCTAACCTAACCCTAATATTAACCCTAAACTTAACACTACCCGAACCATAAACCTAACCCTAACACCCTAAACCTAACGTCTAACACCATCTCTAATCCTAACCCTTATCATAACCATCACCCTTAACCGAAACTTCACACTAACACTAAACCTAACCTCATGCTAACCCTAAACATAACCCCTAACCCTAACCCGAACCCTAAACCTAACCTTAACACTAACCTGAACACAAACCCAAACTCTAGCCCTAACTCTAAAAATAACCCTCACCCTATCCTAAACTTCATCCAAAGCCTAACCCTAACTTTAACCCTAAACCTAAACCTAACCTAAACCCTAACCTTGAACCAATCTCTATCAATAACGCTAGTCCATTTGTAAGCCTAGACCGAACACTTATAATAACCCTGAACCTAACACTAAACTTAATCCTAATCCTAAACCTAGACCTAAGCCTAATCCTAACCCTAGACCTAATCCTAACCCTAACCTTAACTCTAACCTTGACCCTAAATAGAACACTAACTCTAACCCTCGACTTGGACCTAAATCTAAATCTTACCCTACACTTAACCCTAAACTTAAACCTAACCCTAACCCTAAACCTAAGCCTGACTCTCAACGGAACCCTAACCCCTAACCTAATCTTCTCCCTTAACATAAACTTCACCCTAACCCTAACCCTAAAACTAAACATAACACTAAATCTCACCCTAACCCTTACCCTAACCCTAATCCTAACCAAAACACTAACACTAATCCTAAACTTAACTCTAACCCTGACCCTAACTCTAACTCTAGCCTAATCCTAACCCTAGAACTGACCCTACACACTCAGCTTAAATGGAAACCTAGCAGTAACCTTCACCGGAATATCTAAACCTAACCCCAACCTTTAACCTAACCCTATTTTTTTTATCTCTAACCTTAACATAGCCCTAAACTTAACCATGACTGAAACCTAACACTAACCCTAACACTAACTCTAAACCTAACCTTAACCCTCAACTTAATCCTAACCTTATCCCTAACCCTAACCCCTAACGCTAACCCTAAGCTCAAACCTCACCCTTAACTTAAACTTCACCCTAACCCTAACCCTAAAGCGAACACTAACCCGAACCGTAAACCGAACCCTAAACCTGACCCTAACATTAACACAAACAGCTAACCCTAACACTAAGCCTAACCCTAAACTTAACCCTAACCTTAACACAAACACCAAACCCTAACGCTAACCCTCATCCTTCACCTAAACTTCACCCTAAACATAAGCCTAACCCTAACCCTAAAACTAAACCTAACCCTAAACTATTCCCTAACTCTAGCCTAACCCTAAACCTAACCCGAACTCCAGCCCTAACCCTAACTGTAACACCGTAAAACAGCAGCTTAACTGTAAACCTAACACTAAACCTCACACAAACCCCTAACCCTTTCCCTAACCCTAACCATATCCCTCATCCTAGCCCTAACCCTGACCTCAACCTAGCCCTTACTCTAACCCTAAACTTAACCCTAACCTTCTCTCTGCCCTAACCCTAACCCTAACTCTAACAATAACTCTAAACCTGCCCTAACCGTAACCCTGAACCCTAGCACTAACTCTAACTCTAAACCTCACCCTAACCTAGCCCTACCCTTTAGCGTAAACCTAGCCTGAAACCTAGCCTTACATCCACCCGAACCCTAACCCTATTCCTAACCCTAACACTAACCTTAACCCTACTCTAACCTTAAACCTAACCCTGACTATTAACTGAACTTCACCCTAACTCTAAGGCTAACTCTAACTCTAACCGTAACCATAAGAATTACCTTAAACCCTCACCTTAACTGTAAACCTAAGCCTAACCCTCACCCTAACCCTTAACCGTATCCCCAACCCTAAACCTAATGCTATCCCAAACCTTATCCCTAACCCTAACCCTAATACGAACAATAACCCTAACCTAACCCTAATATTAACCCTAAACTTAACCCTACCCGAACCATAAACCTAACCCTAACACCCTAAACCTAACGTCTAACACCATCTCTAATCCTAACCCTTATCATAACCATCACCCTTAACCGAAACTTCACACTAACACTAAACCTAACCTCATGCTAACCCTAAACATAACCCCTAACCCTAACCCGAACCCTAAACCTAACCTTAACACTAACCTGAACACAAACCCAAACTCTAGCCCTAACTCTAAAAATAACCCTCACCCTATCCTAAACTTCATCCAAAGCCTAACCCTAACTTTAACCCTAAACCTAAACCTAACCTAAACCCTAACCTTGAACCAATCTCTATCAATAACGCTAGTCCATTTGTAAGCCTAGACCGAACACTTATAATAACCCTGAACCTAACACTAAACTTAATCCTAATCCTAAACCTAGACCTAAGCCTAATCCTAACCCTAGACCTAATCCTAACCCTAACCTTAACTCTAACCTTGACCCTAAATAGAACACTAACTCTAACCCTCGACTTGGACCTAAATCTAAATCTTACCCTACACCTAACCCTAAACTTAAACCTAACCCTAACCCTAAACCTAAGCCTGACTCTCAACGGAACCCTAACCCCTAACCTAATCTTCTCCCTTAACATAAACTTCACCCTAACCCTAACCCTAAAACTAAACATAACACTAAATCTCACCCTAACCCTTACCCTAACCCTAATCCTAACCAAAACACTAACACTAATCCTAAACTTAACTCTAACCCTGACCCTAACTCTAACTCTAGCCTAATCCTAACCCTAGAACTGACCCTACACACTCAGCTTAAATGGAAACCTAGCAGTAACCTTCACCGGAATATCTAAACCTCACCCCAACCTTTAACCTAACCCTATTTTTTTTATCTCTAACCTTAACATAGCCCTAAACTTAACCATGACTGAAACCTAACACTAACCCTAACACTAACTCTAAACCTAACCTTAACCCTCAACTTAATCCTAACCTTATCCCTAACCCTAACCCCTAACGCTAACCCTAAGCTCAAACCTCACCCTTAACTTAAACTTCACCCTAACCCTAACCCTAAAGCGAACACTAACCCGAACCGTAAACCGAACCCTAAACCTGACCCTAACATTAACACAAACAGCTAACCCTAACACTAAGCCTAACCCTAAACTTAACCCTAACCTTAACACAAACACCAAACCCTAACGCTAACCCTCATCCTTCACCTAAACTTCACCCTAAACATAAGCCTAACCCTAACCCTAAAACTAAACCTAACCCTAAACTATTCCCTAACTCTAGCCTAACCCTAAACCTAACCCGAACTCCAGCCCTAACCCTAACTGTAACACCGTAAAACATCAGCTTAACTGTAAACCTAACACTAAACCTCACACAAACCCCTAACCCTTTCCCTAACCCTAACCATATCCCTCATCCTAGCCCTAACCCTGACCTCAACCTAGCCCTTACTCTAACCCTAAACTTAACCCTAACCTTCTCTCTGCCCTAACCCTAACCCTAACTCTAACAATAACTCTAAACCTGCCCTAACCGTAACCCTGAACCCTAGCACTAACTCTAACTCTAAACCTCACCCTAACCTAGCCCTACCCTTTAGCGTAAACCTAGCCTGAAACCTAGCCTTACATCCACCCGAACCCTAACCCTATTCCTAACCCTAACACTAACCTTAACCCTACTCTAACCTTAAACCTAACCCTGACTATTAACTGAACTTCACCCTAACTCTAAGCCTAACTCTAACTCTAACCGTAACCATAACAATTACCTTAAACCCTCACCTTAACTGTAAACCTAAGCCTAACCCTCACCCTAACCCTTAACCGTATCCCCAACCCTAAACCTAATGCTATCCCAAACCTTATCCCTAACCCTAACCCTAATACGAACAATAACCCTAACCTAACCCTAATATTAACCCTAAACTTAACACTACCCGAACCATAAACCTAACCCTAACACCCTAAACCTAACGTCTAACACCATCTCTAATCCTAACCCTTATCATAACCATCACCCTTAACCGAAACTTCACACTAACACTAAACCTAACCTCATGCTAACCCTAAACATAACCCCTAACCCTAACCCGAACCCTAAACCTAACCTTAACACTAACCTGAACACAAACCCAAACTCTAGCCCTAACTCTAAAAATAACCCTCACCCTATCCTAAACTTCATCCAAAGCCTAACCCTAACTTTAACCCTAAACCTAAACCTAACCTAAACCCTAACCTTGAACCAATCTCTATCAATAACGCTAGTCCATTTGTAAGCCTAGACCGAACACTTATAATAACCCTGAACCTAACACTAAACTTAATCCTAATCCTAAACCTAGACCTAAGCCTAATCCTAACCCTAGACCTAATCCTAACCCTAACCTTAACTCTAACCTTGACCTTAAATAGAACACTAACTCTAACCCTCGACTTGGACCTAAATCTAAATCTTACCCTACACCTAACCCTAAACTTAAACCTAACCCTAACCCTAAACCTAAGCCTGACTCTCAACGGAACCCTAACCCCTAACCTAATCTTCTCCCTTAACATAAACTTCACCCTAACCCTAACCCTAAAACTAAACATAACACTAAATCTCACCCTAACCCTTACCCTAACCCTAATCCTAACCAAAACACTAACACTAATCCTAAACTTAACTCTAACCCTGACCCTAACTCTAACTCTAGCCTAATCCTAACCCTAGAACTGACCCTACACACTCAGCTTAAATGGAAACCTAGCAGTATCCTTCACCGGAATATCTAAACCTAACCCCAACCTTTAACCTAACCCAATTTTTTTTTATCTCTAACCTTAACATAGCCCTAAACTTAACCATGACTGAAACCTAACACTAACCCTAACACTAACTCTAAACCTAACCTTAACCCTCAACTTAATCCTAACCTTATCCCTAACCCTAACCCCTAACGCTAACCCTAAGCTCAAACCTCACCCTTAACTTAAACTTCACCCTAACCCTAACCCTAAAGCGAACACTAACCCGAACCGTAAACCGAACCCTAAACCTGACCCTAACATTAACACAAACAGCTAACCCTAACACTAAGCCTAACCCTAAACTTAACCCTAACCTTAACACAAACACCAAACCCTAACGCTAACCCTCATCCTTCACCTAAACTTCACCCTAAACAGAAGCCTAACCCTAACCCTAAAACTAAACCTAACCCTAAACTATTCCCTAACTCTAGCCTAACCCTAAACCTAACCCAAACTCCAGCCCTAACCCTAACTGTAACACCGTAAAACAGCAGCTTAACTGTAAACCTAACACTAAACCTCACACAAACCCCTAACCCTTTCCCTAACCCTAATCATATCCCTCATCCTAGCCCTAACCCTGACCTCAACCTAGCCCTTACTCTAACCCTAAACTTAACCCTAACCTTCTCTCTGCCCTAACCCTAACCCTAACTCTAACAATAACTCTAAACCTGCCCTAACCGTAACCCTGAACCCTAGCACTAACTCTAACTCTAAACCTAACCCTAACCTAGCCCTACCCTTTAGCGTAAACCTAGCCTGAAACCTAGCCTTACATCCACCCGAACCCTAACCCTATTCCTAACCCTAACACTAACCTTAACCCTACTCTAACCTTAAACCTAACCCTGACTATTAACTGAACTTCACCCTAACTCTAAGCCTAACTCTAACTCTAACCGTAACCATAACAATTACCTTAAACCCTCACCTTAACTGTAAACCTAAGCCTAACCCTCACCCTAACCCTTAACCGTATCCCCAACCCTAAACCTAATGCTATCCCAAACCTTATCCCTAACCCTAACCCTAATACGAACAATAACCCTAACCTAACCCTAATATTAACCCTAAACTTAACCCTACCCGAACCATAAACCTAACCCTAACACCCTAAACCTAACGTCTAACACCATCTCTAATCCTAACCCTTATCATAACCATCACCCTTAACCGAAACTTCACACTAACACTAAACCTAACCGCATGCTCACCCTAAACATAACCCCTAACCCTAACCCGAACCCTAAACCTAACCTTAACACTAACCTGAACACAAACCCAAACTCTAGCCCTAACTCTAAAAATAACCCTCACCCTATCCTAAACTTCATCCAAAGCCTAACCCTAACTTTAACCCTAAACCTAAACCTAACCGAAACCCTAACCTTGAACCAATCTCTATCAATAACGCTAGTCCATTTGTAAGCCTAGACCGAACACTTATAATAACCCTGAACCTAACACTAAACTTAATCCTAATCCTAAACCTAGACCTAAGCCTAATCCTAACCCTAGACCTAATCCTAACCCTAACCTTAACTCTAACCTTGACCCTAAATAGAACACTAACTCTAACCCTCGACTTGGACCTAAATCTAAATCTTACCCTACACCTAACCCTAAACTTAAACCTAACCCTAACCCTAAACCTAAGCCTGACTCTCAACGGAACCCTAACCCCTAACCTAATCTTCTCCCTTAACATAAACTTCACCCTAACCCTAACCCTAAAACTAAACATAACACTAAATCTCACCCTAACCCTTACCCTAACCCTAATCCTAACCAAAACACTAACACTAATCCTAAACTTAACTCTAACCCTGACCCTAACTCTAACTCTAGCCTAATCCTAACCCTAGAACTGACCCTACACACTCAGCTTAAATGGAAACCTAGCAGTATCCTTCACCGGAATATCTAAACCTAACCCCAACCTTTAACCTAACCCAATTTTTTTTTATCTCTAACCTTAACATAGCCCTAAACTTAACCATGACTGAAACCTAACACTAACCCTAACACTAACTCTAAACCTAACCTTAACCCTCAACTTAATCCTAACCTTATCCCTAACCCTAACCCCTAACGCTAACCCTAAGCTCAAACCTCACCCTTAACTTAAACTTCACCCTAACCCTAACCCTAAAGCGAACACTAACCCGAACCGTAAACCGAACCCTAAACCTGACCCTAACATTAACACAAACAGCTAACCCTAACACTAAGCCTAACCCTAAACTTAACCCTAACCTTAACACAAACACCAAACCCTAACGCTAACCCTCATCCTTCACCTAAACTTCACCCTAAACATAAGCCTAACCCTAACCCTAAAACTAAACCTAACCCTAAACTATTCCCTAACTCTAGCCTAACCCTAAACCTAACCCGAACTCCAGCCCTAACCCTAACTGTAACACCGTAAAACAGCAGCTTAACTGTAAACCTAACACTAAACCTCACACAAACTCCTAACCCTTTCCCTAACCCTAACCATATCCCTCATCCTAGCCCTAACCCTGACCTCAACCTAGCCCTTACTCTAACCCTAAACTTAACCCTAACCTTCTCTCTGCCCTAACCCTAACCCTAACTCTAACAATAACTCTAAACCTGCCCTAACCGTAACCCTGAACCCTAGCACTAACTCTAACTCTAAACCTCACCCTAACCTAGCCCTACCCTTTAGCGTAAACCTAGCCTGAAACCTAGCCTTACATCCACCCGAACCCTAACCCTATTCCTAACCCTAACACTAACCTTAACCCTACTCTAACCTTAAACCTAACCCTGACTATTAACTGAACTTCACCCTAACTCTAAGGCTAACTCTAACTCTAACCGTAACCATAAGAATTACCTTAAACCCTCACCTTAACTGTAAACCTAAGCCTAACCCTCACCCTAACCCTTAACCGTATCCCCAACCCTAAACCTAATGCTATCCCAAACCTTATCCCTAACCCTAACCCTAATACGAACAATAACCCTAACCTAACCCTAATATTAACCCTAAACTTAACCCTACCCGAACCATAAACCTAACCCTAACACCCTAAACCTAACGTGTAACAATATCTCTAATCCTAACCCTTATCATAACCATCACCCTTAACCGAAACTTCACACTAACACTAAACCTAACCGCATGCTCACCCTAAACATAACCCCTAACCCTAACCCGAACCCTAAACCTAACCTTAACACTAACCTGAACACAAACCCAAACTCTAGCCCTAACTCTAAAAATAACCCTCACCCTATCCTAAACTTCATCCAAACCCTAACCCTAACTTTAACCCTAAACCTAAACCTAACCGAAACCCTAACCTTGAACCAATCTCTATCAATAACGCTAGTCCATTTGTAAGCCTAGACCGAACACTTATAATAACCCTGAACCTAACACTAAACTTAATCCTAATCCTAAACCTAGACCTAAGCCTAATCCTAACCCTAGACCTAATCCTAACCCTAACCTTAACTCTAACCTTGACCCTAAATAGAACACTAACTCTAACCCTCGACTTGGACCTAAATCTAAATCTTACCCTACACCTAACCCTAAACTTAAACCTAACCCTAACCCTAAACCTAAGCCTGACTCTCAACGGAACCCTAACCCCTAACCTAATCTTCTCCCTTAACATAAACTTCACCCTAACCCTAACCCTAAAACTAAACATAACACTAAATCTCACCCTAACCCTTACCCTAACCCTAATCCTAACCAAAACACTAACACTAATCCTAAACTTAACTCTAACCCTGACCCTAACTCTAACTCTAGCCTAATCCTAACCCTAGAACTGACCCTACACACTCAGCTTAAATGGAAACCTAGCAGTATCCTTCACCGGAATATCTAAACCTAACCCCAACCTTTAACCTAACCCAATTTTTTTTTATCTCTAACCTTAACATAGCCCTAAACTTAACCATGACTGAAACCTAACACTAACCCTAACACTAACTCTAAACCTAACCTTAACCCTCAACTTAATCCTAACCTTATCCCTAACCCTAACCCCTAACGCTAACCCTAAGCTCAAACCTCACCCTTAACTTAAACTTCACCCTAACCCTAACCCTAAAGCGAACACTAACCCGAACCGTAAACCGAACCCTAAACCTGACCCTAACATTAACACAAACAGCTAACCCTAACACTAAGCCTAACCCTAAACTTAACCCTAACCTTAACACAAACACCAAACCCTAACGCTAACCCTCATCCTTCACCTAAACTTCACCCTAAACATAAGCCTAACCCTAACCCTAAAACTAAACCTAACCCTAAACTATTCCCTAACTCTAGCCTAACCCTAAACCTAACCCGAACTCCAGCCCTAACCCTAACTGTAACACCGTAAAACAGCAGCTTAACTGTAAACCTAACACTAAACCTCACACAAACCCCTAACCCTTTCCCTAACCCTAACCATATCCCTCATCCTAGCCCTAACCCTGACCTCAACCTAGCCCTTACTCTAACCCTAAACTTAACCCTAACCTTCTCTCTGCCCTAACCCTAACCCTAACTCTAACAATAACTCTAAACCTGCCCTAACCGTAACCCTGAACCCTAGCACTAACTCTAACTCTAAACCTAACCCTAACCTAGCCCTACCCTTTAGCGTAAACCTAGCCTGAAACCTAGCCTTACATCCACCCGAACCCTAACCCTATTCCTAACCCTAACACTAACCTTAACCCTACTCTAACCTTAAACCTAACCCTGACTATTAACTGAACTTCACCCTAACTCTAAGCCTAACTCTAACTCTAACCGTAACCATAACAATTACCTTAAACCCTCACCTTAACTGTAAACCTAAGCCTAACCCTCACCCTAACCCTTAACCGTATCCCCAACCCTAAACCTAATGCTATCCCAAACCTTATCCCTAACCCTAACCCTAATACGAACAATAACCCTAACCTAACCCTAATATTAACCCTAAACTTAACACTACCCGAACCATAAACCTAACCCTAACACCCTAAACCTAACGTCTAACACCATCTCTAATCCTAACCCTTATCATAACCATCACCCTTAACCGAAACTTCACACTAACACTAAACCTAACCTCATGCTAACCCTAAACATAACCCCTAACCCTAACCCGAACCCTAAACCTAACCTTAACACTAACCTGAACACAAACCCAAACTCTAGCCCTAACTCTAAAAATAACCCTCACCCTATCCTAAACTTCATCCAAAGCCTAACCCTAACTTTAACCCTAAACCTAAACCTAACCTAAACCCTAACCTTGAACCAATCTCTATCAATAACGCTAGTCCATTTGTAAGCCTAGACCGAACACTTATAATAACCCTGAACCTAACACTAAACTTAATCCTAATCCTAAACCTAGACCTAAGCCTAATCCTAACCCTAGACCTAATCCTAACCCTAACCTTA